>NW_024962252.1:69686316-69846704 GCF_019238085.1 Lagopus leucura | reverse complement strand
AAAAAAAAAAAAAAAAAAAAAAAGACCACAACCAAAGCAATTGATAAATCTGCCATTCTGATTGGATCATCTGTGAGGAATCAGGGCTGCTCAAGCTTCCTTGGGCCATATGCAGTTAATAACACCTGCATTGCACTGTTGGGCAGTGGCTTAGCAATGCAGGGTTGTGTGCAGGGCTGAGAATCCTCTCAGGGACTGAAATGTTACACCAGATCAGGTAGAATTACCTTGTTTAGCAAGTCAGAACTCTCAAGATGTCCTCTACTCTTTTGGTATCAGCTCTATTTCTTTAACACACATCTACTGGAGCAAAACACTTCATGTAAATTGCAGCAAGAAATCAGACTTTTAGAGCTGCAGGGGAACACCTAAAAACCAATGAGAGGGACATCAAAACACAAGGCAAATCTATTATTTTGTTTGAATAAAATTTCATAATGGCAGCTCCAATTTCTTTTTTTTCTTGACAGAGACGTTTGGCTGGCAAGTGGACGAATCCTTCTGTGTAGACAACTGCAGTTTCACTCCAGTACCCTGCCTAAAGAGAAGAACAAAAAGCCAACCCTGACCTTGGAACTGAGAAGTAGGCAGGTAGGTTTCAAAATAGCAAACATCAAGGGAGTGTCAAGGCTCTGATTTTACATGGAAGGCTTATAGCAGTCTTGACTAAAGGCAAAGGTTAACCTGTCTCCCTAGTTAGTGTCACCAACGCAGGATTGCAAAAATGATTCTGTGGGAAAGCTGTGGGAGGGCTTACAGTTTACCTGTGTCCAATAAAAAGACAAGAAATGCCAGATCTGCTGCCAGCTTCTGCTCCCCAAGGGAGGTTCCCACATGGATCAGCTTTAGAAACTCATAAAAAAGAGCTGTTTCTTTTTAAATGTCGCATTTTCAGATTTGAAGGTACTGATTTATTTTTGTTAAATACTCGTGTGCAAAGAGAGATTTAAAGATTTAAAAGTGCTTCAGTTAAAGCCTCTTTAAACCAGACTGCTTCAGTCTAAAATAACTTTGGTCGCTAGAGGGCCATGCCCATTTCTTTGGGACCAAGAAGTGCACTTGGGCTCCCATATCAGCTTTATCTTTTCCAGTCCTTTCAGTAAAAAAGGGCATGCCTCCCTCTGCTAGCTTCTCCTGTTCCACCGAGAGCCTGTGGCAGGATTTGAGTCTGCAGGCATTTACAACAGCACTTGTGTTTCTCTTCATTTGGTGCCATCGGTGTCCTGAGAAAATCCTTGCTTTCAATGTTTATACACCCCTCGTACACCAATCCAGGGTTAAATTTCTTCTACTCGGTTATAAATTCAAGATATGTTTTGTTTATTAGAGTGGAAAATGAAGATGCTGTTCCATCACTTCAACAATAAGGTAGCAGAAAGGGTGCAGTATGCTATCAATTGCACAATGCTATAGGAAGGCAATGCTTTTAATTGTATCGTACCCCAAAGAATAAAATAAGATCTCTGAGTTGCATCACTACAAAAGTTACTGCAGGACGCAAGGAATGTGCCGCATGCCATTAAGCAGAGGTGTTGGGAAAGAAGGCTATCTAATAATGCATGGATAATTCATTGCAGAGTATGAAAAACTCTGTGGTGAGTCTATGTGGAATAAAAAGGAAAGGCGGGCACCTACCTACCAGCTGCAGTTACTCAGCACTGTAAGCATGTGAGAACAAATGTTCCTGGAACAAAGCCCCCGCCTCTCAGAGCTGCAGTGTGTCTTATCCTGAATGTATGCAGAATATGGCTTTATAATCAGATGTTCCAAAAAGCCATACAGAGCTTTTGAATATGTGATAACCCAAACCGTTCAGAGTGGGAGAACAAATGATAGAATCATAGAATATCTGGAATTGGAAAGGACCCGTAAGGAGCACTGAGTGCAACTCCTGAAAAAGAAAGAAAAACGTGAAATTAAGAACTGCATTTCCTAAATTCCGTTCCACAGGGAGTTGCTTTCCACATAGTTGGTAATATATTCTTTTCTGGTAAGCCAGTTTTATGGAATTGAAGATGAAAAAAGTGAAGAACACAAAGTAGAACGCGTGCAAATATTGACATTCGGTGATAGGAAGGAAAGCCAAGGATTCTGAAATGCCTCACACTTCTAAAAATTGATGAATATGTGATATACATACATAGATGTATTCAGCCAAGTAATGGTAATATTTCTGCCTATTTTACTTATTTCTAAATTTGGGGATTACAAAAGAGCAGATGGGAGTTTATGACTCCTGTGAACCCCCCCCTCTTGTTTCTAAGTCATGTGTGTACGCTTTCCCATTCATACCCCCACTCTAAGAAATCTCTTACAAGAATAAATAAATGCAGACTTGACCCACAGAGGTAGAGCAGAGGTCATTCAACACATCCTGAAGTTGTCAGTTCTCAGACCGAACCTGAAATGTGTGCAGGAATGAAAAGATTGATAATCCTACAGTAGTGCAGTCAAATCCCAGCTTTCTTTTATGGAGACCAAACAGGAAAGCATAGGAGAAGAACACATTTCTCTGACAACACTGAACAACAACAAAATCTGCATCAGAACAGCATGTAATACACGTGACCACATTGTATATTAGAGATAAACAGCTAAAAGATGGTGCTCTTGGTAGGTTTCACAGGGCTCTGTCTTACCTGACATCTCACCAGCCATTTTGGTGACAACAGTCTAACGATTGAGATGTGGCCATAAGGTAAGCACTTAAAATACCTCCCTTAGGTGCACAGAAATAATTCACAGAATCATAGAATCTTTTGAGTTGAAAGGGACCTCTAAAGGTCATCTGAAGCTCCCAGAGTTGGACTGCAAATTCAAAGGCAGCTAAGAAATTACAAAGTGAGAAGATTAAGAAAATTCAGGCTGTACTGGAGAAGCAATCTGAGTTTCAGACATTCAGTGGGAGGTTAAAACATGGAAGGTAGTGGTGCTGAGAGAGACAGGAATTTGCCTGGTGAATGGCAAGTGTGGGATATATTAGCTATGCAGAATCATGAGGTCACAGAGAAGGAAATAAAACGTTTGAAAGTCTAATTTAAAACATTGTGTTCTGGCTCAGCCGCTTCACTACAATGCATATCCTAATAAGTTGCAGAGAGTTCCATGAAAATAATCCAGAAAATAATGAATGAGCCAGAAGGATGGAGTCTCCTACTGGGAAAAATCAAAGAGATCCCATCTATATTATTAAGCTAAAAGTAGCTACAGAGTCAGGAAAACGCTTTGGGACTTCTAGGGACTGTGCACCTGAGCAGACGTGGCTGACACCACTCAATCCTCACAGCAAAAGATTTGGCGGGAGGATGAGGGCAGTGATTTGGTAAGCACCTGAGGATAGCACTCCTGGAACTGCACGTGCAAGTATGCAGAGCAAAACACCAGGACATTGACTGTGAGGATGCAATGTGTTACTGCAACTGTGAGCACATGGACCACACAGCTCACCTGCTCTTTACCGTCTGCAATCTGCAGCAGTGGAGTGAACTGCAAAATTCTTTCGCCACCTTTCCCTCAACTACCTCATGAGTGCAACAACAGGTTCTAAATAGTCTTCAAACTTCATGTTTCTTGTATCTTACTTAAGCCATGTCATTCTAGAGAGAATTTGCACTAATGGGCTACATCTGCTTGCAGGCATGAACATACAGTTTCTCAGTCATGTGCTGTGGTTTACTGGCTTCAGTTGCCTACAGAACTGCTTGGTGGCCAGCCAGGCCTGGTTGCACAGCCACGTGCCTCTGTTCAGTGCATTTGAATGCTGTGTCAGTGTTCACACAGAATACCCATAAATACTTCTCTTCTTTCAGTTTGTACGCAGTCTGCTTTCATGCAGAGAGGGACTCAGATTGTCCAACACACTGGCAGACATCTTCTTTGCAGAAAAGATCCTAATGGATTTCTGGTGTCTGTGATTTTAGAATTGGGCACATTTTCCAAAATCTGCAGCTCAGAAATACGTCCTATCAAAGAGGTTTTCTGAGAATTGCCTCAAGAATTATAAACTATTTGCTTTTGTTCAGTCTGTAGAAAACAGAAGGTTAGCCCTCAGACCACTGTAACCCCACAGACTGAGTTTAGATTGAGTAGCTGGCACACGTACCATTTGCTGTGAGGATAGACAGACAAAAACACAGCATGTAATGCAGAGCCAGCAAGTTCTCCTCATTTTATCAAGCTGGACAGTTCAGCAGCATGCAGGGCCAGTAAATGGACTTTGAGAAATACTAAAGAACCAAGTGGTCCTTTAGTGCAGGAATACGTGCAGTGAAGCATACTTTGTCACTCTTGACATACTTCCAGCACCCCCAGGGGACTGTTTGCAAAGTCTGCGTAGAGCCCAGCATTGGTTTACGTCGCAGTGGAACCTTACTTACAGAGACAACTCTCTCCTCTTTTCTGAATTTCTGAGATGGAATCAATGTGTCCTGAGTGAACTGAGAATCAGTTATTTAAGGCTTTACTTCAGCAACACCATCTTATCTTGCAACTTGTAAGAACTTGCTTGACTCATGGAAAGTAATGAGATGAAGATACTATTTTCTCTGTACAGCTGAACATGCGCAGAATGGATAAAGGACAAAGGCCACAGTCCAATATTCTCTCACCTCCTCCTGTAGAGCACAGTGCCTGCAGCTGCCCTAGGTGGTTTAGATGGCTTTTCTAAATTCGGGGTTCTCCACAAAGAGACTTCCAAGATGTGGCACACAATTTTCACAGGAGGTTTTTAAAGGAAACAAAAACCAAACACCTTATGTATCTCCAGTAGCAGATTCAAAGTCTCCATTGTACCAGCTCTTATCTGAAGAGGAATAAGTATTTCCATGTCAGCAGCTGCTGTGTGAGGGGAGGACAGGGATATCTGACCGTTGATAACCTGGCCACCAGAGAAGCATATTTATAAAAGTCTTTGCTCATTAGTAACTTCCTGAACATTAGGTAAGTTCTTTCACAACAGCAGTTACAGCCAGTCAACAGAACCTCACTGCTACATCTGGTGTGTTCAACTGCTCCTCTCAAACTGCCTGCAGCAGCAAGCCAGGTGGTGCAGCACCCTGCACTTGTAGCTCAGCATGGTAGAAAAAGAGAAGGAGAGAGGATAAAATGAAGCACAAAGTGTTGGTGAAATCTGATGTACTCTAGGAAACTGAGTGGCTTACGCTGAGGGCATGCAGTAGGTGGGCAGGGGCAAAAGATGGTATTTTGGTGAAGAGAGTTACAAGGACAGGAAGGTAGAAGATCACAGAATCACAGAATGTCAGGGACAGGAAGGGAGCTTGAAAGATCATCTAGTCCAGTCTCTCTGCTGGAGCAGGAACACCTAGACCAGGTCGTGCAGATCTGGGGTAGTGCAGCAGTTTGTGGGAGTGGGACCTGCAGAAATATGTGCATCTGGGGATCTGATGAAGGGAAGGAAAACTCTAAGAGAGGAGAGGCAGGCAAGGATGGAAACGTACAACAAATTAAAATTCGAGACCTCCCTGCTCCAGTTCAGCCTTTTACAAGTTATCTGCAATCGAAAGCTCAGTGTGCTTTTCATCGAACAGCGTCTGCCGCTGCCCACACAGAAACCACACCGGCACGAGAGGCTTACAAAACACAAACAGAATGAGACAGAGCGGCTCCTTGCTGGCCTCACAAACTGTGTCCGAGCTCCCTCTAGCGAGTTGTGTTGTTTTTCGACGCCCGGGGATCGCTGCCAGCTGCCGTGTACTTGCGGACTGAACAGCTAAATTTACATACATGCATATACATATGTATATTTTTTAATAAGCGGACAAAGGGTCTTTGTACCTGTCCAGTACATTTGCTACGAATTCTACTTCACAAAGCTAAGTTCGTTTTTTCAGAAGTTGCTAGAGAAGTAAAAAGGAGAACAAATACAGTTTTAATGGCATTAGAAACAAGTTGAGACTAGACTGCTTCCAAAGCTCCTGTAAAACAAAAGCAGTAGCTTTATATCACTTCCTACTTTAGATAGCATAACTATTTTCTGAAGTAGCATTTCTGGAAGGGGAGGTGAAAGAGGGCTTTTGCCATGGTGGTTAAGGAACAAGCACTAGAAATGGGTCTGGTGTATAAATCATTTCCCTTGGCATCGTATAAATCAGGAAAACGGCTGAACCTCTAACTTTTTGTAAAAGTCAAACTGCTCAGCTGCTCAGTTTTCTGAACTGATGAATGAATTCTGAAACATTGCCACTGTGAGCCTAAAAGGGAAAGACTACCACTCATTTAAGTGCCAGAATATGAGGTATTTTCCCATGAACTATGAACTGTTGCTTCAGCTCTTTCACACGTGCACACACCTCTACCTGTGTTTGTTTTCAAAATGGGGAAGGGGGGGGAGGAATAGGAATATTTTAACCAGAACAACTCTCAGCTATCTAGTGGTCAGTGTAAGCACGATCTCCAGCTCTGCTGCTGTTTTGCAGAGGAGTTGTACACAGCCTAATTCACTTGGCACTGACTTGGCACAAGGTTGAGCACTTTGCCTCGTTTGTATCCACTCTTGTAGGCTACTTTTTTTTTTTCTTTTTTTCCCCCTCTTGTAGACTACTTTTACAGCGTTGCTGTTAGTGTTTCCTGATGTTGCTATTCCTTCGCTTGTTCCCAATTCTGCTACGCCCATGGGACCACGTTTCTCTGCACCACTCAGCCACAACACCAAACTAAGTGCTGTTCATATACTGATCCTCTTCAGGAGTCTCGTGCCACTAAATAAATCCTTACCTCTGAGATATATGCCACGGACAGTATTCTACAGTCCTAGCTCTTCTACAGCAGAGAAATAATTCCCTTACAGCTCTGCCTGGACTTCTGTTCCAAAGATCTCAAATCTAGGTGCAAGTTTAGTAGTGGGCACACCAGCAAGCCATGAAGTTGCCGTGAGCACAGTGAGAGGCTGTAAGCACATCTGACAGGGGAAAGCTCAAGCTGCAGGGGAAGTTAATTGGCCCAAGTGAGGAAGAGAACAAAGAGCTGGAGCTATGCGTGTAACAGTACAGAGCAGTAACGTTTCCCTGCCCACCGTATCAGGCTCATGACAGGTTCACCCACAGGAGGGTTGCGCATTTGTTTTTACAGAAGATCTCAGGCGGAGATGAAGCAGCCAGAGGCTGGGTTAGCAGGAACCACAGCAGTCTCTTCCTCTCCTGTGCAGGTAGCCTGGAGAAGTATGGTCAGACTCCATATCAGAGGAAGCATGTAATGCTGAAACCTTCGGCCTGCGGCAACGAAAGCACAAAGAGGTGTGAAACCAAGTTAATGGCAGCACACCAAGCCCTGTTTAAAAACAACACGTCATTTAAACAAAGTGAAGGACCTGAAGTTAGAGCATTGTTCCATTTCATTGTATACCTAACATCAGTACCTCCCAGAAGAAGAAAGGTTATCTCTAATGATCACTGGCTTAAGTCTTACAATGGTTCCATGCCCTTGGTAAACATTAAGAGTTCTAATTGTACTATTTGCTCCCTTTTTTTTTCCTCTTCATTTTATTAAAAATCAATCTTGTCTCTAAGAACTGATAACAAGGTCCAGTCGGTGAACCTGAAGCTGAAACTAGGACATTCTAGCTTAAAAATAACTCATTAGGATTTAGGCAGGTAAGTCACCTCTGAAAGCAGGCCATAGATACTCACGATTACCAGTTAAAAACAGATGCTAAACTTGCATGTCTGCTTCAGAGAGTATTACAGATAACCTGAAGGTTACTCTCAGGCATTAATGAGCTGCACTGGTGAGCATGGATTTTTGCACTGAAAACCTGGAGCAGAGAAATTGCTCAGCATCACTTAGATCTGAGGAATGGCCCTGTGCTCTTATCAACTATTGTATACCTAGGGTCAGGCCCATGGTGCTGTCCTGCTTTCAATGTAAGCAGGAAGAGAATAGAAAAAGAACTCAATGGAAGACAACAAAGATGATAAAGGGCCAGGAACGTTTCCCTTATGAAGAAAAGCTGAGAGACCTGGGTCTGTTCAGCCTGGAGAAGAGTGAAAGAGGATCTCATCACTGTTTCTAAATAACTAAGTGTGAGAATCAAGTCCACGGGGTTGGACGCTTTTTGGTGGTGCACAGCAACAGAACAAGGGGCAATGGGCAGAAACTGGAAGACAGGAAGCTGCACACCAACACCAAGAGGAATTTCGTTACTCTGAGGGTGACAGAGCACTGGAACAGGCTGCGCAGAGAGGCTGTGGAATCTTCTTCTCCTGAGATGTTCCAGACCCAGCTGGATGCTTTCCTGTGTGGCTTGCTGTAGAGAACTGCTTTAGCAGGGGGTTGGACGCAATGATCTCCAGAGGTCCCTTTCAATCCTTGTGATTCTGTGAAAAATCCAAAGAAGGGCAAAGTGGAGTGAAAAGTTCTATTTTGGAAGCAGAAGTCTGGGAAAATCTTACTGTGCAGAGGTCAACGTCTGTTTTTACATAAAAAATCAGAATGCTCATTTGGTTTTGAAGTGCTTAAGTCTGTTTAAAACTAAATGTTTTACTCCTTGTCAGTGGTCTTTGAGATGATGGTTAGCTTTCATTGGTCTGATTTCTCAGTACTCATCCCTCTCAAAGCATCAACCCATATGCATGCCTCGTTCTCTCTCTTGGAGAGGCAGCAGAGCTGAGGGAAGGAAGGAAAGTGGCAATAATAATTTCTGCCGAAAATAAGACTGAAGATGAATGTCCATGCAATTAGCCTAAGCGTGATGAGAGGGCACAGCTTTTGTAGCTGGCCTCTTGCTTAAGGCAGATTGTCCTGAAATTTTCACTCCATCTTACTCCAGATCCTTGCAGCCATCCAGCTGAGGTCACTCCCTCTCACCCCATCCTCCACTTGTATTCTCTTCTAATTTGCTCTCTCTTTGCATTCTCTCTGGTGCACTGGGGGTGCCACCTTTAGAGACAGAACATCACTACACACCCTCAAGCTATTACCCATATTCTGCATCACACTGCTGATGAACATGGTGGGAGAGAGCAATTCCTCACTTTGGCAGCAAATCACTGAGGATTCATTTTGATTCTGCACAACTACCTCCAGATACTGGAAGCTCAACATCTTAGCTGCAAATAACTATCTAATACTTCTATGTGCGTGGCACACATTTCTATCCCTGTTCCAAGGATAGAATATTTTTATAAAATCAAGTCAGATTCTAGTAAGAATATACATCCATTAATTGAGACTACAAAAATACTGTCTGGCCTGGGATAAAGCACAAAGTGCTGAAAATACAACACAGAGAGGAAGCCTTCAGCTCTGATCCCAGTGGTACAGCTGATTGCGTAAATGTCTGAAATTGCAGCTAACATTTGGTAATTGCTCAACAGCATTCTGGGTGGCAAAAAGGGTATCTCTGAAAACCCTTACAAATAGAGCCCACAAAGAGCCACTCTCTCATTTGAATCCAGAAGCTGCATCTGCAGCGCTTTCCACTTGGTTCCCTCCCACTTCCCTTGCTCTCTCAAGGCTGAGCCAGCTCCCCTGGCAAGCCAGCTGCCTCTCCCCACATCCCCGTGGCTCCCTTGGCAGCCAGGCAGAGCAGCCACAGGCTCTGCTGGATAGGGATGCACAAAGGTCTCCATGGACTCTTTTGCAATACATGCCTTGGAGGGGAAACAGCAGAAATATTTATGGTGAGCATGTTATTACAGCCCTCATTGTTAATCCCTGAGCAGCTCCAGGAATGTTGCTCTGCTGATTTTGCCACCCTAGAAACCTTCTGGAGGCACTTCAAGTGTATGTCCAAGAGTCTTCCAAACTTCTAACCTTGGATTTGCAGCCAGATCCCAAGTACCATCAAATACTGCTGAAATTGCCTTAAATCTGCTGGAATACATAACCAGCAACATTTTAGTTTTCCTTACCTACACCAGAGTTTTATGTCAGCTCACCTGTCCAGGAAATTAGTCACACACGGATGGAGCCAGGGTGAATTCCCACGATAGGTGGAACCAGAAAAGCCACAGCCATCTCCCTCAGAGCTCTTATTCAAGGAAGGCTGGATCCAGGTCCTCCCCAGAAACCTGCTAGAAGCCAGGTGAGCTGCTTTGAGAAACTTTGCAGGAACTGATTGCTCCTCCCAGGACTGCTGAAGTGAGAGCAAGGGAGGAAGAATCAGTCACCTGGAGGGGATGGCAGGACAGGCAGGAGACTACACAGATCGCTCAGTTAACTTGCTTTTCTATCTTCTTCTACTTTTTGAAAAGGACACTCATTCTGCTCAGTGTAGCAGAACCAATTACACAACACAGGTTTCTGATCTCTAATTACAGTGAATGCATTTGCCTCATTACTGCCGGAGGGAAAGAAACATGCAATGAAGCCACAGTATCTGTGACAGCAATGCCATGTGCCACGCTGATCAAAATCTAGTTCACTGCTGAATTTCAGTGTTGCCCTTCTGCATAGTAATTATGCCTTACAATTAAAAAAGACTCACCATCAAGGCTATATACAAACAAAATATTTTCATATGAAGCAAGGAACTCAGTTAGCAAAACATTGTAACATTTATTAATAATCTATGGCAAATATTTTCAAAAAGTCTAATTATTTTAAGGGCCAAAGGATAAAACTTCTGTGAGAACAAATAGTCTCATCTTTTACAACTGAAACTAGGTCAACAGCAAACTGAATTATCCAGCCAGCTTGAACAAACAAATTGCAGCAAAATTAAAAGCTGCTATCAAATTAGATCCCCACCCTCTCTTGATAGTCAAAGTGGAAAAAAAACCTAAACAACAGTAATATCAGAATGTCATTCTCGTGAGAAGGAATTAGGGACTGTCATGTTGCTTTCCAATTTCTGAACTAGAAAGAGAAGTTTTACTTCAGAACAACGAGGCAGAGAAACAGCAGGAAAGTTATAGCAGCAGGGTGTGGAATTCTTTCATTTGCCTTTTACTGAAAAAGACTGCTTGAAATAAATTCATGCTGGTGTCAAACCACAGTGAATCAAGAGCCACAAAGCATTTTAGCAGTTCTAGGTTGGTGTCTACTCTATTGGGAATGAAATTCCTCTAGAAGACTGCCTTGCAGGAGTAAGAGGGCAAAGAAGAACCTTTGTGGGTCAGAAAGATGGAGCTTGAGGCTGCTCTTGAGCTGTTATTCCCTGTAGGTATGAGGGGGGCAGGAGCAGAGAGAGCAGACTTTGCTCTCCCTGCTCAGTGGCTCTGCTTTACAGAGATATATAAGGATCTATAAGAAGTGAAACATATAGAGAAGCCTTGTGGTACCAAGTACAGAAGGCTCATACATTGCCAAACAGTATGACACCTCGTGCTTTAAGCACTGATTATAATAGAAATAAAAGTAATAGCTCCAAAATTAGAAGATTATCAGTAACAAACCCATGCAGGACTTCCTGGGTGAGAACAGCTGTGAGAATATCAAAATCTGGCTTAGCCATAGCTAGGGATGATGTGACAGAGTCCGAAGGCTTTTTCTCAGTCAGTTATGATGTTTTGGAAGAAAGTGGGCTAACACTCAAAACGTTCTAGTTTGGCTCAGACTGCAAACCTTGAAGTAATGCAGCTCTGTGGCAGCTTTTCTGAAGAGCACTATTTAATAAGGTTGTAAAGTCAGTGACTTAATAAGCCTGCTTGTACTTTATGACTTGGGCTTTCAGTACCTATGTGTTTCTTTAATTACATTAGCATATCCTGTTGTCCTTAAGGATTCCTGCTCATGCAGTTACTGGGAATCTGTTCAGTGTTTTCACGTTTGCTACTCAGTGCATGAATCCAGGTCTCAGGTATTAACTAAGTGCCTCCTCTCCAGCAGCTTATGAAACTGTTCTCTTGAAGTGATGCGTTAGCACTCATCTTATTGCAGTGCTTGAAGTCCTTCCTGTAACCTTATAAAGGACACAAAGATTAGAATACTTGATCTCTGCCAATGAGCTTGCAAAATATTTTGAGAAAAAGCTGCTCTACAGTTTGCATTGAAGTAGTGCAAGTTGGGTCAAATGCAGGTACAGGCTGTTAATTTGCTTGTTTGGAGCTGATTTTGAACTTCCAATATAATTTCAGTGGAAATTTGCAGTAGATCTACATCAAACTATTCCTGAGGAGGAGAACTCGGAAGGAAGCAAATAAGATTGTAATGATAACGTGAAGGCCTGGTATCATTAAAAGGCTAGTCTATCAGTACATTTCATGAAAAAGCCAATGTTTCTTGCAGAAACAGCAGCAATAGGAGTCTCATTTTTAATTTCTTTTTTTCAGAATGAAATATTTGAAATGAACATCCAATGAGAAACAAGAAATAGCTTGAAAAAAGGGCAGTAGTTACATCCCCCTCTCTCTCCTCATTATGTTTTAAGTAAACAAGCAGCAGTGAGCATTCCTGCACAAGGAAAATTCCAATCATAGAACCTATTTTCATCGATTTACATGACCTATGCATTCCCTCCCCCTAATAGAGTTCTGTTTGTTTAGTTCTGGCTTTGTTTTTAAGCATTTACATTACCATGCCTTTGGAAATGGAGGCTAGTGCTGAAAAGCAGTATTTCAGTGAGGTGAGCTCAGATGAGCACTTCAGAATATGAAGACTGATTGGATTATTCATCTGCCATGTTCATTTCTGGTTTGCCTGTGTGTGATAGAGATGAGCAGCACTAAATGCTGGCTCCTCTCTATTTATTACTCCCAGTATCTACTGAATTAACATGCATGAGTCCCAAAATAAGCACACAGCAGTGCCTTGCCTGCCTCCTGTGGCCCAATTCCTTCAAAGTTTTGCTAAGTGGCTATGATGGTATCATTCTACTCTGCCTCCACTGGCATACATGTTTAGAAAGAGTTCAGCAAAAGCTGCAACCTCAGCCTTCTCCACAAAAGCCCACCAGAAAAATCACTTGTAAATGGGGCAGCACACAGCAGCAGAGGGCAAGATGCCTGAATTTTCCTCTAGTTAGGGCCACTTTCACAGCTAACATCTATGATAGTGAGATGCAGATGGAGGTGGCTGCTCTGGAGCACTGAAACCCACCTCTAGCTCTCTAAAGAAAGATCCAGCTGTCCTTCTTGCACGCAGAGTGCTAAATATGGCAAAGCTGCAACCTTCAGCAATATCACAAGAAGAAATATAAACCCAACAAAATACAAAAATACAGTTTTTGAAATATATTCAATCATTTATAAAAATAATTCCGTGAGGTTTCACTGATTGTTTTGCATAATAGAGCCCTTAATAAGCTTTTATTTCAGACACTAATTTCTTCGTCATTCCAATTTGAAAACATGCTGATTGAAATAATACTGAAGCTGCTCTTTTGCATAATTATACACAACTGCTCAAAATTGTTGGTTTCAAAGTCTTCAGACCCCAAACATCAAGTACACCAACAGGCAAACACTGGTGGAAAAAGATGTGAAAATGTAGGCAAGCAGTCCTCCAGTAGCTTAACCCACAACAGCCAACTATCGCAGAAGGTACTGTGTTATGTGATAACAGATTTTGAATAACTGTAGCATATATTCTGAATACTTAGCAGCTACTTCTATTGTGAAAACAGAGATAAGTAAACATTACAAATAAATTTACCAAGGACTTAAAGAATAGTAAATTCTCCTGTGTTTGGATCAGAAGCCATTCTTTCATTGAGCTTGCCTTTTCCTTTATGTCATCCAGTTTGTTTTGTCTCTGTTTTATCTTCAGTGTTTTTTGGTGTATAGATGATAATGATCCAGAGAATCTAAATTACAAATATATCTAAATTACAGGACCTCACTGTCAGTCCTAACAGTCATCCTAACCTGAATGAATGCTATAGCATTGGAGATGGATTTTTCTGGATTCTCTCTCGAAAGCTGTAGTACAAAGACTTTCAGAATTCATCTGGACATACTGCTCACAGTCTGCTTATTTTTCGGATGCCACTGGTAATACTGAGATTGTTAAAAGCTTTGTCCCAGGCAGATAGAGCCAATCAGGAAGGACGGGCAGTCTGGGTACTGCAGATACCAGCCACCTGAATCCATCAAGCAAATGCTTTTACCTCTTACTCCCATAGGGAAATGCTAAGATGCAAAAGCCATTTATACTTCTATATTCTTTCTGTCAGGTTGCCTCACTGTAAAATCTCACAGTGTTATTATAATGCTGAAAAAAAATCACAAAAAACAAACAAACAAAAAAAAAAAAACAAAAAAACCCTCCAAAACCAAACAGGTGCAGTTTTGACATCTAACAACACAACACAAAAAATGCCAGTGATATGAAAGTGTACCTTTGTGTTTTCTTTCCTACAGCCTTCCTGAAACAGCTATCACATTATTTGAAAACTCCAAAAAGAATGAAGAGTTCTTTTCTTTTTTCTTTCCTTTTTTTTTCCTTTTCCCTCAGATGTGGGGTTCTTTGCAAATGTGTCCTGTGTTGTTACAAGTAATATTCCAGTCAGAACCATAACTGATTATTTGTAGATATCACCTAAAATATTTTACTTACAAACTTACCATGACCCCACTCACAGCTTCACTGCCAGAGAGCATCAGAAAATATTTCTACCCATTACATAGGCATGTAGTGAAACTCAGGATTAAGTGATGTGCTTAAGACTATGTAAGAAATTTATGAGATAGCAGGCAACTAAATCAGTCTCCCAAGGTCCAGTTTTGTGCCTCCTAAAATCTTTTCTTCTTTTCCAGCTTACAAGTCCACGTCATCACTTCAACCACTTCCATCTCAGTTGTGCTGTATTTCTTTTTAAATAAATAGCATTCTCCCCAAGTTAGCAGGTTGGAACAGGACGTGGTGGCTGAGAAGTAAACCTGTGCTTTGTAAAGAGATAGCTCACTGTCCATAGACAAGCACAAAACACCTCCCTTATATCAAAGTCAGCTACTCAAAAAGTGTCTTCACTGAACACAAGAGAAACAACTCAGTTGCCAGAGTTACTGTTATGCCCTGCTTCCTTCCCTCCACTGCAGTAACCGGTTCAGTATCATTTCAACCATGCTTACAGCCAAAGTTTGGACAGCAGCTTTGCCCCATTGACGGGACATGCAGACTCATTAAACATCGTGTTTTACTTTTGGACCCATTAGTCATAGAATCATGGAATCATAGAATCATAGAATCAGAAGGTTGGAAACGACCTGCAAGATCATCTAGTCCAACCGTCCTCCCATTACCATTGCTACCACAAACTAAACCAGATCTCACAGCTCCTCATCCAGATGCCTCTTGAACACCGCCAGGGACGGCGACTCCACCACCTCCCTGGGCAGCCATTCCAGTGCCTGACCACTCTCTGAGAGAAAAAGTTCTTCTTATGTCTAATCTAAGCCTCCTCTGGTGCAGCTTGCAGCCATTTCCTTGGGTCCTGTTTGCTGCCTGGGAGAAGAGGCCAAACCCCTCCTCATCACGACCTCCTGTCAAAAAGTTATAAAGTGCAATGAACCTCCTCTGAGCCTCCTCTTCTCCAGACTGAACCATCCCGGCTCCCTCAGCCGCTCCTCATAAGACTTGTGCTCCACATCCCTCACCAGCTTCATTGCCATTCTCTGCCCTTTCTTGAAGTGAGGGGCCCAAAACCAAACACAGTGCTTGAGGTGCTAAGTACAAGGGGAAAGCAGCTGACTCCTCTTCTCCTTGTTGCACTTTCGTTTTGTGGCTTTTGCTCACATAACTCCATGTGTCTCTCAGTATCAGTTATATTCCATTTCTGAAATCCAATGGAAAGAGATCATCAAACTGCAGCTGGACAATAAGCCCAAAGTGCTACGGGATGTACAGCATACCTAAAAATAATAGCTTTCTGTTTGCCCTTGCAGTGCTAATATCGGAAAGTCCTTATTCTGGCAAAACCACAGTGGATGCACAGCAGATAAAGAAACAAGGGACCGTCCACTCCTCTTGTCTTGGTGCCATTTCTGTTCAAGTCACTTAAGGCCATCACAAGTCAGGACCGCAAGATTTGTCTCCTTGGAGGTACAAACAGCACGCATCCAGCTTTCAGAGTGGTTGCTGAGCCTCTGGTCAAGTCTTGTGTGAGATGTCTCTAATTTCCCCTGAGTCAAGATGCTCAGATGGGTCTTCTCACAGAATGTCACTGATACCTGGAAGGAGTCTAAGGGAAAATATTTCTTCATACAAACAAGGAGCTACCTGGAGAGAGCAATATGAAGTAAATGCAAACAGTAACATATAAGGCATTCACACAGCTTTTCAAACACAAGCAGCTTCCTGCAGTGAATACTAAGTTGCTTTCCTCACAGCAGAGTTTTTGTAAAAATGGCCTGTAAAAATGGCCACAGCCTTTTTCAGCCACAGACAGCTTATTTCTTGGCTGCATCAAAAAACCACTGAGCCAGATGGTTAAAAAGAAAGCCACTAGGAATGAAGGTTTAAGACAAATAAAATAGTCCAGAATACAAATAAAGAACTGAGAAGCAAGTGATGTGCTATGTAAACCTACAGTTGAGGACAACAGCTGGCAGAAAATGAATTTTAAACTCACCCTATTGCTGCCCTATGGTATGTAATCCACTAACCATATTAGAATTCATGATGCTAAGTGCTCTCCAACAAGAAGTGTCACAGAGCACAGCCTTTTTTCCTTAAAAAACAACACCAACTATTTCAATTTGCCCTTCTTACTTGTGTTTGAGTGACCTTGAAATCCTGAGGCACTCTCAGAAATTCTGCATCCATTGAAAACTTTTTACAAGCTTTTGTGGTTTCAGCCATGCCTTTACTTATTTACTCTTTTGGTCCCTTATGCTGTGTATTTCTTCTTAAAGAAGATCAGCAGGTTTAGAGTCTTAAAACTTACTGTAAGTACTCAGGATAGCAATCACTTTGAAATACTTCAGAAAGGGCCACAGGACACACTGTGCACCCCTCTGTGCTGGGTATCTTAGTGTCTCTGGAGGGTGCTGCTTGTTCTGCTAGCAGGACATCTCCCACACAGTCTCCCACGGATGGAATGAAGCAACTGCCCCAGGTCTGTGTGGATATGAGACCATTCCTGGGACCAACGTTCCACTTGACCTCTAGCTGCAGGGAGCACAGGGAAACACAGGCTGTTCGGAAGCATCGTACTGAAAACCCACAGGTCTTCACAGTCAATGCATGGCTGCTGGGGCAAAGGATTCACCTCCCTGGTTGCTTCTCACCAGGGTGTCACAGCTATGGAAGGTGCCACGCAAGGATGGGCAGTGCCAGATAGATTGGGCAGCATGGCCAGGCTGTGCAAGGCTTGCTCTGTAGTGCAAAATTCTTTTGGTTCACTGAAGATATTGTTTCATTGTCCTACTGCATGAGCCAATATGGGTGGTTCTCTTTAACGGGGCTGTTTTATAATACATGAGTTACTTATTGCTAATGGCCATCTATTTTGCCATTGTAGGTAAACTGTGGGCTATTACCCTGCAGTGAGTTGGCTTGGGAAAATAATGCCCTATTTATAGAAAACTGTAAGAGATGATACATTCAATGTTTCTTTAAAAAAGATTAGCCATTGCTTAATTTTCCTTCTTGCCTTCAGCTAAGGGAGAGCTTTAAATCACACAGAAGTTGGAAAGAAAAGAAGGGTAATGAAGGCATTTTGGGGGACGCCAAGAACATTTGAAATTATTTTCTTCTTTCTTACTTGCAGACAGAGATGACAACATCCACTTTATGGTCAGAACACTTCTGTGCCTCTCCCATCTCCATTTCTGCCTGGAGGCAGGATCTGGTGGCCGCTGCCTCTTTCCACATCGCTGCGTTTCTTCACGACTGATTTCCCCTCGTGGCACAGTGACAGGTATTGTATGAAGCCCAGTGGAGCTGTGAGACTGTGGCTAGATTTTTTAAACAGATTTCTCAACCGTGCCTGCTCTGCCGAGCATTGTTGCTTTCCTGCTACTCAACAGAGCGTGAGCGGCAAGGGCCCAACAGCAAAGCACGCAGCCACCACAGGCAGCTTCAGCCTCTTCTTCTGCCGACAGAAGCTGCAATTACATTGTATTCCCATGTGGTCCGTTGATACAATTTGTCTCAGTGTATGTAAATAGCAACCAGCTACCATGGGTATGATGATATCAGATACTAAAAATACACTGAAGTGGCTTTTGGACTTACTGCTGCATGCTAGAAAGGAAATTCACCTCCTGAATTAATTCAATTCCTTACAATCACTGCAACATTCAGAAGAATATTAAAAAGATCTTTAAACAAAGTCCTCAAACTGTGAAGTCAGAGACAATGCGAATGACAGGGTACTCATTTATCTTCCCTAACCCATGCTGTCCTAGCAGGCAAGAGATCAGAAGCAGGATTTACAAGCTCTAGGCCTGTTTTGTTTCTGTCTGCTATATGACCTTGTGCAGACCACGGAAATACTCCTAGAGAGTCCTGCAAAGAATTTAGTTGTATTTTAATGGTTGCTCTCCCTCTTTCCTCTGTCTTCACTGAACTGCTGTGGCTCTTTTTTTTTTTTTTTCCTATAAAATCTGGTTAGGAAAAAACCCCAAACATAGAATCATAGACTCATCTGAGCTGGAAGGGACCCTTAGCAGCCATCTGGTCCAATTTTCCTGCAATGAACAGGGTCACCTACAGCTATATCAGGTTGCTCAGAGGCCCATCCAGCCTCAACTCGAATGTCTCCTAGGATAAGGCATCCACTACCTCTCTGGGCAACCTGTGCCCGTGCCTCGCCGCCCTTATTGTAAAAATCTTCTTCCTTATGATCAATCTAAACCTCCCCTCCTTTAGTCTGAAATCATTTCCCTTTGTCCTATCACAACAGGTCCTGCTAACAGTGTGTCCCTCTCTTTCTCATAGCCCCCCATTAATGATATGCATAATTATCAGAAATATTTCTCACCCTTTACCAATTTCTTTTAAAAATCTTTTTATATTAAATGTCTTTATTACACTCCTTTTGCAGCCATTTGCCTATAGAGTATTGCCATTACCTTTGAGAAGTTGTTTCCCCTTAATCATTACCTTCTATTTAAAACCTCAGAACTTTGATTAATCATTAGGAATTCTCAGTCTATGTTTTTTTAAAAAAACAATCCTCTCCTTTCAAATCATCTCTTACTTGCTACCTACTGTAAACATTCTGCTCACTTCTATGATGGTAGATGCTGACATTCTATCTAGCTGAAGTTTGCTGCTTGGATCCTTAGTGATTCAAACCTTTTGCTCTCCTCTTTTCAGTGCATCCTTTCTACAGTGCACTGAATTGAGCTACCCTAGAAAAGCAGTGTGACAGTCTCCTTGCTGCTCCCACATCCCCAGAGGACTCCTGTGGCTTGATTCCCAGTGCAGAATATGTACTAAGCAGCTCAGTGGTGCCCTGTAGGAAACACTGTGTTGCTTCCATGGGTGACATGGTAGACATGCCTTTGAAACTTTGGGTGCTTCAGTACAGTCTCCTATTCTTTTTGTTTTATATTTATGTTTTGATTACAGCCTCTTTTCCATTAAAAACACGTTCAGGATGAACCCAAGGGCAGAATCAGAACTCTGGCTGAAATTCACTAACATCAGTTCTGTAACATCTCAGCCTTTTTTTTTTTTTTTTTTTTTTTTTTTTTTTTTAAAATTAAAAAAAACAAACATTAAAACATTTCTTTAAGCTAAATGAAGTTTATACTTTAAGCTTCCTTGGGTAGCTACATGAGATGTTACCTCACAAGTTCCAATTATTTTCTACAAAAATCTCTCTTCTCTTTTCACATTATAATTGTCCCTCTTTCTGGCACTGAAGAACAATTTCAAAACACAAAACAAAACCAACATGAATAAAAACAACTCATTTCCTCTTAGGATTTCACGACATTTTCAGCCAGTCTAAGATTCCGGGTGGCCTCATTTGGTGGTGCTGAGGAATGGGGATGCTGCTAAAGGCAGTGCTGCACGCTGCAAACAGGAGGTGGCTGGCTTGGGTTGGGTTGGAGTCAGTTTAGTTTACTTGAACTCAAAGAGCAAACTGGGTTGTGACCAGCATTTCTCAAACTTACCATCCAACATCTTTTAGAGCAGTGCAGCAAGGCAACATTTCAGCATTTGAACACACTGCCCTGGACAAACAGTGCTCTGCGGGGAGGCTGAGTTTTCAGTTAGCCAGTAAAAGAAAAGTGAGCCAACCAAGAAACTTACATCATGCTAAAATCCAAACCAAACGTCATGCATTTTATCTTCATCTATTCTCCTGGTTTTGGTTGTATCATGAAATTCTCTTTGGAGATGCTGCTCATTTACTTAATTTCACGGATCTTCTCAGTCTTTTCATATATTTAGAAATCACAGTACCCAGAAAGGTTCATATATTTTCTTTGGGACACTTTTTATTTTATTTTTTGCTACAGTATTTAAATTACAAGCTTGGGTGATGGTTTCAAACACAGTTATTTACTCCTTTTGCTAAAGAAGCTAGATTTGTTACAAATAGTTATTAGTCCTTTCAGATGGTCTTGGCTTTACATTATGGTACAAAATAGGCAAACATATTTTCCTGGGAGGGTAGCATCCCCTTTGGTTATCAAGTGCAATCACACAGGATTTTGGACTTCTGACCTACTCCACTCATTTGATATTTCAAGCTTGCCCTTTACCCACAGAAATCCTTAAACAAGAGTTTCCCCTCTGGTCAGACTACTTCCCACAGGGTGCCACCAGCACTACGTGTTTTCCAAGTATGAAAGCAAAATAGTAGAAAAACATTCTAAAACAGGAGCCGTGTCTAGATTGCAAATCTCTGCTGGCATGTCTGGGCTGTGGAAAATGCTTCCTCATCTACTCTGCTTAGAACCAGACTGTGGTACAGCACAGCTATGCTACAGCACAGCGTTCATCCTGTGTACTTCACATTGCTTGGGGTGAGGGTGCTAATTATGCCATCAGAAAGCTCTTTTTGGCTCTGTGCACTGAACGCACATTGAGAGCCTTGTTGGTTTTGATCTATTGCAAGAATCTCTCTAAAATCATTACACTGAGAGGATAAACTGGAAGGTAGGATTTCTGATGGAGTGTGGCGGGTGGTAAGTGGCCACAGCTTTCACCTTTGAAGGCAAATAATCAACCTGACATCCAGTCATCTTTCTAGAAATGAGTTTTAACTAATATTGTATTGAACCGTTCCCTGAATTTTCCGACTGACTACAAATGCTTTTACAGTGGTCTGTTTCTCCTTCTGCCAAGCAGAACAACTATCTATCCAGTGAAAACTTAAATGCAAAGGGCTTTACAGTGCACAAAAGGGAAGGAAAAAGCTTCTACTCTTTTCTTCCTACTGTAACCGTCTTAGCTGTTGCTCAGCATTAGTTGACCACAAACTCCTCGGATGAGGATAACTGTTCAAGTCCCTTTGGCTTAGATTTCCCTGACCAAGGTTCTGATCCCTGGGGCCACCCAGATGGAAGTAATGCCACCAGCAATGAAAAGGGAACACAATACACAGGACAGCCAACACCTGGCCAACCTGCACGCTCTCTGCATTTCAAACGAAGCACATTTTTTATGGTTGATCACCACAAGTCTGATAATGTAGTGCAGACTATGCAAACCATACTGACAATTGTCAGGCAAAGCAAGAATTAGT
Source organism: Lagopus leucura (assembly GCF_019238085.1). Lineage (NCBI taxonomy): Eukaryota > Metazoa > Chordata > Aves > Galliformes > Phasianidae > Lagopus > Lagopus leucura. The sequence goes on along the minus strand of NW_024962252.1, from coordinate 69,825,160 downwards.
GCCACCATCTTCTCACAAAGGAATGCCAACAGAAATCAGATCCAGACTCGAGCACTTGGTTGCAACAGCTCAGAAGAGGAGCCTGGTAGCCCATGCGTGTGTGCCCCATCTGCTCCCCCAGATCCTGGCAGATCCTGCAGCAGTGGCACCTGGGCACAGGCCTGGAGGCTGCAGAGGTGCTCACATTGCAGTGCAAATACAAGGCAGCTGGGCCACATGGAACACCTGGCTGCTCATTCTTCCTCCGGTGTGTGCAGGTGAAGCGGTGCCCTTCCTTTCCGTGATCTTCTCACTGGCAGTTCTGCTGATATTAGTGAGACTCTGCACTGGGAACACAACACAAAGTTGCCATGCCAGGATTCAGACCACAGATTTACTCTGAACTGCTTATCAAAAATTGCTTTGACTTTAAATAGCTTTACCGTTTTAAATAAAATAATTATTTTTAAATAGTTCTAATTAAACGAACCTAGAAGTAGAAGATCTTTGATCTTCATATCTGATATACCTTTGAATAAATAGTTCTATATATACCTCTTGACTTTTTGGTGAGGAAGTGCACAAAAACTTAAGCAGATTTTTAAGCTGAAATCAACCGTTGTCTTTTAGAAATAAACTTAATATCCTGAAACACTCAACGCGAAGTTACAGAAATGCAAAATATATTCTAACTACATAATCACTATAAATATATATTTTAAGTGAATGCATGCTTTTAATTACTCTGTGAGCAAATTACCAAAAAAGAAAAAAATTGAGATTTTCTTTAAAATAAAAACTAAATAAATACATAAACCAGGATTTAAAATAATAAACTGAACCAGCCAGTAACTCTTTAAAATACAAAAGCATCTCTCCCTTTCTCCCCTAGATCAGTCCAGCCTTACAATGCTCTGAGGCAACCAGCAGAAAATACACCAAACTACAGTTCTAAGCTACGTTCTGAAAACAAACGTTGTCATGAATTGAGGCATTTTAAATTTACTGTTTAATAAAGAGCTGCCACACGAGGCTTCCTAAGGTATCAACTAAGCCTCGGCAGTGAGAACTGAAAAAGAAATCATGTGTGCAGTTTGTTTCAGAAAAAGTATGGTTTTAACTTTTGCTTTAAAATCCTGTTAAGCATAACAGAGCATTAGGAACAATCAAGCTTGCTAGTAGAGGGACAATTGGCTGGCAAATGCCAGAAAGCACGATTGTTTAATGTTATAACTCTGAGCGAGGCCTCGAGGATTTCACTTTGTGGTACTTTACAAAATAAGCTGGACCTGAAGGTGCTGCGCTGTACGTTAGTAAGCTGGAAACCATGGAGCGGAGTGAAGTGGACCCCCTGCAAACTGCTGTTTCCTGAGGCATGACGGACTCGTCTCACACAAGGCCTGCAGCAGGGCCAGGCCAACCGGCTCTGTGCCAGGACAGCTGCTGTGTTCGGACCACAGCGCGGACCGAGGGCCTACGTTGCCAGTTCTGACCTTCACCGTCACGTAGGTGTCTCTCTCATACACCACCCAGGAAGGGCTGAGCACCAAGTGATACAAACAGCCATCTAAAATGACTCTTTTTACTGATTTAGATTTGTTTGTAGAGCTGGTAGAAAAAGAGAGCAGATTTTACAAGTCTCAGAACTGGAGGGCAAATAGATGCAAATGTGCTTTATCTGCTGGAACAAGTGCCCTGGACTACCGAGAGGCTGTGGGTCTGCAGCGAGCCTCTGAGCACCTTCTGTTGGATCAGTTCCACTGTACGTTAGGAACTCACTGGGTGAGAGGCCGCAATCACACAGTCCAGCGATCCTGTGCGCTCCTCCGGGGTGTAGGGAATCAGACATGAGCCCTAATTGCAGTATGTATTCACAGACAAAGGCAAGGATCATTATTCCCCACTTACGGAGGAGAAACCGAGGCACAAAGTGATTACTGTAAGTCAGTGACACAGCTGGGCAGAAATCCCAGCCAGCCTGACACCTACAACCAGGTGCTTTAGAATTGGCCAAAGCCACTCTTGTATTAATGTGAATAAGTTACTGAACATCTTGCTCCTTTCTCTGCATATAGTGAGACCAATGATTTCTTTTTTATCCTCCTCTTTCTAAAACAGCCCGCACAACACTGGGAGTAAAGTTCCAGGAAACAATGTGAAATCTGCCAGCAGATTTATCCCACACATGATGTTCCCCATATGCTGTAAGGTGCAGGTCAGCCTGTTATCACTGAATGGGGGCTCCGTGAATGCTGCTGCATTCTTCTCACTCCACGCAAATTATTACATGGCTCACTGGGAGAATTAAAATGGAGAAAAATAGTAAGACTTAGAAGAAAAATAATGTTTTCATAAAACACAGACTTATTGCGTGATAGTTGGAAGCAACACCTTTGCACAAACAGCTTTAAAACAGAGCTGTTCTTTAACTAAGCTGTCAGAGATTGCTTACACAATATGTGGTAATGGGAGAGCGTATAGAAGACAGTTAATTTTCTTCTTTCTTCTTCAGTTGCTCAAGCTGTTGAAAAGCTGCTCGTCTAATCTTGAAAGGATGTAGAGAATGACTTGTTATTCTCCCATACCACACTGCTACGGCTTAAGATGTGAACAGTTCGCCACCTGATTGCTAAAAGGGAATTTTTCTCAATTTCTAAATAACAGTGTAAGTACATCATCAGATGCACATCACCTGCAGGTGGCAAGTGTTACAAAGAACTGAAATCACAGGTTTTTTAATAGCCTCTCCAGCAACCAGTGGTGAGCTCAATGTGCTGTCTCAGTCTAGTTCAGCTACGAGAAGGCAATCCAGTGCTTAAGTTCTTCCACACGCTGCAGTATCTGGGTATAATAGAAATCCATGTTGGCTGCAAAGTCTTTACACACAGGGGATTCCATGTCACCAAAGGTGCAGTACAATGCAGTTCCTCCAATGCTAAGGAAAACGGTTGCTATGCACAGCAGGATCAGCAAAATACAGGAGCCACCAGCTACTTCATCTGTGAGCAGAAGAAAATAAAAGGTGAATAAGAGACCAGACAAAGCAACGTGAATGTGAATGTGCCTTAGTTTTACCAGTATTCTGTATCATGACATCATGCGACAGACTATTTGGGTACAGAGGCACACTGCACTGCGGAGCTGTGTTTCCTGGTTTCTCTAGCAGCCTCACATGAATTCTGACTCTCCAAGAGGAAGATACGCTGAGATGCTCTGCATTTCCCAAATCCATGTGATTTTTGACTCTGGGTGACGGGGGAAGAGCTCTGATCTTTTCTGGGAGGCAAGCCGTGAAGAGCCTGCCGATAAAGACTCAGACTGACATCACTCCTCCAGCTTTATTTTTGGTTCATTTTCATTAATTACTCTTAATTATTCTGTATTATTTCACATTCCTTTTAATAAATCCTATTGGTTTTTTTTTTCTTCTTCCTTCCCCCCCATTCTTTCTCCCAAGGAGACGGAGGGTGTTGTGTGATTAACTCTTCAAAATGTGACTATGAGAAAACCTGAGATTTGTTTCAGAAACCTAAATAATTATGTAGTGCCTTTTCTGCAAACCCGCGTCCCTATCCTTGCTTGTATCACTTGTGGAATCAATCCATACTGAGGTTTAACAGATTTGGACGAGAGAATGTTGCACAACCAAAGCCTTCCTTCCTGGAAATACCTGAAAGGAAATGAAAGCTTTGAAAATAAAACAGATGTGAACGTTCTTCCTTCACTCGTACTGCCACTGACTGGCCAGATGAACTGATTGTATTTACTCGCATGTTTTGACTGTAAGAGTGGAGACAAAACCTTCACAGAAGCCCACTGTGAAGGGTTAGTTTACATCACTGTTATCTGTGGTAACTCTTTGCAAGACTCTTTATTGCCATGAGGATGCTGCAGCTGTGTTGCTGCACCCTCACTACTTTTTCTTCACAGGCTGTTTCCGTGATCAACACCTGCCTTTTCTGTCAGGCTCTAAGAAAATTTCTGAGCTTCTTTCATCCGTCAGGAGCGGAAATGGGGGGAAAAATAGAAGCTTTTTTTTTTTTATAATTTGATTTAAAATGATAATAGTGAAAACCAGCTTCCCTTCTAAATCACTAAATCCATGCAGAAACAAAAATAATATTAAAAAAGGTAACTACTGAAATTGTATGTACAATATAATTTTTTTCTAAATATTTTCAAGAAAAAAAATGTGACTAGGCAGCAAATGGATTTTCCTTTTGGTGTGTGAGACATGTCATGAAGTGTTCAAATTCTGCTCAGTTTCTCTAGCAGACTGTACTGAAGTATTATGAAACTACTCCAGCACTGCAACACAGCCTTGGGCTTTAGTTAAAATGATCTTAGGGCAAGACAGTAAAGTATGGAAGGCTTTTGCAATCTAGAGCTGTCTCTCTCTCTCTCTCTCAAAAAAAAAAACAAAAAAAAAACCAAAAAAAAAAAGAAGAAATGAAAGAAAAATACCAAATCTCTGAGCCTGAAATGACTCAAGAGCATTAGAGTGCCTCAGCTTCTAGAGACCACTGAAACTAGACAACCTTTTCTCATTTCAACTTTGAAAAAAGCAAGGTGCAGTGTACAGTGAACATTCGCTGAGCTCTTGAGAACCAAAGTTCAACACCACTTGCACGCTGAGAGCACATGCTGTGAGTTAGCAGTATTGGAATACCTTGATCAAAAGTGTCTTCCATTTCTTGGAACCGGACTCTTCTCTTTGTTTGCCTTTGCTGGACTTGGGCAATTGTTTTTCCATCCCTGTCATCTCTCTTCTTTAGTATAGACACCAATCCTTCTGCTGGGGCAATCTGTTGGGAAAGATTACAAAAAAACATTTGACAGTGATTAGCACAACAGATGTGAGAAATTAAAGCATAAGATCTTCTTAACAAAGACTTTGAGGAGCAAATGAGAGAAATAGAAAACAAATGGTTTCTACTCTGCTTTTCTTAAACCTCGCAGTACTTGTGAAACTCTCTTCTTGAACACAGAATTTCACAGCATGAAGGAAAGCTGCAGTACCATTCTGCTGTATAGAAGGTGACTAAGATGACAATGTTTGCTTTTGGTCACTATCAAAGTTAAACATGCAATGAATTCTTAGTATGATCTAAACTATACATTAGCTCCTTCATGTCATTAAATGATGGGGGTTGGGGCAGTGGGCTCCAGCCAAAACCACTCTCAATAGAGGACAGTAACAGGTCAAAGACACCACAGCTGCCTTTCCAAAGACATAATCCTGCAGAGCCTATCAAATACTTACTGTGAGATTAATTTTTCAGCATTGTGATTGGTTCCCCAAGGGAGAAAACAGGCCATAGCAGAGGACAAACAAATAAAAACACCAGGGGAAAAAGAAATCTTTGTGCTTTCGGATAAACGTCAGCTCCATATTGTTATAAACTCTCTGGATAAAGCACCACTTCGAAAATGCTTCCCTGCAGTGATACATTCAATAAGTCATTAACTGTCCTTTCCTACTTCATTTGATTTAGCTGCAATAGTATATACTTTTCTTCCCACAAAGCCACGTTAAGACATTAGATCAAGGAGAAGTTCATAATTTCCTTATGATTAGAGGAAGAAAAATATTAGAAATATTAGAATAAAAATGCATAATGGAGAATTGAGAATGCTGTCATGAACTGGCACTGTGAAGATCCTCTGCCAAATGAATTAGTACTGATGACCCTGTGTGTTTGACCCTCTAAACGAAGCATAAGTTACCATTTTCCCCAACAAAACTTTCATTTACAAACCAAACCACCTTTCTTTGTAAAACTGTTTGTGTCCAGAAAATAATTTTTCCTAATTACATACCAGAATTTTTTTTTCCTAATTACATATCAGAAAATGTTTTTCCTTGTTACAGCAAATATACCAACTAGATCCTTACAAACAAAAGTACCAGCCGATTTTCTGAAGTCAAAGAAAACAGAAACAGAAAAAGGAACACTTTGAGTTGAAACAGTAAAGCAAGGGACAACATTAATGCCAAGGTACGTGCTATAGGTACAGAACTATACTTATTACATTCAACTATCCCATTTTTCTTCCATTTCTGCCAAACATGGATGCAGTGATACAAAAGAAAAGGTCTTCAACAAGCAGAACTTAGGTGAGCAGTATACAGGAACATCTGAATTTATAGGCACTAAAAGTGGATGCAACTGTATTTGCAGGATACATTACTTGGGTACAAAAACCAAAGCTAAAATTGCCATGGCAGCAGTATATGTTGGCTGTGAAGCAGATGCCAGTAGGGAGTCACTTGATGAAACCCTGCAACTGGGTTTGCAGGAGCCAAACCTGCTAACATACTGACAGGCCATGCTTTAGCAAACTGAAAGGCTTCAAGAACTTGCTGATATTTCACAGGTGTAACAATCTACATGCTAATGTTAGCGTAAGGTTAAACTGAGTGTAAGACTCACTGCTTGTGTGCTTCACAATTCTGTTCTAAAGCACCTACTGTTTTTCTTTCATTACCATGCCCCTTTAATGAGAATGCACATTGTTTAAAGTTATTACCAATACAATACCTTAAGGAAGAAAATCTATTGATGAAACAGAGGCTGATGAAACAGACACAAATATTACCTAAGAATTATCTAAGACATAAGTACTACCTAAGAAACACATACAGAAGCAAATCCTGTTCCTTAGTCCTGCAGTTGCCATGCTCTTCTTAGCTTGAAATCTTTCCTTTCTGAAAAGAAGTCTTATCCATCTCTCCATAAATTTGAGTGGTCCCTTTTAAAACCTATTTTGTATATCAGTGATAACCTTTGCTACATTCAAAAATAATCTGTATACATTTGTGCTACAACTAAAAAAACATACCACATCTGCAACTGAGTTTGCAACTCACCCATGTAGCAGATGTGAGCCAAAAACTCATCCTGAAGAGACAACTTTTTAGACAATACTATAGTTGCAGACAACTGACTGCCTAACCATCCCATAATCTAACCAATTTGTAAGACCATGCAATTATAAGAGTTGTGGAGAACAAGAAAAACGAGTGACTTAATAACTTATGTCCTAAACTTGCTTATGTAATGCATCAGTGCATGCTATGATCAAGAGAGACTGTGCTGAGCACAAATGGAGAGCACAATCCAATGGGCATTGCCCCAACTGTGCCATTTGGCACTTAACTGGTAAATGTGGCAATTAAATTTGATGTGTCTGCTCCAGTGGTATTTTACACCCCTAAGATGTTGATCTCAACAACTCGCAGAGCTGGTCACAGTGTGTATATGCATACAAATTCTTCCCAAAATGCAACTGAGAAGATAAAACTGATCTCTGACGCACTTCCCTTTCAATAATCACTTTCCCTTTTGATCGTCTATGTAAAAGCTTGAGTGGTTTAATGAAACAATGCAAGGAAGTACTTATAAAGTAGTGAAAGTGTGAAAAGAAATTGTTTAAATCAGTATGTGGAAGACTGCTATGTGGTACCAATGAAGCAGCAGCAACAGCCTGCATGCTTCTCATCACAGGAAGTGTGCTGGGTTGAAGCTTCTACTGGTGATGTTGAATTAGCTTTGCAGAGCTGCCATGAAAATTTATCAGGTCAGCCAGAAAATAAATACTTATGCTTCCATGTTGTGACAAGGAGGGGGGGATTGTGGAGGAGTGTATTAATTTGACTCATTTATTTAGGAGGGCGAGATGACATTATGTCCTTTAAAAGAGTGGATTATTTTAAGCTTCTATGTATGGCATTGCTTTTATAAAGAGGATCAATGGCTCCTCCCAAGCCACCCACGCAGCAAGCTAGCTGCTGCCAGATTTGCCTGCTCACATTTGGTTCTGATAGCACTTGGGAATCCCACCTGGGTGCAGTGGGGTATTTTCCCTCCTGTCCTAAGAGGGCAGCAGTCTGTTCCGCACACTTCATTTTGTCTGTTGGCTCCTGCTAGTTCTTCTATGACTGTGTCACGGGCTCTGTCCCCTCCATGCTGGAAAGCAGAGGGCTAGGTCTGATGGGATTACCTGGAAATGTGTCCCAGCGATTACAGTTATGTAAAAGGCTTGCTACAGTGAAGTTCCCTTACTTTTGCTGCTAGCACCCGTGAACGGTTCAGGATTTACTTCTAAGTGTAAAAGACTTCATTGATACAGCACAATGTCTCTACTCTAAACATATTCTTTCTCTTAAAAAGAGTGAGCAAGGGCTTTTGATTTTGCAACACAATCATTATGGCAATGTTATGCTCCTGACCCAGCAAGAGCCATAGATCACATTTTAAGGCTGTCTTTGATCAGAATGTCTTTACACCATATGCAGTTCATACCTACATTATTTCATCTGCCTTTCATCTGACATGGCATCTAGATTTTGCCTTTTGTTCTGCAAAGTAACTACAAAGCTATGCCTCCTATTCAGGGACAGCTTATTCTTAAAATGCAAATACAAATACAAGCATATGGAGTTCTGCACAAAGCCGTATCTACAGCTTTCTTTCTACCACATTCTCAACTGCAGCTGAAAACTGTCTAACAAAAATACCACGTTTTATTTTTCTTATTTTCAGTCATAAAAATATCATTCCTGCACTTAGGACTGTCACATAAGAATAACGCCCATCTCACTACAAATAAAATCTCGTTCAATTAAAACAACTGTAAGTAAAATATTTTTTCTTGCACCTTTCATTTAGAAAGACTTCAAAGCAGCATACAAATGGATTACATTAGAACCATCTCCCACTAATTAAACAGCCATCAAAAGCAGCAGAACAGAGATATAGCAGCCATGCAAGACTAGAAGGATTCCACGCCGGTGTTTGAGGTAGGAGGAATTTAAAAAGCCAGAAATCATTATTTAAATTTGAATTTAATGAGGGAAGTGTGGTTAATACAGCTAACCACAAGTCAAGCCTGTGCTCGGCTTGAACCACAAAAGGAAAAATGCAGGCCTGCACCAGGCCATGCTGTGGGCTGCTCTGTGCAGCATAAAAGAGCTACAGGTATCAGACAGTACTGAAACATGGATTTTTTCCTTAATTCCAGGTTCAGTAATTAACAACAGATGCTACTGGGCTTTCTATGTAACTGAGAGTAGTTACTTAGCCCTGCCTCGTTAAAACTATTTGAGTGGAGCTTTCACAACAGCCGTCCAAAATCTGCTTGCAAATGACACCAAGCAAACTTAAAACTGCAGGACCTGAGCCATACAGCCAGACAAGGGATCTCGACAAAGCACTGTCTCCACACTTCATGCAGGTAGGAGAAGGCTTCATTTCTGCACCCAAATCAGCTGCCAGTCAGTACGTATTCAATAGATTTTGAAATCTTTGTATACAGAAAGTGCAATCCAAAGCTACTACTTTACACTGTGGTAAGGACTTTCAATACTTTCACTTTCTGAAACAAATTTCAAATGATAATTGGCCATTAAGAAAAAAAACAAATTTTTATTCATTTCGCTAATGATCTTGCAGATAAAAAGCTTTATTTCATATGGCAAAACACACATTACTGAGGTTACAATTTGTGTGATTGCTAGTGTGCCATTTCATCACATACTTCTGAAATCTGTCACTGCCAACTGTTGATATGCTCTGAAGCTCTTTACTAGGTGTATGAAGGCACTTTCTATATGGCTTCAGTGAATTTCCATCATTTGCACACAGGTTTGCATGGATAGTATTAGTAAAGAAATACCCAGTACAACTGACTGTAAAGTATGTAAAACACTAATTCAGTTTTCAAGCTATTTAAAGCTAAAAAAAAAAAAAAAGCAGATTTTCAGTCTTTAATTAATTATTGCAAATAGTAGCCTAAAAGCAAGGGATATAAAGAATCTGAATTACAGAACTCTGTGAGACAACTGTGCTCAATATGGGGTAAAAAAAATCCCTTCCTACACAAGTACTTATCCTTCCCCATTTACAGTAAATGAATATTACACCTCCATTGAATAATATTGGTCCTACCATCTGATTTTTGTACCTAGTTTATTTCAAAACGGTCTTTATCTTTGCCCTCCATTCTAACTTATTTGTGACAATTTTGTGACTATTTGCTCCAGGAAAAGTTTGATTATAATCACATTGATTTTTTCTTTTTTTTTTTTTTTTTTAATTGTCATACTGACACATTTCATGTAAAGATATGTTGTTGTTGTGCTTGCTTGTGTCTACACAATGCATTTGTGGTACATCTTTCATAATTATTGTATGAAAACATCGTAAACTTATTTGATGGCCACAGCCAGAACAATTCACCTTCAAAGGCAGACCAGAAGAACAAGAAAGGAAAAAATGTTATTGTTGGATGCAAAGATCAGTCTGCTTGTCAAAACATGATTAGCATCTTATTTTAGCACTAAAACAAAGTCAGCATAAGTAAATGGTGGTCATTTCTGAGAGGTGGCATGCTCTGTCAGTTCCTGGTGCCTTCTGAGGAAGTTGCAGGTGAACACCAAGTCTGAAATGCAGCCCCTAGGGTAACGACTGGCAATAAGATTAATTGGGAAAACAAAATATAAATGTATAATGAAACAATACAGGCTACACACCGTGCTGCACCTAGTAATTTCAGGCACTGTAAAACAAGCCCAGGCATTGCATGTTACAAGTTTCAATTGGTGTCAAAATGAACGCATCTTTGCTTCTCCCCAGTTCAATCCCCCAGCCCTAGACAGTTCAGGTCTCTTCCTAAGAAAGACTGGAAAACACTCCCACCAGTGACAGCCAACATCATGAGCTACATAGCAACAATAAAAAAATGCTATGGAAAGACTCAAGGTACTTTTTACCTCTCTAGAGACTCAGTTTTGCCATCAGAGTACTGGCAGTACTGGCAGTAGGACTGCAAACTAGAAATGACACTGGATTCCCTGTGAAGCACTGTCGTCATTGGCCACTGGCCCAATCAATACAAGCATCCCTATTCTAACAGTATCAATATGTTCCTTCTTATGCAATCCTTTAAATGCAAGTAGCTCAAGCATAGCAACTTAAAAATAGCAGCTATAGGGTTAATTTATGATTTTCCAAAATGAAACAATTCTCTCCTTGGAAATCGGTGAACATAAGGCAGTGGATCCAGTGCAAAGTTTGATTACCCATATCAACGTATAATTGGGATCCTACATGTATGTGCTGTGAAGTGTTCATGAGTAGCTACCTTTGAATCCAAAAAAGCTGAACTAAAACCAGCTTTGTATATAGGACCTTCAGTCCTGGTATCTGACATGTTTCCTGACATCCCACAGAAAGACGAGGTGTCTTAAGGGTGATCAGAATGCCTGATATTGCAAGGGAGAAAAGAAGCTGCTTAGGTGGGGAAAAAAAAAGAACAACCTAAAATGCTTTCTTTCCAGATCTGGAGATTTTGCCAAAGATGTAATAACATCAGTGTGCATCTCCAGCATTTAGTTCCCTGCTTGGCTGCAGTCTGTGGGTGATTATGGGTCTTGATCTACATGTACTAACTTTTGATCTGTAGAAAAGTGCTGTTACTTTTTATTGTCAAGGGATGTTGCACTGTTAAATTCATTAAAAATAGAGAGGAACCAACAAGGCATCTTCTTCTGTCCTTCCCCTCCAGCAACTGAAATCACATAATCTCAAAATAATCCCAGTTGTACATTTAAAGGGAAAGCTTTTACAGCCCAATATTTGCAAATGCAACAAAACCAGAAGATAAAGCGAGGAAGGCATCACACACTCTCTGACCAAGTCATACAGCAATAAAATTCAGTGTATTTATTTTCAGAAGAGCACTTCAGCTTGCGAAGCACTTATCCTTGTTGCGGCCTTTGGTGGGTTCAGATTTAGAAGTTCTTCCATAAGTTTGGTTGAATAACAAAACTGCCTGAGCCTGCAAGCTTAGAAGCCCATACATGTATTTATGGAGTTTATTACATATGTGGTTCTTCTCACCTTTAGTCGGAGTGGAAAAGTAAATTTTATTCTTTGAATAGAATAAATCCATGCTATAAACATAGGTATTATGTAGACCTCTTAAATAAAATCATAATTTAACAGGAACTGTCAACCTCTCTCCTAACAGCTTATGTTACAAATAAAAATAGAGTTCAGGCTAATAAGTAAAAATCAATGGTTTTAGATGCGCAGAGCAGCACTTGCCAGAAGGATGCAAACAGATAAAAGGGAACTTTTCCTCTGAATTAACTCAGAACAAGTAAATACATACAGACTTCAGATTAAAGAAGTTAGAGATACTGAACACATTTTGAAATAGGCAATACCTAAAATATTTTAATTGAGATGACATGGAGGGTTTTATAGGATTCACAATATTTACCTCAGCAATCTCTATCCTTCTTGCAAGTTCGTCAAGAGAAGAAAAGCTGTCATCTAGTGATAAAGCTTCCAGTGAGTTGTAAGATGCTCGTTCAGGTGAAATATCTGGGACAGTGTCAAATTCTTCTTGATTTGCTAAGTTTGCAAATGATTCTTCAGTGTCTATTATGTTGCCATTTAAAAATCTGAGATAGACATCTTCTCGTTCTTCACTTTTTACCTTTTCCTCCTGTCCTGCTGCTCTCTGCATTTCCTTGCATACTCGTGAATGGGCAGTACTTTCCTGCTCAGATACTTTACTGCTTTCAGAGCACACGTTTGAAGCAGTTCTGTCCTGGGAAAATTGTTCATCATCGTCATTATCAGGCCGTTTCTGTAGCTGGTTTAAATCGCTGTTTCCAAACTGGCCACTAGTGATTTCTGAAGAGCTAGCAACAAGTTTTGATCTGAGAAGACTTTCATCAGCTTGTACATTTTTATCAGTAGAAACCAAATCAGCAGGCATATAATCAGCATCTGTTAAAACCAAGGCGTCTACCATTGGCCTGGGAGAGAATTTCACTCCGGGTTTGCCAGCTGTCTCTTCTATTTTTTCCGCATCCTTAGAGATCTGCTTTTCTCTCAGCAGCAAACTGTTATCTTTGCCAGCATCCCCTGATGATAAACAGCCCGGAGAAGGCCTGCCCACTGTCCCTGTGGACTGGGTGTGTGGCTCCAGTGCTGATTCTGCACTGCGGTGCTGCTCCGCCATGTGGTCCTTTCCTGCAGCCACCAGAAGGCTCACTGCCTCCTCCTGCTCCTCAGTTTGCTTTTCACCGCTAGGACGGGTGCTCGGCTGTTGATCTTCTTTCTTTGGTCGGTTGCCAGGACAAGTTTCAGTACCTAAGTGCAACAGGAAAACAGTTGTTTTTAGATGATTCAAAGCATCAGCAGAAAGAGTATACAGTGATTTGATAATGCTGTCATCTAATCCTTGAGATGCGCTCCCAATAAAGGACAGGACTCTGTGCTCCAGGCAAATAAGAATGTTGTAGTCTGAAAAGCTGACTCCCGATTTGACAAAGTGTTTATGTGCATTCTTACAGGCTGAGCACACACTTCAGTGTCCACCTGAAAAGAGAGAGAGTCACTCCCATGCTTTCAGAAAAATATGTACTCGAGTGTCTTTCTGAACAGCTAGGCTCCTTCTAAAGCATATTTTAGTGGGCACACATTATGGAGGCCTGAAGCACAAATAAGTGCACTTAATAACTACTGAAAGCTGTATTTTGATGCCAATGTATCTACCACTCAGGAAGATCTCATTAGTTCTTTAAGAAAGCTGAAATCATGCTAATTTAATATATTTTAAAGTACATCATTTTAAGTGGGTAATGATTTTGATTAATTGTAAATTAAAAATCCAGTTATAATATTTTATGTAACACTGTGTAACAAGTCGCTTTTTGGATGTTAGTTTACATATTAAAAATGGGATTCAGCTTATTTATGTGTTCATCTTTACAATACAAATAGAAACTGATTTCTCTCGTGAAATTTCAGAGAGAACTGAAAGGAATTCTACATGGCTTGTGATTCACCTACCACTGATATGATCTGCTAATGAAGGAATAGATGGCTGGTCTGAGTTGTGCATGAAATTACTAGACATTGGCCATTATAAGAATCTCAAAGTCAAGTCTTGCCCTTAAGGATTATGAAGAGAAGAGAGTGGTCAGAGCTAACTCTAACAGAAATGACCTTTTTTTCCATACTTTACTAAAAACTACTGTTGCAGTAATAGTAGTAGCTCCAAACAAAAAATTCCTACTTCTAGAAAATGCTTGTTTGCATTTTTTTGGGTCACATCCAAAAGCAGAAAGGTCTCATGGATAGATTAACAAAGAGATCAAACACTGCCCTCATTAACAGAATGTGTTCTGACAATGACTGAAGATCTCTACCATAACCTCATCCTCCCCCACCTGTTAAAACATCACTTTAAATCTGAGCGCTTTCCTCCACTTTTTACATGAAACAAGGTCACATTCTTTTGTCTTTTAAGAAATGTTCACATTAATTCATTTTATTGAACGCTCTTATTAAATTCCATACTATCCTCATTTTCAAAGACAATGGAAGTGCAAGGCAGCATAAAAAAGACAGGATGGGGAATTTAAAAAAAAGAATTTCCAGCCATCTCAAAATGCAGACAAAAATCAGAAGGAGATTTAACACTTGGAAGGGTATTGAGAACCTGGCTTATGAATGAAGAAATGGCCATGAGACAGGGACTTTTTGAAAAATAGGCACAGATGAGTAGGTAGCCCAAGGGATTTGTAATGGGATCCTGAGACTCTCACCTGTGGGTCATGAGGTCAAACACAACCTGGATTATTAGGACAAGATTTTGTTATCATCTGTCAAGTTTTCCTAGTGAATACATCTACGTTACAATAGGCATCTTTGTTGGCAGTGCCAATTGTAACATCAAAGATTAAATGGAATCAGAAATTAAATAGAACTCATTACAGTGAAAGATGGCCCTTGAGCTCTACAGGCTTGTATTCCTAAGAAAGTAATAAATGATCCCAGCACTGCTATCTGCCTACAGAGGTACAAGAATCGAGATGTAATGATCACTGCTACATTGCATGTCAAATTTTCAGCACCTTTTACTGTTCTTTATACTCATTTCAAAACACTTCCTAAGACAACTCATACCTGCTGTATGCTCAAGGCAAGTTAAGACAAATACTCAAAGACTTAAATTAGAAAAGATGCTTAAGTTAAATGAAATCTACCTAAGTTAGTACCTTAGTTAAATGAAACTAAGTTAAATGAAATGTACCAATCAAGGTGGCAGCAATTTTTATCTGTAAGAGATATAACAAGGGTTCTACAGAAAATTTTCTAGCAGCAAAAGCACTTACAGCAATTAAGAAGGGCCAGTGTCTCTGCTAATAGAATCAAAGATAAAATCTTCCAGAGAGAAGAGAGTAATAGAATATGAATTCACATGAAGGACTGCCTTCAAGCCACTTGAGTGTACCCTTTTCCTCTCTTGCTGTAAGTCATATTTTTACTAGCAGTACAGTAGCTCACCCTTCATTTTGGCAGATACATTTCTATGTAGAAAGTCGGAAAAGAAAAACAAAACAAAACAAGATTCATTCTGAGGTAGAAAAAAAGCCCACAAAAGCAGAGGGTAAGCATTTTAAGTTTGCAATTTAAAGGCCCATGCTTGGCCAAAGCTGGGCCAATGCTGAAGAGGCTAGTTTAAATATTATCAACTGTTAGAGTTGTAGTAGCATAGCATTCTGCTGGAGTTCAGACAAAATGATGAATTATGAAATGCAAATGTTGCTTCTAGTCCTTATCACTGGAGCTCTGTACAATTCAGCCACAGTTTGGCTATTTTTTTATGCAGCACTCAGTGAAATATAGAAATCCAGAGTTATGGATCATCTCTGTTCATTTTCTGCACTAAGTTCATACTGGTATCCTCCTTACACAAATCCTAACTGTGACAAAAGCCCCATGCTGCTGACATATGGACACTGCGAGGGGCAGCATTACCACTGTTTTCATTAAAAGATGCACTGCCTTAACAAATCAGTAGATCAGCCAGGGTAAGGAGTTATCAAGAACTTACTACCCTTGTGCGAGGTGCCTCTTGTAAGTCCTATTTAATCTTGAGTTACACTTGAAATATTTCTAACTTTGTATTGAAAAAGTATTTAGCACTGCTAGAACAGCTTTCCATTGATATACATAATTTTATTCATTTGCAAACATTCCAAAGGAACCCAAAGGTCTTGATGATGTTTTGAAAACACAAAGAAAGTCCATTTGTACCATCATTTATACCACCAATTACACGTTAATTTTAACATGCCTAGATGCTGTGATTTAACAATGACACAAAATGGTACTTAACTCACAAGGCTCAAAAGTTCAGAATTTTTGCTCTCCAGAAAGCTGTTGTTCCTACTTGGAACAAAAACAATGACCAAATTGAAGTCTAATTGTTTCTTTCAATCATCCAAAACTAAAAAAGCATTCAGTCCTTTTGATCTGCTTTCTGAGTTGTAGAGAATGTTTGTTCTGTATTTTGTTTTTGGTTTGGTTACTTGAACAAAGACACAGAAGGGGCAATATAGTGGTCATGGCAGAAGAGGATGAAGATGAGAAGAATCCACATATTTAGAGAATTGCCATTAACTCCAAATTATCCAGAACTTTCTGGTTTCAGGATGAAATACACCTGTACAATAGTTTATGTTGAAGGGGGCCTCTGGATGGTATCTAGGTCAACTCTCATCTTGTGAGAAGTTACAGCTGTTTTTGAGGAAATGTCCTCAGTTTAGGCCATTTTTGGCAACTTGAATACAGCATAAAAAAAAACATCTTAAGCTGAGATAGAAGATGAAGTGTAGCATAGTAGTCAAACAATGCTCTTTTCCTCTCTGTCTCCACTGTAACAATGTACTAATTTTCAATGATTTCAACACATTACTCAAATAAAGCAGCTGCTGCCCCAAGGCAAGAGGAGGAAAATGAAGCTGACATAAAAGCATGTACTGAAAAAAATCAGCTGAAACATAGCTTGCTCTTCTGGACTCCCAAAAAGCTCCTTAATTTTCTGTTCTCTTTACAGAAAGATGTGGCTTATAATCAGTATATCATACCAAAACAAAAATATTTTCTAATACTTTAAATATATCAAATGGCCACAATTTAGAATATTTCTCATCATTTATGTATCTTATCTCTAGTTTGAGACAAATTTTAGCTTAGGGAGGCTGCTATAAATGCATATTCATCTACAAAAACCTTTTCTGACAGTGGCTAGAATTACTTTACTACACTTCTGAATATCAATATCAATGACTAACTAAAATTGCATAGTATGTCCATCGTGCAACTGTTGTGTAAAAATATGCAAAAAATGGATCAATTTGTGGTCATCCAAAAGTAGCTTCTAATGAAATGGCTTTATATAGTATTTATACGAATACATCATTGCAAGATATTATTTCAAATAAATGCATGTACATTCATACACACATACCTGGTTTGGAAGCAGCAGCTTCTCTTTCCTTTAAATTCTCTGATCCAATTAACTTGAGCAAACAACCACTTTCTGATGTATTTTCTGCAACTCCTGGCTGTAAAATATGACATATTTCCTGTAAGTTTGGGGCTTACACAGGAATACTGTGACTTTTTGAAACATTCGTGCTTCAAACAATTCCTATGCTAAACTGAAAAAACTAAAATAATGTCAAAAATACATTTATTAGCAACCTTCAGCAAAGCAGAAGATACAGAAATGGCTGCTTACCTTATTTTTGGGTGCCTGTGGCCTGTGGCAATAAAGAAAAAAAGGCATAAATTACACTACTCAACAACAGCATTCTTCATCACAGATGTCATTGAAATCAGTGGCGTGCAGTGACAGGACAAGGGGTAACAGGCAAAAACTGCAACACAGGAAGTTCCATACAAATATGAGGAAGAACTTCTTTACTGGCAGGGTGCACTGGAACAGGCTGCTCAGAGAGTCTCCTCTGCAGATATTCAAGACTAATCACGATGCCTTCCTGTGCAACCTGCTTTAGCCATGATCTTCAGAGCTCCCTCCCAACCCTTTCAGTTCTGTGATATCGTGATCTAAATTCCTGTACAACTTTATGCTAAAAGAGAACGTTGCCAACTTGAAAAATGTCAGGGCGCAATATCTACTAGTATAAAAACACTGATGGCTGTAACAGACGTTGAGGAAAGAAAAAAACCCACCTCCTCACCCTTATTTCCCTTCCCCTAAACTGTTTACACTGGGACATATTTCCTGGGCATTGTATGACATAGGAGCTCCTACTGGTTCCACTGGGATTCACAGGTGTGTCAGCATTGTTAATCGTGAGGACTTTGCAAACTATGCGAACATTCATGCACGGCGTGTAAATTACTTCCAATTACAAAAACAAAAAGCTCATATTTTCCAAGACCCTGGCTTAAAGTATCATTTTAATTTCAAAATAAATTGATTTTAAAGCACTGAAAACAAATATGAAACAAGAAAAGCAAATACACTTTTGCCTGGAGAGCTTGGAAAAGTGATAATATTAAATATGGAGAACTAATCATGGCAAATGAACACAATCCTCAATTTTTTCTCAAGTTGCAGTCTTCCTCGGGACAAGGAATGACTTTACATTAATGAATTTTTGCATTTAGAAGTGAGGCTGCTTGGAAGAAATTAGAAGGAGAAAGCTGAGTAATGTTTAACGAGGCAACAATTCATTGCCCAGGGAGGTGCTGCAAGTTGCAGCACATAAATCGTAATAATCTTGCGTCCTAATTTTTGTGTGAGCTTGCAAGGTCACGTATAATGAAACGCAGGTTGAGGAACCCTGCAGGCACTCAGAGAAACCTTGCAGAAGCAGCAGCAGTGGCAGTAAACTTGCCACGTTAGAGCTGCCTCTTCCTCTTGTGGAAATGCAGACTTATGCCTTCTGCAAACTCCTTCCCAAACAAAAGTAAATAACCTCAGCCTGGGTTCTGATGGTCAGCCTGGGAGTTTTCCAATTTCTGCAACATCACTCAGGAAAAAAATGTGGAAGATAAGCCATACTCTAAGAACAACAGGAGTATTTTGTCTTCTGTTGTATCCAGACTGACTAAGCCCATGCAAATATATTTGAAGAAGTTCTCTCTCCCCATTTGATTGAGAGTGCCTTTTGGCTGATCATTTTTCAGTAGCAGTTAGTATAATTTTTTCTGTCTGTCCTTTAAACTCAAGATCTAGCAGGTAAGGCATTCACCAATGAAGTAGATCTTTCCCTGGGTCTATTGGACCCAGGGATTGGGTATAATCTCTTATGTGCTTGTGTTATCAAATTCACTGAAGGCAACAGGATGCAGATTTTGGTCTGACCATTTTGAACAACCATTTTAAAGCACACTGTAATAGTAAGCAGACAACAGCTACACTAACATGTAAGCACTAAAGAAGTAACACTATACTTACTGTTGATGTGAAGAACAAACTTTAGTAAGCTTTTCCAACTCTTCACTACTCAGTTCTTTAGCTGAATTCCTCAGTGTTCTATCTGGACTAGAGACTGCTGCTTTCCATTTTCTTTCTGAATTAAATCCAAATATCCAAACTATTACAAAAGTAATATTTGCTTATCATAAAACATGCATATTAAACTAATTCATGGAAAAAATTATCAACTACTCCACTGTTACGTTCTACAATCTTGTTTCAGACTGTGTAAAAAGCATCATATTTTGCCATGCTTTATTTGCATCACATCAGATTGAAACGTGAAGTAAAAATACACCCCCAAAAGCTGTAGGGCTTATAGGTAACAAATAAATTATTAGCACCTTTTTCATGAAACATGCATGAAGGGGTCCAAAGAAGGAATATTCTTGTCATAACAAACTAGAGAAATCTGGGTATAAATGCTATTTCTGCTGCTTTTTGGCTTTAAGCTCGCAAAACAAACACTCCTGTTATTTACAAAGGCAAAACAAGTGAACTCTTCCTACTATCATATTAGTTTAGCCTGTACTTACCCCACTGCTCCTGTATGGAAGAAAGATTTGCAAGCAGTTGTTCATGATACAGTCGTTCAAGCTGAATGAACTTCATTGCCTTCTCATCTTAAAGGCTGGTTAAAGAAAAACGCACTCACACAGACATACTTCTATTTCTTTGTTTTTGACATCGTATTTGAATGGAAAATCGTAATGTATCTGAAACATCATTAAGTGAGACTGAACAATAATTAGCATCCAGATCTCTGTGCAAGGGAGAAAATGAATACTGCAAATAAGAACAAAGATAAGTTCCAAAAATGAAAACTCTATTCTTTTCAGCAGTTACCTCTTCACATGTCTGGTAGCCAACGGAAGATTGTCTAGAAAAGAGATGAGCAACACATTACTTTGTTGACAGCTGTAAGTTAAATCAAAGCTCTTGGAAGTGAAAAGCAAAACAGTGATACAAATGCTAGTACATATCTCTCAAGAAATACAATTATGTGTCAATAAACAAAACTGACTGAAAATACAACTCCTTTTACTCATCAACTGGAGATCAGCATCAAAAGAACATCAACAGCTCAAACTCTACAAAACACACTTCCCCTATTCAACCACTGTATTCAACATTGTTGGACAGCTACAACACCTTCTTCGTAAAGATTCTGCTTCATTTTTGTCTCCATGAAGAACTCTTTCTCCCCATCAGGGTTATTATCATATTTGTACAACCATCAAAGTATCTTTATAATTTGTAATAGTGGAGGGTATTTCTTGCTCCATCAAACTCAGGTTGTTTGTTATTCTGTTTAAGGCCATGTTTATCAGCTATTTCAAATTTAATTATACAGTGCAATGGGTATAGAAGTATTCTGAACAAATTTGTTAATAATATAGAAAAAATAATTTCCATTATTCACTTTAATTAAAATATTGAAGTAATTATTATAAAAACATAAGAGATATTTGTAACTTTTGTTAGGCTCATGCACCAAATAAATGGCATGGTTTATAAACAACAACATTAACAGAAAGAATATTCCTTGCCCTCAAGAATTCTCTTACTGGGAACAGAAATAGAGATCAGAAAGATAGCCTTAGAGGATCACAGCAACAACCCTGACTTATTGTTAAATACGCAGTTCTACACTGGATGAATTAAAATACACATCATGGATAATTAACACAGTGTAACATGATCAAGTAAGTTCTTTATTAACATTGGAAAACTGATGACTGCAAGTACAGGGGAGATTTCCTTCATAAATATGTATTATACTGTGGTGTTGAATTCCACATGTCAGGTGTGTTTTGCACTTTAAATATATCCTTTGATCAGATATAAATATAAGGTTCCTCCATTAAAGCAATTTCTATGAAAGAGAAACTGTATTTCATCATAGAATCATAGAATAGCCTCAAAAGGACCTCAAACACCATCTAGTTTCAACCCCCCTGCCATGGGCAGGGTGGCCAACCACTGGACCAGGCTGCCCAGAGCCATTTCTGTCATACTGATGGATGTTTTTTAAGACTTAATGTGTTTTTCCATGAACAGCCATAACGTTCCTGCAGAATTTTCTGTTCTGCTAATTTGTGCTGTACATTTTTGTGGGCTTTTTTCCTTTTTCTGATGGATGTTTTTGAAGACAATGGTGGGTAATTTCACATATTATCTTTAAAACATTGCTATAGCTGTTGCCCTGTTTTTATACCATTGCCAAATATAATTGGCAAGATTTAAGGACATTTCTTTTGCTTTGTTATTTAATCATTATAATTGCCCACATGCTCAGTATTTTTTTTTACAAATTACATAACAAATAACGTGTATGTACAGACTGTGTTAAATTCACGACACACCTTAGTGAGTCATATACCCATGAAGGGCTTACAACTTTCCTCTTCTTTTTACAGCCTGAACATTTTTCTTCAAAAGCAAACAGAGAAATGGCTAGACCAGATTTAAGAAATACATATAGAAATATATATTTCAAGGTTTAATATAATTATTATCTCCCAGAATTACTGAAATATCTTAATTATTACCAGTTTGACTGTTTGAACTGATTGACCACACTTGTTCATATTATCTAGGATCATCTCCTGGACTCCCACCAGGCAGTCACACCCGGTTTCCTGTGACAGTTTTTCAGATTACTTTGGCATGACCTTGAATACTTAGCACTTGACAAAGAACACGTTGCTGTTCTATGTGGGTTACTGATCTCCCTTAGTACAATGTGTTTGGTATTTTTATTCTCATTTAAACACTAATCATTCACAGTCTAGTCAGCCACTGCGATAATCTTGTTCTTACTATGACAGTGCCCTGTTTGATACAATAAAACATAAATCTTACCTAGATTGGACATAGTTTCAGTTATTAGAACACTGAACAGAACTTTTTTTTTATCCTATAAAACAGCTGTCCTTTAAAAACATTTTCTTACTTCCTCATTTCTGCACAACTATAAACAATTGTATCAGCACAGTTTTTGAAAGTGGACTTACTACGTAAATTATATTGCAGCTGTCTGATTAGGGAGGAACTGCTTACGTACTGTATATTCACTCATGGGTAAATTATGGCTCTTTGCTTCTTTTTAACTCTGACCCACAACCTGTGAGTCAACGTCAAAGTATGTATTATCTGTTTTATTGTGTCAGATTATTTTAATACCACATAACAAATTTTACAGGTAAAAGGATACATTCCTCCTCTTGAAAATAGGTCTCAGCTATCTGAAAAGGAAAAAAAAAAAAACAAACAACAGGAAAATTAGCGTTCCTTCATTTTTATGAGAGTGGCAGGGATATAATTTGAACTTTTCATTATAGATTTAAATGTCTGCTTTGCAGATTCATATTTAATTTTGAGAGAATAGAAATATTTGGACTAAATGCACATACTCATTCTAATTCTCATTCTAAGAAAGATGCTTAAAGAGAATATCAAACAAAGATATCACAAGTTTACCTGCACAAATGAATTTGCTCAAATATATGTTGGGTTTTGTCTTGTTACAACAACATTTATTTCAGCAATTTTTAAAAATGATTATATTAGAAAGTTATAAAATGACAGAAGTACATGTGTTTAATGATAGATGAGTTTTATTTCTGACCATGATGTAAGATCATTGTTGAGCTCTCCTGAGCATTACAGTGCAATGTAATGAAATGGAGAAGTAGAGACTTCCTGGCTAATGAGAAAACAACAATCTCTGGATCAAAGACACTGAAAGTAAAACCTACAGCAAGATCAGAGATATACCAGCAAGCTTCCAGTTTATACCCCATTTACAACATTTCAGATTTTAAGCATTTGAAATTCATGAGATAAACATGAGAGGAATGAATTTCTTCTTTTTTTTTTGTTACTCCCAGTTCACCAGCAGAATCCAGACAATAGCAATGCAGGAACCTTCTTCCACTTTCTTTCATGAAGCTACTCTTCTCTGTTAAAAAGATCTAAAGACTCTCTGCTTCTTATGTCATTTCCCAAAGCATAGCACCTTGGAATCTGAAGCTCTTTCAGAATAGAGCAGGTCATATAGTTCAGCCAGACAGCAGCTGTTTGATTAGAATTGTTGCTAAAACTGACATTTCTATAATTAAAACTGGGTTTGTAACAGGACAGCTCTACCAAAGAAGACCATCCCTCCCCTCTGACAAATAGTTTTAGAAATTTACAACATGAAAAACTTATTTGTGCTTGCCAGAAAAGTAGGTAGACTTTTCTTAGAAATCACAAGAATTGTGATGTGCTTTTTGGTAAATGCAATATAAAGCTCAGAAGTAAAAACGTGTTTTTCAAACATCCCAATACAGATTGCTTGATATGTCTTAGGAAGAAAGAGAATGTGTTTGGTTGACATGTTTGAATCTGGAAACCCAGACTGCGTTTTCAGTCCTGTCACAGTTTCTGTGTGACTTTGAAAAGGTTGTTGGCCTTAGGGTTTGGCTTCCTCACGTATGAAGCTGTGAACAGATTTCATCTCTATTGCGGTCAATGACACTCCTTCACGTTTGTCAAGAGTTTTGAAATTCTTGCCCTAACGGTATTGTTTTCCAAAGTAGATCTTTGTACTGACTCATAGATAAACACCAAATTTGACGTGGCTGTAAGTACAAATGGTTAACCTTAATGCTAAGTTTCAAATAAACTAAGGAACAGTAAGAAATAACTTCACTTAAGTACAAATCTTAAAAAAACAAAACAAACAAAAACCAAAAAACCCCTCCTATGTTAAATGTGAAGCATCTGGAAGAAGAAGCCTCTCCTACCATCATCTCTCATCTCAGTCAAAAGAGAATAAGAATGCAGGTGCACTAACATAGTGAAAATATTTAAAATATTACAGTGGCCCAATTTTCCACAATAAGGACAACGTAACTAAGTCAAGTCAGACACTATCATGTCTCTTTGAGTCACTTCAGCCAAACAAAAAGTATTCCAGCCCACTGTTAGTCCAACACAACAGAACTATGCATTAATAGTGCACTGAGTCCTAGCCACATACTTTTCAAAGTGTGCTTTTCAAATTACACAGTATTTCTCTCGGTAGTGCAGATGTGGTGACTGCGAGAAAAAGTATATACTAAGGAATCTTGAATCTTAGCATTCACATATCAAGTTCAAGCTAGGAAGAACTCTGCAATAGCAAAAATAATTCCTGGTGCAAAATGTGATTTAGACATCAGCCATCTGCATTTCTGTGTCCTAAATACTCCACTAGTGTCCTACATATCATGCAAAGCCTGTCTTTAAGAGTTTCCTTCAACAGCAGAATGTACTTCTGAGACAGCTTATAATTTAATATATATATATTAGAGTGGACATATTTGCCTTCATTCTCTGTTAAGCAGAAAAACTTGAAAATACACTGCCCAGATATGAATACTGACATATGTTGAATCAATGCATCTTTTTCCCACTGAGAAAAAGTCACAATCACAAAGTGGTGTGCAGCAATCCAGAATCATAGGAAGTACCTGATGGAGACACAGGGGCAGTGTCTTTGAATCCAACTGCTCGACCTCTTCACGAAGCAAAGAGAAAAGGGACTGCAACGTTTGTTTTTGTTCTTTTTGGTGAGAATTTTCATTTGCTTCAACAGCACCTTCAGAATGCACAGACTCTGTATGTGTAACAAGAGTATTTTCCTCCTTGATTGCTGTGGTTCCCACTGAAGGAACTCCTTTAAAAAGAACAAGTACTCAGGTTAGGATTCAAAAAATACGCTGATCTGCATTTTTAGGAAATTTCAATACAAAAGCTGTGAATAAAATCTTATTATCTTAAATAATAGCCCTGCAAGTAAATAAGACATCGGTCTTGTCAAAATTAGTTGCAATCGGTTTCAATGTCTCAATGTCAGCTCACCTACCTGGAAAGACACAGTGACACACATCAGCTATTTTTGTACACTACTAACTGGGACTCAACTTTAACTTGGAATGAAAAAAAAAATCACCTAGCCTAAACTGTTTTAGAGTGATTAAAAAGAGACCAGAATCCAAACTGAAGTGTTGTGGCTCACATTATTTTCAGCAGCTGAAGTCAATACTTAGGTGCTCAGACCCAAGACACCAAATTTCTGTTTTAAAACAGGTGAAAAGTTTTGCTCTGAATGGACTGAAAGAAGAAAAGGAAGAACAGTGAGTTCCTGAAAGGCAGGGAATGCTTTGTGTTGAGTAAGTACTCTGGTGGTGGCCACCTACTTCCAGGAAAGAGCTTTGTTGACTTGCTGAGACAAATGCCTGGAGAATGCATTGAATGGCTATGTCATGTAGGCTCTTGGTGGGTGTCTTCATGCCTGCTAAGGAGCTTGTAAAGGGAGAAGTCCAGGGAAGGAAAGGCTCATGCTGAGAAGGTGAATTCAACCTGTTCTTTGGATGACAACACAGCGTATCCTCACAGTGATGACAGGAACTTAAAGGATAGAAAGAAGCAGATGATGTGGGAATTCTGCTTGCACTGGCAAGGATTGTGCTGCTGAGTGAAAACAAAAACATCCCTTGATAGCAAGATTGTTTGGGAGTCCAGGAGACGAGCCAGTAATGATGATCCCCTTTGGCACCAACAACATAAGGAATTTAATGAACAGAATTTCTGTCTAGGCAGGAAACCAGTACTTCCCAATCCATTGCTGCCTGTCTACCACTTTTACAGAAGTAAAAAAAAGGCAGGTACTTGGTGAATGACTGGCAATGAATGTGAAGTATAATGTAAAGCGTGACAGCACAAAAATATTGCAGGAAAAAAATTCAGGGCATAAATTCTGTATTTTATTTTAGAAATGCAAAGTTACCAATGCATTGGAAGAGAGGTTCTTGAAGGACTGGAAGAAAGAGTAGGACTTGATGGTCGCTTTTCAAAATGGAGAAAAGTCAGTGGTGGGTGGGATACTCATGGACCGTTTTTACTGAGTATCTTCATCTCCTTCTCCAAGTCAAAGATGGCCAATGAAATCTCAAACTGTGCAAATGACAAAGGTCTTTTGGGCAGTCAAATATTGCATGAATGGTGATGAACTTCAGAAGGACCTCAAGAACTTGAGCTGACAAAATGATGGCTGATGAGCTGCAGTGTAGGTAAAACTAAACTATTGCCTGTTGTATGGCCTGAACCTCTGATCGATCACCTGAGGCGAGCAATGCTCAGCCACGGGAGCACAGCTGAAGGCAATTCACCTGTGCTGCCAGAAGGGGTGGAGCCTGGCTGCACCTCTCCTAGACTCCTTTAAGAGCTGGCTACCAGGGGGGAAGGGTCTTTTCTGGAGATCCCTCATCTAGAGTTTTGCAGTGAGTCCAGGATGTGGGTAAGCATACTATCTATTCTCTTTTTGTTATTATAACCTGCTTACCCAGACTCTCTTGTTTATTTCATGATTATAACTTCTGTATATTCATTGATTATACAGATGTATAATTCCAATTTCAAAACCAGATAATAAAACGAAGGAAAGCTCTAAGAGTCATTGGTAGCTCTGTGGAATCACTAGAATATGAGCATCATCTCCCAAAAAACTCCATATGAAGAGAAAGGATCTCTTGCAGACACATTTATACTATCATAAAGCTCTGCGAAAGTGCTTTGATTGGTAAGTTTGTTCCTTTAAGTGAACCAGTTTTACCACAAAGCTTGGCTTTATTTTTGCATAGCAGGCTACTTTGCCATTACAGAACATACTGTATTGGTAAAGAGTAGGTGCCTACCCAGTCCTAAAACAATTGATTTCTCAATTCATGAACAACTTATTTTTCTCTAATAATGAAATGTATTTGATATCTTTAGAGAGGACATAATTTTACAAATTTATGAACTTTAGATATTTGTTTAAATATCAGCATTATTTCAAATGGTGAAATTGCTGTAAGTGAATAATGTCCATATTATGAACGAAGTATGGCGTGGCCTAAAGTGAAAGTTAGAGTTAGCCATTAAAGATTATGGTCAGCCAAGACTGACGCTGCTTTTTCCATATAGAAGTGCATCTTGTTCTTAGAAAGCAGTACACTCAGTACACTTAGTACACTCAAGAGTCTCTGAAAGGAGCCAATTCCATTTTGGAAGAAATTGTGAAATACTTCTTCAATTTGAAGAATAAAAAAAGCAAACAATGCTATTTCTCAGAAAACACATTCTGAGTGTTGCTGCAGAAAAACTGTAAGCTACTGATTAATGAAAAGCCCAACACTGTACATAACAACTGATAGCAGTAAAGTGTAATAAAGGAGTAAATAAAGAAAAAATGAAAAGAACAACACAAGCTCCACCAACTTTCCCCCCAAACCCAGTGACAGCACCATGACTATTTTTAGTGCCGGCAAATATGTATGTGAAATTAAAGACTTCTTGAAATTAAATTAATTAGACAAAATACAAAAAGCAACTTGCACAGATAGACGAACTCAAATACACTGAGACTTGTGCAATCAACCTGTATTAACATGGTAAGCATGTTCTTCCCAAACCACATCCATTTCTGAGAACTCATCAGCTAAAAGCACGCGGGGCCACATCAAGTTAACCCCTTCCCAACAATAAACCTCACTTTCTGTAATCATTTAGATTCTGTTGTTCCTGCAGCTCAAGCACTCAGCATATTCCAAATTCCTTTGTGTTCACTGCAACTGACACCCTACAGTGATGATCCAGGTTTAAGATTTAGAGGTTAAGAGGTTAAGGCACTGAATGTCAATGGAAGGCTCCATCATTCTATTTTTGTTTATTTATAAACTCTTTATTGTAAACTATCCAGGTCAGGAGTCCTAACAATCTCTGTGGGTGGCTATTTTCGCAGGGCTTATTGCCAGACAAAATATGGGTGTAATTTAACATTGCTTTTTCATTATTGATGTATGCCTCTGCTTTTCCAATATTTACTCGTGCTTGCTATGACCAAATGCAACAAGGGACATAACTGGGTGCAAGGAACAAACCAGGAGGTGTTTTTAGATAGAATGAAGGCTATATTTAAGAAGAGATGCATACTTATTTATTTTTTTTTCAGCACGTGGTCATGAAACACAAAAAGAGGACCCAGATGTTTTAGCAAACCTACCTCAGGAGAAAAAAAGTAACTTAAAAATGCACTTTAATAAGCAGTTAATAATCAGCTGTCACATCAAAACATGAAACATGCTCAATAGCAACTACCACAAAACCCCTTCAGTTTAATGTTGTTGTGGTACCTCTACTACATAGTTAGACACTGCATATTGTTCCTGCATATAGTTGAGCTGTCACTCATTTGGAATCCAGTTCTGCCCTTGGATTTAAAACAATACATCAGAGTCATTCAGGTTAATTCTACCTTGCTTTATTTTAAATACAAGACAATATTTGCACCTTAGTAACAACATAACCAAGAACATTTCCTGAGGCTGCAACACTTAGTAATGTTATTTTATCATGAAGATGTTATGGGCCGAGATCACTCTTCATTTACTTATCCTCCATGTTCTTAAAAAGAGCACAAAACACCATTTTCTCTTGGAATCCAATCTTAATGTCCAAAGCACCTGTTTTTTGGCGTTCTTTTAATTGTTTCCTAAAAACAGGTATCTTATGTATATGTCTGATACTTGAAGAAGCAAAGGTGGAAGGTTTTTTCACTTTGCAAAACATATTGGGGAAAAAAAAAAAAATTCACTTCAAATATTTCATTTTCAAGAGAGAAGCTTTTTTTCAGACAACAGGAGTATTTTGTAGGGGAACAGATCATTAAAGATCTATATTATATCTATTACAGATCAATAAAGATCTAACTATATGTGAGTGAGCTCAAAATCATGTTTATCACAACAAACAAGTAAAATGACACTGCATGGCTCTTCCTACAATTCACGTATTTCATTTGCAGTAACTCCAAATTTATCCCAACCACTTCACTTTCTCCCCATCATTTCTGTCCACATATCTGCATTACATTATTTTTAAATTTCCCTGCTGTTACCAATTACTTCATCCAATCTCTTGTTTTATTTTCTTCTCTTTTTAAATATAAAATCTACACTTGAAAGATATACTCACTGATGTTCTGTATCACTTAATGAGCAATTCTCCTCACAATGACATATTTTGGTATCCTCTTATCTTTACTAGAAAACATAATTTTTCTCTTCTAGATCTTGCCTGTATGTAAAAGACATGGAACACAAAACTTCCTTTTCATTGCTCCACGTATTTTGCAACCCTCTCAGATCATCATTTTTCAGAATTAGGCCATAAAGACACAAGTCATTTGTAAAACTGTACTCTACTATTTTTATTCCCCTAACTCCCCATCTTCTCAGCTTTTAGAAGGGAAAAAAAAAAAAAAGAAAAACCGCAAGAGTGACTAAATTGCTCCAAGTAACTCTCAAAGATACTGATGGGATGAAACACACTGAATTTAATTAATGTATTTGTAGCACAATGTCACATAAGCTTTATGATCTATGGCACAAACTTAATATGCATGTTGATGCAGACAAATCCTACTCCTTTGAAAAGGAAGAAACGTCTCAAAAAAGGACATGTAATAAACTTCTACATATTCCTTCCCCAGTTCAGATGCAAAATATCTAAAGGAGAAGTAACATCAAAACACTTAAGCAACTCAAAATACTTAAACAACTCATTACTTGAAATGCACATCCTGAGACTACATACCAAGCTTTAAATTCTGACAGCAACAGGTCTAGACATTATTCATACCAAGATTTAAAATCATGACTCTGTATCCAGACACCAAAATCTTGCACTTGAGCACTTCAGCAACAACATAATGCCTGAATTTCTGGCCACTCTGATTTGGAAGTCAGCCCAATTTCCATACTGAAAGTCTGTACTTGCTCGACTCATCCTTCCATGATGTGTTTCATTTGTTATATAGCTGATTAATTAAAATATATGCAATTAAAACATCTAGAATTTAATCTGATTTAGTAATTTTGAAGTAGAAAAAAAAAGCTAAATGAATTTTAAAAATAGTTAATATGGCACATAAAACCTATCTTTATTACTAGTTCACAGATTAAAACTATAGATTTATTTTTTTTAAGTAAACAGAACAGAAGCATATTTTTTAGAAAGTACCTTTAGTTTTTTTACTGGAGCTTCTTTTGCTTCTTGGACTTCTTTTTCCACCTGGCTGTTTTTCTGTGATAGGCTTTTCCTCCAGCTGAGGGTCCATATGGACATTCACAGATCTCCTCTCAGTCTCACTTTCCTTACAATCTCCACTGTCCATATTCTCATTATTATTGATACTGTCCTGCTCACCTTCATTCTGTCTTCCCATAGCAATTCTACTACCGGTCAAAACTTCATTCCCATCATTGTCAAGTTGATTTTCATTTTCGTCAGCTGTAGAAACCAAATGAGAGGTCAAACATTCGACCCTATAGTCAGCAGGAAGACTGTCCTTTGAGTCTATTTGTAGATCATTTGGTGGAAATTCTCTGTCGTCCATCAGAGCGTTACTTGTTGAACCACTTAATCCTCTTCCAGATATTTTTAGACCTAAAATACAAAACCACAAGAAGCATTTATAAATGGTACTATAATTAAGCTCATGCTTAATTCCAGTCAATAAAGAATCACATTAGCAAAGTGATATAGTTTAAAGGCATGGGGAAATTCTTTCAAACAGCAACCCATTGCCCTGCTGGAAGTTTTGTAAAGCAAACCTAACTACATACAACAATGACCTATAAATTTCTATTTTCATGCAATTATTATTGGTTCAAGTTACGTGACTAATAGCATAGCTGATCTTCACAGCAGTGCACAGTGTTATAACTGAAGTAACACGAAAAACCAAAAGATAACAAAAAGCACCACCTCCACTTACATCCGTGGCCAAAATAAAAACATTATTATCGCGTAAGATCACAGTTTGTCTGAAATAAAAATAAGCCAGGAAGAAACAAAAGCCAAACAACTTTCATTTCTGTCACTCATGGCACCACACCAAACATGTAGATAGGTTAATTCTTTTACAAGATCTAGATGCAAATAGAACCTGTTTATTGACTCAGATTGTCAGTTTATTTTCAAGAGAACATTCAACATGTCTTCAGTATACACACAGGCAGATGGTTTGCTAATAAAAAAATAAATCCACCAACTACTCTCAACAGGGGTCAATTTTCCCTTTTAGTGAACACGCAGCTCTAATCAATGCTGCAATTAAGCACACAGTTACAAGAAAAAAGCATAACCCTTCATGTGGTACTCACAGAGGACTTTATTATTTGGTTTCCTCGGAAACCAAATAATCCTATATGCTAGGATCCTATCCTATAAATATATTTATATCCTATAAATATGCTTCCTTTTAGAAGCATAGAAATACTGTTGGTTTAACTTAGCAACTTGATGAAATGCAGCTCTGTTAGGTACATCTCATTAGATTTATCTCAAGCATTTTAAAAATTAAAGCAAAAAAATGGCTAGCAGTCTTGTTATATGGAAGAGCTTTGACAAGGTTCGTAAGGTAGCTTCCTATCCTTTCCTTCAAAGGAAAAAGCGTTTTAGGAAAACTGTTTCACTGAATTCTTAGGTATTGTGATCTGGAATATACAACTGAAATAACTAAAATGCACATTTGCTAAATATGCAACATATTGTTTCATTTTATTTGCTAGAAGAATTCAAATTGCATTATAAAAATGAAAAAATGCCAGGGAGAATATATAAGCATTCTTCTTTAACCTTTGTAGTTGCTTATAGGACTTGAAAAAAGAAAACATCATTCTCATCTTAGGGAAGACAAGGAGAAGGATCCAGCTATGGGCTGCTCAACCTCACCTCAATCCTTGTAAGATGATGTAGAAGGTAATCCCAGAAGTCGTTTTCAAATATGTATAGGACAAGAAGGTCATAAAGAGTACTCAGCATGGGCTTAAGATGGATAAATGGCACTTAATCAACTTAATAGTCTTCTGTAATGATGTGACCAGTTCAGTAGATAAGAACGGTGGATACCATTTGTCTTGACTTTGGAAAGGCTTCTGACACTTTCTCCCATAACATCCCTATAGGCAAAAGTACAAAAAAAAGGCTACATAGACAGTGAGGTGAACTGAAAACTGGCTGAATGTCTGAGCACAGAGCACTGTGTTCAGGTGACTGAAGGTTGCAGACCAGTGACCAGTATACATCCAGAAGCTAAGAGCCAAGCCAGTACTGTTTACCCCTTCATTAATGACCAAGGTGATAAGAAAGTCAATCTACACTAAGTTTGATGATGATACAGGGGGAGGTTGTGCTGCTGTTCACAAGGACCTTGACAGGCTGAAAACAAATGGGATGATGGGAACTTAATGAAGTCTTACAAAGGAAAATGCAAAGTCCTGCATGTGGGAAGAAATAACCTCATGCACTAGTACAGACTGAGGGTCACCCAGATGGAAAGTAGCCTGCAAAAATGGCCTCGAGGTCCCTGCAGGCAGCAGTTGATCACCAGCTAGCAAGAAACCTTTATGGAAAAGATGCCAGCAGCATCTTGAGCTGCATTATGATAAGCAAGTCAAGGGAGGTGATCCTTCCTCTCTACTCAGCACCGGTGAGATCCATCTTGCTGGGTCCAGTCCTAGGCTGGCCCTTAGCAGAAAAATATGGACATACTGAAGCAGCTCCAGGACAGGGCCAAAGAGAGGATTAAGAGTCTGGAGCATCTGTCAGAGGAGGTGAGGCTGAGAGAGCTGTAATTGTTCAGCCTGCATAGGCTCAGAGAATTTATCAACATATATAAATATAAAATGAGGAAGTAAAGGAGATGCGTCAGATTCTTCTCAGAGTCTCTTTCTCAGAGAAAGGAGTAGAGGCAATTAACACAAGCTAAATATAAGAAATGCTAAACATAAAAATTAGTTTCAGTAGTAAGGTTGATTGAACATTGGAAAGGTGTTACCCAGAACAGGTTGTGAAGTAGCCATCCTTGGAGATTTTCAAAATGCAACTGGACGGAGTCCTGAACAATCCACTCCTCTTTCTTCACTACATCAAGTATTCTGCCCCTCTGTGACTGCCCTCTACACTTGTCCTGACACAACTTGTTAGTATTCCTGAGTTTATTTCTAAAACACTTCCTTCTTAACACAACATACATTTTGTTGAGATAACAGCTGCCAGGAAGTGTGCTAAAATAACTTTTAGTAGTCAACCACTTATTAGCAGAAGTTTACTTCTCCTCCACTCAGGTATTCTTGGGTCACTTCATCAAATACCGTTCTACTGGTTCTACAGGAGTGGCAAGACATGGGCAGCTACACCTGCCCTTAGATAGTACTTCAACCGGCATATGCTCTGTGAAGGTTAGGAATTGAATGACTGCGTGCCAGGTGCCCATGGTATTTTCAGAAAGAATGCTCTATGAGTTCCTTGTAAGCACACAGAGGTGGATGAGCCACCAGCAGCTGGGCAATGCAAAAGCAAAGTCAGTACAACTCATTTTCTGCTTCCAACCTGAAGAGCTTGTTAGCCACTTCCAGCCATACCTGTCCAAAAAAAAGTACTGCCTTCCTATAACACATGTGCATCTTAAAAAAAAAAAAGAGCAACAAAACTCAGTCTAGAAGATTAATGAATTGTACACTGAAGTGGGAAAGATGCAAGTTATAATTTCCTTTGTCAAACTAACAAGAGAAACGGCTTTCTTCAAGTACCAGAAAGACAAGGAAGGGATCTCAAGAGGAGATGCTCATCTGAAGAATGTATCTGTCCATAAGAGTCCATCCATATGTCCATCCATAAGATGCTCCTTATTCAAGCCCCTTTCTCTTCAAGAGTTAAACATGAAAAGAAGAGCTAAAAGGAGAACAGAACTTCCTATAAGAATCAGAACCAGAATATGTTTGTTATAGTCACCCACACAGAAGCAACATTTATTGATGGTAACTGTTGTAAATCATTTGGAAAAAAAAAAAAAAAAAAAAAAAAAAAAAAAAAAAAAAAAAAAAAAAGCCCAAATACCACGTTAAACTTGAGAGGTCTAATTCTTACTCTTCCTAGCACATGAAACAGTAATTATTGCTGCCCCACTCAGCTCATGGATTGAATGGTACATCAAATAAAAGAAGTTAGAGTGCACTGCCCAAAGCCAATGAGGAATTAATTTTATCAGCAATAATTAAAAACCAGGATGTCCTGTGATGTTCTACCACTGTTTTGCATCTATCAGTAGACAACTGCTCTTCCTTTCAACAGCTATCACTGGGAAAACTGAAACATTTAAACAAGGTGTTTCCTATTAGATTGCAAAATGAAGAAAAGATGCTTTTGATAAATGACATTTTATACAACGGAGGTTAACATTTTGATGGAAAATATTAAGTCATTTCCTTTTAACATGTGGCTAAAATGACAGTCCTCTAGCTGAGAGGACTGCCTTTGCAGCCAATGCGGGACAACTTTTTTTGGTTGATAGTCTGAAACACAATACTATTGCAAATAAAACCAGCCTTTAAAATCTACTTACTACAACTCAGAGAGAACCCAAAAAGAGCTACATCAAAGAATTTAGGTTAGTCCTGCTCTTGAACTTTTGAAGGAATTCCACTAAGTAAATCAACTTCCATTTTAGAAAGGCCATACTCTTCGGTGTTCACTCTCATGTAGTTCCTAAATTCCAACAACTTTTTTAGTTGCTCATTTCTGTGTATGTGTACCGTGACTTCCTTTCATCAATCCTTACTAGGGGAACATTACCTTCAATACAGTTATCTGGATGAAAAAAACGAAAGATCAGAGGTAAAAGTTCTAGAGGAAAAGGGACAGCACAACATGTGTAAACAGTTATCAGCCTAGAAAGGTTGCCATAAGAACAAGCAAGCAGGCTGTCTAGAGATATGGATTTACCATCTTCTTAAAGAAGAGATTAAGCAAGACTTAATTGTGAGGACAGGAAAAAAAGAGATAGCACCTAGGATTAAGGGAATTTAATTTTCTTTATTGTTGCAAGGCTTTTGTCTCTTGCTTTCATATACATTTATTATTATTTTTAACACAAACAGCTTAGCAAGTCCTAGAGGAAAATGAAAATCATTTGATTCTGCTAAAAAATGGTATTTTTACAGAGTTAAGGCTTTTAGCTCTTGAAAAAAATAAAAATAAATTAAAAAAGGAAAACAGCAGAAAATGTATAGTTGAAGAATCACAAAATGTAACCTATTTATCTCTTAAAAGAAAAATAAAAGTGATGATCTTTGTGAGAGCCAGCATGGAGATACATTGTAAGACAACACTGAAATGTTACTATCTCATTTCATGTTGACAACAGTCTTTCACAAATTAATCTAAACCAATGTGAAAACCAAAATGGCAGTATAAAATGAAATGCGTACTACAGATTATTACTATTGCAAATTAATTTCTTTATGCATGTGTCACAGAAATGCTAAGTCAAGGCTTGAATCAGTGATTGAGCACCTGGTGGGAAGGCAGGGCCAACCCAGGGGAACTCAGGTGCATGCAATGCATCTGAGTGACTGAAAGGGGGGAGCCAGGATCCACCCCTTCTCAGACCTCATTTAAGGGTTGGGGATCTCCCCTCTAACTGGGGCTTTCTAAAGGTAAGTAGTTTTTTTCCCCTTTATTTCTACATCCATGGCTACTACATTTGGGCATGTTCACATTTGCTGCAGCCAAAGCCTTTGCCACCCTGCCATTATTGCAGTACTTTCTGTCCCATTACAGCATGTAAGATGATTGATTTTTATTTAATGAACAATTATATTTATTTCTAAAATGAAGATGTAATGAGTGAGAGGAAACAGTGCACTAGCTAGTTCTTTTGTGAAAGTGCCATTTCTCTACAATTGCTTGCTCTGCATTGTGCTTTATGTACAGTAT
The DNA here is from genome assembly GCF_019238085.1 of Lagopus leucura. Lineage (NCBI taxonomy): Eukaryota > Metazoa > Chordata > Aves > Galliformes > Phasianidae > Lagopus > Lagopus leucura. The sequence continues at coordinate 69,789,004 of NW_024962252.1, read as the reverse complement.
TTAATGGTTGGAATGCTTCTGTTTCCTAAAGAAAGGAAAAGAACACATAAATACTTCAATTTTACAACCTGACCCCCCTGCAGTAAAATACTGCCATGCTGTGAGCACAGGCTCATTAGTGGTTTACCATTTCACAAGATAGTCTTAGGTACAATCCCATTACTGAATAGCCTCTGTCTGAGAGAATCTCATTAACTTCCTTCAGTTGGCCCTATGTCCTGATTTGAAATAAGCTACTAGACATGAAAATATCTTCCTATATGATTTTTGCTTCTGTTTCATGATTTATGAGGTCTCACTCCCTTCAAACATGCTAATTCCACTATTCTCCAAGTTGAACACAGAAGCAGGAGTGGCTTATCTGATATCTGAGTTTACAAAATGTCTGAGTGGGAGCAGCTTGGTGGTTTGGTACTTTCTGACATTGAAGTGATACTTCAGGCTGATGATCCTCATGTCTGTGCCTGAGAAGATTATAGAGCAGATCCTCCTGGAAACTAGGCTAAGGTATATGCCAAGTGAGAAGAGGATCTAAGACAGCCAGCACAGCTACATCAAGGGAAGATCATGTCTGACCAATCTGGTGGCCTTCTGTGATGGAGTGACAGCACTGGTGGATAAGGGAAGAGCAACTATGTCTACCTGGACTTCTGCAGAACCTCTGACATAGTCCCACACCACATCCTCACCTCTAATCATCTCTAAATTAGAAATATGTAATGTAGGGAAGGGGGGAAGTTATTCAGCACTGTCTGGATGGTCACAGCTAAAGGGTTGTGATCAGTGGATCTACATCCAGGTACAAGTCAGTGACAAGTGGTGCTCCTCAGGAGTCTGTCTTGGATATGGTGCTCTATAACATCTTTATCAATGACACATTCAGTGGGACTGAGTGCATCACGGGCAAGCTTGCTGATAACACCAAGCTGAGTGATGCAGTTGATACAATAGAATGAAGGGATGTCATCTGGAGAGACCTGGACAGGCTTGAAAAGTGGGCAAACATGAACCTAATGAGACTTAACAAGGCCAAGTGCAAGATACTGTTCCAGGGTTGAGGCAATCCTGGATATCTCTGCAGACTGAGAAGAATTCATTGAGAGCAACACTGAAGAAGTTGGGAGTCCCGGTGGATGAAAATCAGGACATGAGCCAGCAATGTACTCTTGCAGCCTGGAAGTCCAATAGTATCATGGGCTGCATCAAAAGATGGCCAGCAGAGAGAGAGATGATTGTCTTTCTCTACTCTGTCCTTTTGAGGCCCTAACTGGAGTACTGCATCCAGGCCTGGAGCTGGAAGAAAAGGCTCAAGGGAGACCTCGCTGTGGCCTCCTAGTACTTGAAGGGAGCTCGTAAAGAAGAGGAAGATGGACTTCTTACACTATCTGATGGTAATAAGACAAGGTAAAGCTTTTCCAAAGTAAAATCAGCTTAGATATTAGGTAGAACAGAATGCCAATAAGAAGTTACCTGGAAGCATTCAATACCAGGGTGGATGTGGCCTTGGGCAGCTTGATCTGGTGGGTGGCAGCCCTGCCCGTGGCAAGGAGTTTGGAACTAGATGATTCTTTAGTTTCTTCCAACCTAAGCCACTCTATGATCTTCCCAGTTTAAAAGAGCTGCGATAATGTGGTTTTCAGAGGAAGTTCTACATGCTATTTTCAACTTCTAAGCTTCCCAGTCATACTGCTTATTCACAGCTTTGGTAAACAATGATAAACATACACTGCTAGGCATAATCTACTCTTCCAAATGTACTATTACTATAAGAGTATGTCTCAGTCACCAGCCAAATACAAGAGGTTTGTCTGGGAATGAATAATACGTGGTTAGAACATGCGAGATTTTTCATCCAAACTCTTTCATACAAACGGGCTTTTTCAGCACTTGAGATACAAAATCATCCTCTTCAGTGTGTGAAAAGTTCTGGATTTCGAGTTTTAGTAGGCTTTATTTATGCATGAGAATAAGGTGGCACCTCACCTTTAGCTAGTATAGTGACTAGGGACCTGATGCATCTCCCTTATGGGGAAAAAAAGGCTGAGAGACCTAGAGCTGTTCAGCCTGGAGAAGACCCCTTCTCAAGGGGTCTTATCAGTACTTGCAAATATCTAAAGGACATAACCTACTGTAAGGAATCTGCTTTAGCAGGTGTATTGGACTAGATGATATCCAGAGGTCCCTTCCAACCCCTATGATTCTGTGATTTGATGTATTAATTTTATCTTGTCTGCAGCAAAACACCCAGATTTATTAAGGGTATCAAGATGGTGGAACAAAGTAGGAAGATACAGCAATTTTAAAAGTTTTCTCATTGCTGCGGCGATTTTAAAAGTCTACACAAACATGTGCAGTTGTTACTGCCTTTGGAAAAATTAAACTCCTTTGAAGTGTTAAAAGCAAAAGTAAAGCACACGATCCTATGATTCTAAAACCATTAGGAAAGAACTTGTAAAACATACGCTTTCAATTTCAATGACATTCCTCAAATAAACCTAAAAGGCTTTCAAACAGATGCTGTAATTGCACATATATACCATTTTTAATGCCAAAAGTATTGTGAACCAATCTTAATTTTCCCTGCAGTGTAATATTTTTCATGAGAAAATCTGCCCCACAGGTAGTGAAAAGTAGTGCTAAAGCTCATATTATGAGCTTATGTGGTAGTCATTCTGTTTGGAGAGAAGAAGCAGTGTATTGAAACAACAGCAGAAAAAAAAAATATTCCTAAGAAATTTTTTTCCTAAAAACCAAGTGTGTAACACAACAAAATTGTCTACAGAAATATTTAAGAACTACATCATTTCTTCTCTATACTTTTTTATAAGTAACCAAAGCATTTTCAAAGATGTTACAGTTACACAACAAAAAGATAAATAAATAATAAAGGATTAAAAATAAATCTTCAGCATGACAAACTCCTGAGCAAGACAGCATTGTCACAGTAGTCAAACTAAAGACTTATGAGAATAGATACACACAAACCAGGTCTGGTGAATCTGAGAGTGCAGAATGTGTTGAATGTTGTGTACGTATCAGGATTCAATGACAAGGAATTTTGAGGTAAGTAAGCAGTAGATGCACTTATTTGAATGTTTTATTCCTCTCTGCAAAGGTTTTTAGAGCATTTTTTTTTGTATGCACACAAAAACAACTGGCAGTAAACTTAATGCGGATGAAAGATGCCAGATTGATAGCCCTAGGGACTGAGTTTCTCTGTATACAGAGAACAGATATAGCACAGAGTGAGAAAAGTTGTACCCCTGCCAGAATGCCATACAATACACAGTTTATGCAACAGTCTTCACACCACAGAACCCTTTGCCATGCCACTGAAAATGTTAAAAATACTGCTGCTTAGTGTTCATTATAAGGCAAAATATGATGTGGATGCTGTTATTAACATCTGCAGGGACACAATTCAAGCCATCAGCTCCTTTAAAAATGTTTATTTTTGTGCTGAATGGCTCTGTTGTCAGCTGTACACTTTGCTGCACTGTTTGACAGGCTGAAAAGTCAAACTGAACTGGGTATGAAAACAATTATTAAATAGGGTGTTATTCCAACAGAAAAATACCAAAGAAAAGTGATTTAACAGTTTTTTTCAAGAAAGTTTATGGTCAGATACATGAGTGTGCATCTAGTGCTCAGAATAACTTAATTGCTTCACTTAATTAGTATCTAGGAACTCTCCAGTGATCTGCATAGTTCATCTAGCTCATTTAAAAGGTCAGTAATTCCCAATTAATGAGGTTTTATGTGTTTGTAATGCTAGGCTGAAAACTATGCTGTCACACGTAGCAGGCAAGCTTCTAAGGAACCTTGGACTTTTGCTTCTCTTACTACTGATAATTTGGCTAAACAGAAAAAAAAAAAAAAACAAAAAAAAAACAAAACCTCACCCCAAAACTGAATCCCTCAAATCCAAGAGCCCAGCTACTTTTCACTGTCAACAGGTTACACATAAAATAGCAATAAGTCAAGCTTTATAAAGCATAGTGGCTCCAAATGTAAAATTACTGAGCTCATTATAAGGAACAAATTGTCATTTAATTGGAAGATTTCCAACACAAAGTTTGTTACCTGTTGGTTGTATCTTAAACCAAATTGTGGCACAGAATTAAATGCTACTGCATCTCTGGGACCTTTTTTGGTGCATGTATGGTATTGCAATGGAGGGGTGGTGATGACAAGGGAACAAGACAAAATAATGAGACTACACGACTATTTAAAAATATATATATTCCTATGGCCTATTTCCAAAATTTTGATACTACTTTGCCATTTGATGAGTGCAGATGCTTACAGCACTTCTGAAGGTATCTCTTACCGCTCATCTATCACTTTCCTTGGTCACCATCCAAAGTATTACAACAGGATGAATGAAACAGACCAGGTAAAGTGCAAGTGAAAACAATAATTCTGTAACACTCCGCATCTCAGTAAGGCACAGAGTTATTTCTGTCAATTCAAGCACACAGCAAGTTCTTTTCTTTTCACACTACTGAAGCTAATATGATTAAGATTACCTCTCACAATGATGCAATGACAAAATGTGATATGATGAATAAACCAGAAAGTTTCTGAAATAAAGCTAGCAAACCAATCTGTGTTCTGAGCCAAGGAGAGTCAGATGATGAGTATTGTGACCAAGATAAGAAAAAGTATCATCATGCAAACTTCCTTTAACGTATGAATTGTTTTAGCACAAGACAGAAGTTCTACTGAGTTTGTATATACAGTGTGGGCACAAGAGTTTGAAAAGCCTGAGATCAATATGTTTATACTATGGCAATCCTCCCCTTCAGAAGTGCTTGTCAATATTTACTGTTGTTGAGTAGTAAATATTGACATAGCAGAATAACATGAAGAGACTAACTCTTTAAAATTAAAACAAACAGATAAACAAAAAAACTTGTTTGGAGACAAAAGTAAATGCAAAAGACATTTAGAACCACTGAGATGAAAAGCATCCGTTTACTGATCTTCTTGACCTAGTAAGACCCAGCTCAGTAATGAGCTCTTTAGGTTGAAACAGGCTGGAATGCTTCTTATTTGTCCTCTATTTCAAAAAACAATAATTAAGAGAAAACAATTTCAGAGCAACCAACAGTGATCTAAAGTTACAAAGACATATGGCCCTATGACATAAGTCTGTAAATTCAAATATTTGTTTGTGGTAATAGCTAGATTAGAAAATATAAGCTGTGTGATCAGCTGTTAACTTACAAATAACCCCAACTTGACTGTTCAAATGGCTCTGGGATATACATTAGCATATTAAATTTCTGCACTGTAATTCTAAACGTGAGATGTACAGAACTTACCATTTTCCTAAGGATTCAGTGTTTTTTCAAGGATGATGACCAGGTCAGAAAGAGGTAGTCACGTAGTCCTCTATGCATGCAAGATTTGGTATATTTAAATAGGGTAGGCTCCTTTATCAAGGGAAAAAATTAAAAAAAGACAATCATAAATGTATAATGTAACAATCTGTGGTTAAATGTAGGCAAGTAATACGCTAAGTTAAATGAAAATATGGAGAAAAACAAATAGTTTCTAGTGTGCAAAGAATGTCAGGGCATAGCTTTGGGCCTCACTTAGCAAACACATGAGAATGATCTCAACGACTCTGACCAGCCCATACAAAGAAGACCCTAATGCTCCCAGGTGATTTGAATAAAAAAAAAAAATCTATGTTGGAAAAGATGTTCAAAGTCATCAAGTCCAGTCATTAGCCTGACCCTGCGAATCCCAAACCATGACCCTCAGTGTCACATCCACACATCTCTTAATACCTCCAGGAATGGGGACTCCTGTACCTCCCTGGACAGTCTTTTCTAATGCCTGGACACTCTATCTTCAGGAAGACATTCTTCCTGATATGCAGTCTAACCTCCCCTGGTGCAACCTGAGGTCACTGACTCATGCCCTATCATTTGTCACCAGAGGAATGAGACCAGCACCCTGCTCACTGTGACCTCCTTTCAGGCAGCTGCAGGGGACTGTGAGGTCTTCTCTCAGCTCCCTCAGATTTAAACAGCCTCAGTTCATTTTGCTGCTCCTTGTAGGTCTTGTTTTCTCATCCCTTCCTCACTGCTCTCTGCGCACACTCGAGCAACTCAATGTCCCTTCTGTAGGGACCAAACACAACATCCAAGGTGTGGTCTCACAAGTAATATGTACAAAGGGACAGCTGATTGGCAACAGATATTTCCAAAATTCTTTATTTGGTCTCTGAAGCTATAGCATAGAAAATGATGGTATAATAACTACCGTAAGCCATAGCTTACCATGAAACTTCAACAAGAAATGCTGAATTAGGCCATTACTAACCACCACCATGTATAGGAAAGCCAAGTTCCCTTTGATGTTCTGAAAGACCTACAAATTACAGAATTAACACACTAATTAGTAAGAGAGGAAAAAAAGCTATTTAAAACACAAAGTCCAGTTTAAAAATGGATCGATGTCTATCCCATCATCCCGTCCATTTCCCTCAAGGAAAACTATTAAATAGTGCTCAGTACAAACAGCAGAATATTTAAAAATAAACTGCAGACGGGAAGAAGCGCTGCAGTCAGCAAAGGGTCTGCAGGCTTCACCCATCTCAGCCCAGCTCCTGGGCACACATCTGGCAGACAGAAGATAGGAAAACCACATTTCTGTGTCCCAAGCTCCGTGGGGTGGAGATATATCAAACAGAATGACACTTTGTTCAGTAAGTGGATGAGTGTTCATTTCTTATTTTATGAATAGGGAAATGAGATCGGTGAAAACAATCCCTGGGCAGCCTGGTCTAGTATTAAATGTGGAGGTTGGTGGCCCTGCCTGTGGCAGGAGGGTTGAAGATTCGTGATCCTTGTGGTCCCTTCAAACCCAGGCCAGTCTGTGATTCTGTGAAGACAGAGAACTTGCACACAACCCACAGCATGTCTATTTGTGAACCAATGATCTGAAGACTGCTCTGTACCGTGGTTGCATATCCCTGTCACCTCCTGCACGACCCACATACATTGGTTCTGTCTCCAGAGCTCCATGTCTCGCACGGTCACCCATCTGCCCGCAGGTGAAGGCAGGATGTGATGAGTTCCACTCAACACGCACACATTGTTAGGAAAGCATTTGGGAAACCGGCGCTGCCTCGGGATTACCACCTCCGGTGCTGCTCAGAGCGCGGACAGCGAGCGGGGAGGCCGCTCCGGGCCCGTCCTCAGCAGCGCCGCGGTGCACCCGCTGCGGGATCCGGGCTGATCGCTCAGCTGCGGCCGCGGGGATCAGCCTCGTCGGAACGCCGAGACAAGCTCAAGCGAAAGACGCAGCTCCCGGGACGCACACACACACACAGACACACAGATACAGACACACACAAACACAGACTCAGCGCTCCACGCAACCGGCGCGGCGCGCTGCAGCAGCCCCCGACCACAGCCGCCGACCGGGAACGGGCCATAGCGATCCTGTAGCCGGCGGGGCCGCCCTGCCCGGCACCGCTCCGGGAGAGGCGCGGGGCTCCACTCGGCCCCGGGCACCCCCGCACGCCCAGCGGCGGCCTCTCCGCTTTCCCTCCCGGCGCCGGGTGGCCGTGCGGGGCTCCGCGGTGGCTCCCGCGCCGCCTCCGCCCGCCTACCGCCGCGCGGGGTGAGACGGCGGCTTCCCCCCGCGCTCGGCGACGCTCGCCCTTCGCTGCTCCCTGTCTGTCTGTCTGTCTGTCTGTTTGCCTGTTTGCTCCTCCTCCCGAGGACGAGCCCCCCAGCTCACCTCGTCTCGGCTGCGGCTCAAGCGCCCGCTGAGGGCAGCGAGGAGCGGGCGCTCGGCATAGTGCAGTGTGCGTACGGGAGAGCGGGGATCCTCTTTCTCTCCCCGTTTCGCTCCGCAGCAGCTGGCCGCGCGGGGCTGCCACCGTAGAGAAGACGGCGGCCAGGAGGACCTCTCGCCGACGATAGAGCGGAAGGGCGCTAGAGAGGCCGGCCCGAGGCGGAAGTGACGCTCCCCCGTTGCCGCGGAGATCGCGGCCGGGGCTCGGAGCGCGGGTGGCGGCTGGACGCCATGCGGGCGTGCCGGGTTCTGCCGGGCGCCGCGGGCTGCGGCCGCCTCCTCGTGGCGGGGCCGCGGCCGCGGCTGCTGCCGGGCGGGCCGGGGCCGAGCTGGGCGACGGCGCGGCGGGCCGCGGGGCGGTGGCCGAGCCCGGGTCTGAGGGTGCCGCAGGCGGCCGAGGCGGAGCAGCAGGTCCTGCGGGCCGGCGGCCCCTGCGGCCGCTTCATCGCCCGTCCGCAGCTGGCGCGCACCGTGCAGCGCTGCCTGCAGGCCGGCTCCGGCCCGCAGCCCGTCGTGTTGGAGTGCGCGCCCGGTAAGCCAACCGCCTCTCCCGCCCGAGCCGCTGCTGAGGCTCGGCGCGTCCCGCTGACCTTGCGGAGTCGGTATGGGCCGCGAAACGGTTGCGGATCCGCGCCGCTCCCTGCCCGGTTCCCGTGTGTGCTCGTCTGGCGGGCGGCGGGGGAGGCCGGGCTGCTCGTGAGGTGTGAATGTGGCGTTTGGGTTGTACGGAGCTTCGGCGGGAGCGTGAGTGTTTGCTTGGGGCTCGGGTTACTGCCGTTAAACACTTCGCTATGAAGTAGGGATTGAAGTCCTTCTCTGGGTGGTGGCGGCGGGTCTTGTAGGTTGACGCTGCTTCTGCATGGCCACAGACTGCGGGCCCTTCACAGAGCTCATCCTCTGTAGTTACCGAATGCTTTTATGCTTGCAAATCTGGTCAGCCCTTTCCTCCCCTTACAGGAGCGATACGACCAGCTCCACGGAGTGTTGTGGTGTCCCTGTTTGTTGCAGGGGAGTTGGACTAGATGGCCTTCAGAGGTCCCTTCCAACCCTGAGGATTCTATGATTCTCTTTTGCCTGCATGGATAATGTGGGTGAGGTTTCAAAATGTGTCTCAGTTGGCAAAAGAAAAAGCAGCAGAAAAACTCAAGATAGGCCTGATGTTCCCTCAGTGTAATGCAGTGAATAATCAGAGGAAAGCTGTGTGTAAATGTGTTTTCTAACTGTTTTGAAGCATGCTTAGGTAACGTGAGGTATATCCTTATTGAAGGTGACATAATCCAGGGGCTGTGTTGAGAAAAACACAAGAAAATCACTTCAAAAAATAATGTGAGGTGTTTTTTTTTTTCTTTTTCCTTTCAGGTCCTGGAGTCTTGACCCGAACCCTGCTCAATGCAGGTGTCAGAGTGGTAGCTCTAGAAAGTCACCCAGCTTTCCTTTCAAAACTACAGGTATGTATCTGGTATGGTATCCCATATCTAAGATCTAAGAGAGAAGTAAGAAGGGAACTAAGAAATGCGTAGTAACTGTTGGATCAAAAAGGAACTAGCTAGTAATCATTACTTGAAACATCTGAGATGATGCTGAGTATTATTAAGTATTGCTTGGTTTCACATTGCATGTTTAGTAACAGTCTATTTTATAACCTCTTCATCCGACATCTTGTATGCATTCGAGTTTATTGTCTCCCTGTGAGTAGTTCCATACATAAAGTACGGACTAACGTTCATCAAAATCATTGTAGCAGTGTGTGCTTAGGCAGAATGTCTGCAATGTAGCTTTCAAAAATTTATGAAGATAGTGTTGGTTATAATCTCACAGTATTATTTAATCTGTTGTCCTGCTGTTGGCTGGCAATACTGGAATTTCGACAAGCATTGCCTCTTCTCTTCACTTTGGCATTGCATGGTTTCAAATGTTCTCAGACACAGAGCCTTAGAATTTGCACTGCATGGACTATGTTACAATAGAGACGAGGAATTTGAAACTCTCACCTGTTTTAAAATGTGCACTAAAGTCATATTTTATGCATGATTCTCTGCGTATACGAAGATTTCGGTTGTAAATCACTTAAATGTAGTGGTTCGTGCAGATTAATACTTATGACTCGCCTGGGGAAGGTTTTAAAGCTCCAGTTGAGCAGCACAAAAATGCCTTGCGTAATAAAGGAAGCTACTCTGTCAGTCAGTTATAAGAAGCAGCTCTGAGACCTGACTCTTTCTCACTGGATATTTATTTTTGGTAGCGCTTGAGTAATTTTTTGTGTGGGCTGAGTGTTTGGTAAGGCAGCTTACTGCATTCAGATTTCTTCAACTGAAACTTAATGTGGTTTAGTCCTTAGAGAATAGCCTGGATGGACAATTAAAGGTAATTTACGGTGATTTCTTCAGACTGGATCCTTTGGTTACTGGAGCAGTGAAACCTCCTGCTGTGTGTTCTGACAAACTTTTTGAAGCCATGGGTATAACAGCAGTTCCTTGGAGAGCAGGTAGGTGTATATGATCACACGTTACAAATACATCTGAAGGGTGCATAGGCATTTTGGCAAGATCTTTGGGACTTGCTTGAGGTACCTGTCCAGTTTTAACATACTTGTTGGATTTGTGGATGTTGTTTGCTCATTTCCTAATTTTCAGTTTTGTTTAGTTAGGTTCTTCGTAGCTTCAAGAAATGGCAAAATGAAGTCTCACTTATTTGTCATAATAAAGATTTAGTCTAATGCCCACAGGGCTTAGCTTTAAAAAAAGCTTGAATTTTATTCGTCCTTGAATGAAATGAGCAGACAGATCTTTCCCTAGTTGTGTCGTAACTTACACATTAGTATAAATGAGATTGTCTGGTACCTATTGTAAAATTTTAAAGACACTTTTACACACTATTGAAACAGATGTACCTGTGAAAATTTTTGGAATCTTTCCACAAAGAAAGGAGAGGAACACACTTTGGAGGCTACTTTTTATCCTGTATGAATGCAGTTCCATATACAGATATGGAAGAGTAGAACTCAACATCTTTATAAGTGAAAAAGAATACAAGGTATGTGCAAGAGATTTTAAAGGTAGTAGAGAATAAGTGATGCTTCAGAGAACACCAGAACATTGCATAGTCAACTTTTCTGCTAGGGAATTCTTTTTTCTGCCAGAATTTTTTAAATCTTGTCTGTTTCCTGCTTGTTATCTTTATGAATTTATAACACACACACACACACACACACACAAAAAAAAAAAAAAAAAGAAAGGTCTGTTGTTACTTAACCATAAATCCTTCAAATGTGAAGGTTGGTCCTTGTGAAGGATATGCAGCAGCAACAAAGTTGCTTTTTGTTGTAACTTCTGAGGTGCTGACAGTCTGTGGTGCTTTTGCAACAAAATTTTTTGCAAGTAGCAGCTAACAAAGAAGAGGGAATTCAAAAGGCCTCTTGAAGAGGCTACAGAATTGCTAAATAGCAAGCCGAATTTCATGTCCTCTTCAGCCGGCTTTGCATGCAGTTCTGAAAAAAATTGAGGCAAAATGTGAATGATTTGCACAGCTTTATATTAAAGTTGTGTACTCTAAAATGGAGAGTAGCTTTCTGGGTTACATGTTCATAATTTGTGCTGTCCCAGTCTTTCAGAACTGTACTTTCTAGTTCAAGGCTATTTTTTTCTTTTTATGAAACAGCTTCATAAAGCACTAAACTTTGATTACTTGAGGTAAGGAAAGACTTTAAGGTGTGCCTGCACAGGCTGTACTCTGTGTAACACCCTACTGGAAAAAAAATTAAGGTCTTGAGTATATTTATCTGCAAAACGACAGATTGGATACTGCTGAAATACCAACCTGTTATCTTTCTAATGGCCAGACTTCTGAGCAAAGAATTTTGAGTTTTCTTAAAGGAGTTTTGAGAACTGAAGTAAGAGCAGTGAGAACCTTCTTTTAGTGGCCTCCTCTGGTTCTTTTTTTTTTTTTTGGTTGAATATGTGTCAGAGCTCTCTAAATATTTTATGAGAAGTTAAATCTCTTTGTTATGAATTCTTTCTTTGGCCTATTTGAACATAGCCATGAGAGTTTTATTTTGATTTTGTGGGTTTTTGTTTTTTTTTTTTTGTTTTTTAACTCTGAGAGTTGTCAAATCTGTGCTGCTGTAATATGGGGAACGTGACTGCCAGCTGCTTAATGGTCAGCTTGGCTTACTGTGTGTCCTATTGGGAAAATTCTCCTACCAGTGTGAAAGAACTCAAGCTGTAAACTTCAGCTCTGTTGCAGTTTTAAAACAAAATGTGATCCCTGTTTCTCCTTTGTTTGAAACTTGTCTGTGCTTGTACAGTACAAGATGGAAATTCCTACACAGTTCAGTTATCCAAATAATTACTGTAAAGAAATACTTAGACTGCCAGAATGTTTTCTAATTGTGCTTTCTAGTAAGACATACTAAAATAGCACAGATTTGAGGCCTAATGTGACTTCACTTTGAAATTTTAGATTTAACTCTGAAGTTGTTGCCACTTATTAAAATTATAAGGATTTTTCTTAGATGAAAAAGCAAACTTCTTTTTTGAAATTAAAATGCTCTTGCTTTGTTGTTTTGTTAGGTATTAACAGCAAAGCCTGGGGAATTGAGAATTTACCAAGCACTTTCTGTGCTTTGGCAAGCAGGATGTGACATTCAGCTACTGCACATGGTAAACTTTTTGTACTGACTGAACATGTTTTAATGCTGTAATTGTGTATACAGAGAGGAATTTATACCATTTTTGCTATTGTAAACTAACTGGAAGCTAATTTGGCTTTTAGATTAGTCTGAGAACTACTGAAGACTGGGATATAGAAGAGTCTTTTCAGCGTTGCTGGGTGTTGTGTGAGACTCAGACTGCTTTTCCAGTCTCACAGTCTGCTTTTCATGTCCTCTGTTTTTGACTTCATGCAGTTTTCAGTAGAAATAATATTTTCTGTGCTTCTCATGAAATGAAGGCCTGCTTCTCCTGTGTGCTGAGAAGTACCATGCCTTATCAAATGTGTTGGGGAGCTTAAGGACCTATCGTATAGGCACGCACTGCTCTTACACTGTCTTAGGTGCTTAAAGCTGATTCTGGAGTGAAGTTGTTGAATAAAGTTTAAAATGGAGTCAATTTCTAATTTGATAGTATTGATGATAAATGTTTTTCTAAATTGTCACAAAGCACTTTAATTCTGTAATGTATTTGCTCCCTCTCTAAGGAACCTTGGTCATCATTTCTAACTAATCTGAAAAATGGGCGACTGGCAATTCCAAAGAGCACGGTGAGAACATTGTATTGCTTTTTCTTCTTCTAGAGACCCAGCTAAACCACTTTGATATAAGTTAAAAATAACTTCATGACAGATCACACAGATCTCTTTTGATTGCAAACTGTATTTTTTTAACAAGTGTTCTAGTTAAAAGTCACAGGTGGCATGTAGGTGCATCAGAAGTGGTCTGTTTCCACGAAGAAAATTAAATCTTTATTTCTAAAGTAGGTGTAACGTATCTGTTTGATTTCTCATTTCTTTTCTTGTGAAGCCATTTTAGTTACAGAATGAAATTTTAGGGCCTTGGCACCCACTGGAATTACCTTGTTATGACTTGTAAAAGCCTTTCAGAAATGTTACTGCTGGTAGAGATGAAGCACTTTATCTAAGATAAAGACAGATGCCTTGAAAGTAAGTAATTTTCAGTGACTTGTTTCATTTTTCTTGCAGAGGCTGCCAAATGACCATTTATGTTTGGTACGACTGACTCCCCAGCAAAACCTATTTACAGGGGGCTTGAAGCCTGCTAATTCAGCTACTTTTATTTTCATGGTGAAGCAGTGTCTTACTAAACCCAGGTCTAAACTTATTGATAGATTAAAGTAAGTATGTAAAAAAAAATACAGTTTCTATACGCCTTCTATTGTTTTTTGTTTGTGTCTGAAATCAAACCCCCTTATTAATTATCTATGCACGTAATAGAAAATTTTGTCTTTCCAGGCCCAAATGCACTATTTTGGGTACTATTCCTGGTCTTTGCTCACAATTTTGAGGCTTGGCAGGAAGGTAGACAAGTTATATAGAGTACAGATTTGCATTAAGCATCTGGTCTTCAAATGTCATTGAGCTCATAGATGTGCAGGAATCTTTCATTCTGTTTAGACATTAAAAAATACCAAGATTTTTGCAAGTATAAAAATTAAAAAGCTGAAGAAGACGTTTAGATTAGCATTGCTTTGATGTTTCTTATAATGAAATCAGCTGAAGGTTATTGAAGGTTTAGTAGGGATGTCCTCAAATGGCTTTCTGTCATTGAATTAAAAAATGAGTTTTTAGAGTTATTTACCAATTATGCAGCTCTCTAATTATTCTCTTTGATACAACATTGGAGCTTTGCTTCATGGTCACTAGATTTCTGTTCCCATAAGTGAGACATGTTTGCACTCTCTAAAGTATTGAGTTCATTTGTTTTTGAAAATAACATGTCTCACTTGTTAGTAGGGGTTTATGGATGTAAGTTTCTAGATAGGTGTTGTGGGGATAAACAAAAAAAGTTAATGAATTCCGGTAACTCATTTAGCAAAGACAAGTGCAAAAAGCCTTAATGGATTTCCTTCTTAAAGCTCAATGATGCACCTGCTCTCCCCTCTGTCTTTCAGCCAGGAAATGAAGCTAACCTTGAAGGCTTTTAATGTGCACCTTCTGTATATTTAGATACCTTTTATTGTCAGGGAAATAATTAATGTGTATGCACGTTTTTATAAAGGTCTAGTTTTCATTTAAATGATGTGGAAACAGTTTATAGATTTGTTTATAAGTAAAAGAAAAATACCTGGGAGGTGTAAGCCACGCTAAATCATGCTATTCCAAAGCACTTCCTTGAAAATGACCTCGGCTTTCATTTCCTGGACATGGAAGAGTAACCCCTTTTTTTTCCTGTAATGCCTGTTGCTGATTGAGGCAGCTTGAGATAGAGGCTGTCTTAGTAGGAGTTTCTTTCTGTTTGCAGTATGGATTGAAAGTATCTTGTGTAATAACATGTTTTATGAGAAGAAGTTGCTAACTTCTCAAGGCTGTGGATGGATGAAATTGATCTTTAGATACTGCTTCTTGCTCTTGTGAAAAATTATTCACAGGAATAAGTGCTTCTTTGTGATCGTCTTCTGCTTTGTTTGTTTCAGTTCATGGAGCTTGGACAATGCTGACAAACTATTGAAAGCTCTAGAAATTCCCAAATACATTGAAACTGGGAATGTATACCCAGAAGACTACAAGCGTCTGTTTTGTGCTTTGCAAAACTCTAGTGTGTTCACTGAAAGCTGGTTCCATGATGAGGTCTTGGAAAGTATAAGGAACATAAACTTGTGAATCTCAAGCTGCTGTCTTTTGGAAGATCATCATTGCTTCTGGAAGATTACTCTGATAAGAAATTATTTAAATAAAATCGAGGTATTATTAGCTAGATGGCTTCCTGTCCAAACAGGAAAATAAACTTAACAAGTGAAAAGAGCCCTTCTATATGTGATGAAACGATGAGATTTACAATTAACTTGGTCACAATCCTATCTAGAATGGACAAACTTTGCATATTCTCCGGGAGCGTATTGGTGACCTGCTGCTTTTGGATGTGCCACTTAAACTGAACTTAGTACTATGCTACTGTGTATTTACAGCACTTGAAAAAAATAACAGACCAAGCAGTGATGTGTGTGCTTTGTGTTCTAGTGCGTGTGATTGGAATGCTCTTTCACAGATTCCCAAAATGTGCAGGTCTGTATAACCACTGAATCTCTTTTATTGTCTGCTCTGAAAATCTTGCAGTCCAAAATAATATACAATAAATGGTGAGTGGTGGGTTAATAAATGCAAGGTAATGACAGCATGGTAAAACATCAGCAGAGTTTTGAATAAAATTGTTCTATTTATGATTGGGTAAAACAAAATAGCATTTTTTTTTTTTCTTTTGAAAACTTGAAATGGCTGAACACTGGGCAGTCTGTTGTAGTTTACCATTAATGCAAGTGCCTGCATAAAGATGGGCTTTACCTTATTTTTGGTCTGAAATCCAAGTCACCAGTTCATTCAGTGTTGTATAAACAGTTGGGAAAAAGAATTTTCTTAACTGCAACCTTTGCAATATAAATTTGTTTAATATGTATTATGTGTATATAAAACCTTACTTTAAGATGACATACTATTAAAATTGTCCTTTTAGCCACACTCTTCCATACTGCAATTTGTTTCTTTTTCCCTTGATTGTTTTGACACATGATTATTCTGTTCTTTCCTGATGGTGTTGACAGGCTGTACTGGCTCTGTTTTCTCCATTGTCTCCTTTGGGAGGCTGAGTGAATAAAATGCTTTTTCAGGGTGCTGTCTACAGGATTTGGAAAACAACAACCAAAGCAATGCTAACAGAGAATTGTATTTCTTCAGTATAGTTGGAAGCATATGTGACAGGCATTCACCTCTTTTTAGAGCTCTGAAAGTCTTTTCCTCCTGTAGCTCCTGACACAGAAGGAAAACTGATTTCAAGGAGCTTTAGTTCATTCTCTTAGCTAGGCTGCTAGTCACTATTGCACTACTACAATTTCAGGTATGTGTTTTAAGTTGCTGTCTTGTGTCATGTTCGTATGATGAAACTAATGGAAAGGCTAAAGCTTAATTTGCATTCTGTTTTAGAGCAGTATTGCTGTTATGATGTAGATCTTGAAGATCTATGGCTTTTTTTTTCTGGTTAGATATCTTAGTGTGTAGTTGAGATAATTTGCATTATGAATTGACTTGAACAGGAGCAATTCTACCTGTTATCAGTTCAGTAGATGGTAACTGTCTTATCTACTCGTTAACAGGAATGCAGTGTCTCCTGGCCTGATTTTTATTTTTGTTTCCTTGAATAAAATGTTTGTATCTTATGCAGCAACATACCAGGGAAAATATTCAATACCTAAAATAGAAGACCACTGCTATCTATATAAATTTATTTAATGTCTTGAATGTTAACTGAAAAAAAGAAAATGATTCACTGTGATTTTTTTTTTTTTTTTTTTATTTTTTAAAGTGCTGTAGGCCTTTACAGAGCCAATGCAGAGACTCCCAAGATAACAGCAGGAGTCTGTAAGTGTATGCAGTAGTGTGTAACTGGGAACCTGTGTTACCTTGATCGCAAATGGGAAATGGAGAGCAATGGCCGTCATTACAAGAGTGGCTCAAAAAAGTAGAAGAAGTGAGGAATATTGGTGAATTATGACTGAATATGGGGATGTCAATGGATTTGGTTTTTGATGCTATGTGCTCAGCGATTCCTAGTGTGTGAGGTTTATAGTTTCTGTAGAAGAGTACTGAATGCAAAGTTCTGCTGAAATTTTTACCTGTGCATGAAAGCTTCTCATTTTTGTTACAACTTTTAACTCAGCCTGTACTACTTGTGTTCCTTTCATGTTCAATAACGAAGCAAGAGTTTTCAGTGATTTGATCACAAATCCCCTTGACCGTTTAACAATTTATAGGCAATATTTTCACTTTTTTTTTTTTTTTTTTTTTTTTTAAGATTTCTGATTCAATATCTTAAAAGTTTAAACTACTTTTTCATATCAAGAGGTTAAATAATGTTTTTGGGCTTTTCAGTGTACACAATAGTTTTGGATTTGTTGTTATCTATATTCTTCTGTGTGAAGATGAAATTTCACTTCCAGTGTCTGTAAAGACAGTGGTGAATGGTTTTCTCACGGAGCTTCTAATGAACTTGTAGAGGGATCATGCAGTTACGACTCTAAATTTAATACGTAATGAGGGTTATTCTAGCATTTTTTTTTTTTTTTTTTTTTAGACAGCCCAGGCTGCATCCTTTGCTTTGTGGGTATTTTTCATATTTTGCTTGATAAACACTTGTACTCTTATAGCATAGGTGGGCTAAGAATACAGAAACTGATCAAGGGAAATGGCGCAGGGTAGGGAGGTATTCAAGTACCAGTTGGAATCAGAATCTTCCATGAGCATTGCTGTTTAGATTTCGAATGGGAGCATAGCTTTCCTATCGTGATGGGATGGCAAAGTTTCCCATCTCTGAAAGTGCTTTACTTTGTGAGTTCACATGCCTGATACAGTGAGTAATAAAAAGTATTTTGAAATTTGCACTAACAGTGGGAGATGTTGCACAATTCTGTTCTGTTTTATATAGTTTTGTATTACGACACAATTTATATAAATACAAAATAATAGATTTAAAAGTCACAGTAGTTAACTGTTAGCTTTTGGGGAAGATTTATTTCTTCCTACATTTTGCTGTCTCTGAATTTGTGATCTTTGAGTCGATGGTTACAACAGACGTACAGTATGTAATTGAAAGTCAGTTATTTCCTGTGTTGTGTGAATTTTCTTTATTATTTTTTGTTGTTGACTGATTTAATTCTTGAACTTCTAAAACATGAGACATCTATCAAGTGCATCCAATTAAGTATTGCCTCTGCTCTTCAACTTAGTTATTAGAGGAGGAGACAGGAGGCTTTTGGCATACTGCAGTAAGGCATCAATGTATCTGTTTTTGTACTGATTGTAGCAGTAAGTCCTTCCTACCGTCCCCCATTTGTGCTGCCCAGTAGAGAAAACCTCAGAATTGTAATTGCTTAAAGTTTCAGTACTTAGCTATATTAAAATCTCAGCGCACACAAATTCAGAAAGAAGCTTAGTTCTAATGCCACCCCGTTAATGAGAAATGCTGACATTTGGACTTAAGAGATCACTCAAGTTGGATTTGACAGTAGCTCACTTTTGATCGAGAAGAAGGGTTTCTGACCTTGTTCTGGTTAACACAGAAGGTGATGTGATAAGGAGTCGGTAAGGTGGAATGTGTATATACTGGCTACTAGGCTAGTTCAGCACTGGAGATTCTAATTACAGCTTAGACTTACAGGTGATAATGACTATAGTGATAGAAAGCATCAACATTCCAGAAATAGGTTGCTGATGTAATTTAAGAAGTGTACATGTAATAGGAAGAACCTGAAGTTTCCTGAGAAGGATGCTGAATTAATTATTCTGGCACTCTAAACACAATCTATGGGGCTGTAGACTGAAAACTCCTTTTAAGTTTTGCAAGCCTTTAATTAACAAAGCTGTCCCTTTCTTCTGAAAAAAATAATGAGAGAATGGGAATAACAAGTGACTTGTCCAAGAAGGACAGCAAGTCAGTGGGGGGTGCTTATGCACTCATGTTGTATCCTGGTTCAATAGCTACTGCGTCTTTCCTTGTTTGCTGTTTTACAGGTCATTGATAAAAATACACACGCTATCCTCAGCTGATAGATCACAGGGCACAGCAACTATAGGAAAGCTAGGTGAAATTAGGAGTAGCTGAAATAGAGCAAATGGAACAGCCAAGTACTCTTAAATAATCAAGACTTTAACACTCAATCTCAGTGATAAAGCACTAAGAAGACCTTCAGCATTATCTGCTTACTTAAAACTTCTGTGCAGTGTTTGGAATGATTCATAAACTTGAATGTTGTAAGTTATCTTTCCAGGATGGCTGCTCCTGGTAACAGTCCTGCAGAAATGTATTGTCTTGGTCTTTGTTTACTGGATATTATTATAGTGATGGCAAACATCTGATGTCACCATTAGCAGTAGTGTTTCCATTTTCAGCTGCAGTGTTGTTGACACATGCAAAGACTGACTTTTCTGCTGCAGAATCACACTCTGAAGATAAGAGGAAGCCATCAGCCAGTTTGACTTGGCAGTGATTTTGCTTGATTTTGTGTAGGTCTCCAACAAGTGACCCATAAATCAGATCAGGAATATTCAGCCATTTGTACTAGAACAGCTTAAATTACAAAGATCAAGTTTCAAAGGCTTGCCATGCTGCATGTAGGGTTTTTGGAAGACTTTACTAATAATATTCCATGATTCCTGCCACAAACTGCAGGACAAAACATTTTTAAGGACCATTTAACTCATTCTTCTCTGTAAAAATGGGAGATTACAGGTTTTTTTTTTTTTTTGTGTAACTATGCTGTGTAATATTTTTCATATAAAGTACACTTAACTTTTGTCTTTTTGCTAGGAAATTATGTGGAGGTGAGCTTCAGAAGCTTATTTCATCTGAGGGAAGTGAATACGTTTGAGGCAGGGAATGTTCAAATAAAAGTAGCAACATTGTGAAGTTCATAGTAGAGAATTAGCAGATAATCAATCTGCCTGTAAGTAGAATTTATTATGAATTTGTGCTTAAGGTGCTTTTGCAATGAGTTGTTTTTTTTTTTTTTTTTTAAATATTACACTTCAGAATAAATTTTTAACTAGTTTGACAGCATTAAACAGAAAAGAGACATCAACAGGAGATTCTTGTGTTCATAAGAGACCTGTCTGTGCTTACAGGCTTTCAACTAATCTGATATTTACTCCATACCTTTAGGGATAACAATTTCTGTACTGTTATAACTTAATACTTTATTATTTGGCTCAAAGAAAATCCAGTTTTCCCTTCCAGTTGAAATGGATTTTGAATGCTGCTTATATCACTTCATTACTGCAATTCTTCTTGTAAATTCATGTTATCAAATATACTGTCTTGAGAGGGAATAACGAACTTCTACTACAAAGTCTCATCTACAGGTGCTAAGGAAGTATGACTCATTCAGAAGCATCAGCCACAATTCAGTGGTATGTCCCACAGCAGTGTCTCCAGTACGTGCTTTGGCAGCAGCAACTGTGCAGAATGTGTCATGCATTTCATACAGATGTTGGGATGTCTGACCTGTCTAGCTCAGTTGGATGACTTAGTCCTGCAGGAAGAGGAAAAAAAAAAAAAAAAAAAAAAAAAGCTATAATAATAACAGGGATTAATTAAATTAAATATACTCAAGTGCTAAATTACCATTTATAGCCACAGTACCATTATGCAATTTAGAAAATACTCACTGTCATTTCCAGAAGCATCCAAGTCGAACAGTCAGTTCTTCTAAGAGCGTTGAGTGGCCCTGCACAGGTAACCTATGCATAAACTGTAGATACAGATATACAGAAACAGCTTTTCAGCCTATTCCTACAGATGTTGACGTATCCATCACTACATCAGTAAAATAATTCATGCTGTGTTTCAGAACTTACCCATACTACAAAATGTCAATTACTATTCCCTCATTGTCCTATCAATTGAAATGCAGATCAAAGGAGTTCTTTGGCTGCTGTAGTTTATTTCAGTGTATGGCTTATACCAAACTAATGAGAGTCCTGTTCTTCAGTTACTCATCCCTGGGTTTCTGCTACAGTAGCTGTGTTGTATTACAGAATGTTTGAGTGAGAAAAACTGAATTGGAAAACAGAGAAATAATGGAAAATACATCTTGTATATTCAAATTAGTTCTTTCCTGAGTGCTTCCTCAGTTTGTAAGACTTGAAGTTCATTTTTTACTTTGACCATTCATCTCTTAAGTTTATCCATCCAAGAGGTAGAAATTCACCTCTGTTACTACTGTTATTGTTTGTTATGGGTTTGGGTAATACCTGTTTAGAAACTCCATAGAACAGCATATACAAGGGAACATAGAACTTGAAATAGAGGAAGGAGTAATGCATACAAGCAGAGGTGATGACTTAATATTGTAATAATTGTCGAGAAGTATTTTTTTTCTTTCCAGCTTTGCTTGGGAAACTAAAGGTACAGTAGTAATTCCCATTCAGTACATCACAGTTTGCTGTCAGTTCTTTTGGTAATGAATTACACCACTGCAGCACCTAAGCGACTTAGTCTAAAGAGAGAGGTTTTTCTGTGGCAATCCTCTTGCTTGTGCTACTGTGATTCTTCACAGTAGCAGTGTTTAGTTTTCAGCATATCACCTCTGAGCACCCTGTTGTAGCTTGAATTAAAACATCTGCAGAATAAAACAACTGTTACTGAGAACAAAAGAGTACATTTTAGAATTGAAAAGCAGAACTGCTAGGCCTATTTCTCAGTTCTTTGGCGAGATGCTCCTTTCCAAAACAGAAGCACTCACTCCCTCTATAGGCACAACGTGGAAGAGCAGATGAAGCCTCTGCATTCAGCGCATTTCACCTGCGCGATGTACTGAAAGCTACACCGACCAAGAGAAAGCGCTGCCCGCTGTCCCCGAGAGCTCCTCAGCACCGCGCGCTGCCTACATCAGCAGCCCGACGAGGAAGCAGCCAGGGGGCTCCCCTGCCCTCAGTTAAGATGGCGGCGGCAGCGCCGGGTCACGTGGTAGGGGCAGGATTTCCCCCTCCTCTCGGTAGCGGCGCTGCGGCAGTATGGAGCTGGCTGCGCTGGAGCGCTTCCTCAGCCCGGGCAAGGGCAGCGGACTCCGCTCCCGCCGGCGGGTGCGGCCCGGAGAGCTGCTTTACCGAGCCGAGCCCTTCGCCTACGTGGTGACCAAGGAGCAGCTGGGCGGCGTGTGCGAGCAATGCTTCCAGAGGTACGAACGGGCACGAGAACGCAGCACCGCCATCGTGTGCTGTCCCGCCTTATGGAGGCGGGACGGAGGAGTCGCATGCGTGTGGGTCGCGTGCGTCGGTACCGCCTACGGTGGGGGCACGTGGGCGGGGGCGCGGGGCGGGTGTGCGTAGGTGCTGTTCCCGCAGGTCTTTACCTAAGGTCAGAGGAGGCTTTTGGAAAGAAAAGAAGGAATTTAATCTCAGTAATCTTTTCGTTTTAACAACTGTTTGGTTCTCGTCGTGGTTACGCATTCCCAGAACCTCGCTTCCCGTCCTTACAGTACATCCCAGCTGCAATTTAAAGCGATAACGATGAGAGCCCCCTTCTCCCAGAGAATCGCGTGCTCGCGTGCTCCCGGGCACGCTCGCATCTGAGCTCAGTGCATTAAGAATACAAAAGTGCAGCCAGTGTTTCGGTGACGCCCGGCACGTGCTTTCAGGGCTGTGGGGAGGAGCGGTCGTTGCGCCGGCTGAGGTACAGTGGGCGGTTGTGCCATTACACGTTTATCTTTAAAAAAAATATATATATATATATATATATATATATATTTATTTATTTATGAAAGAGTGGTATCAGTTCAAATTAAGAGGTTAGCTAAAAGTTAAGAATAGTAAAAAGTATGTTCTCATTCTTCTTGCATCCACTCAAAGTGTGTAGTGGCTGGAAAAAGTCTGTGGGTCATAACTGTGCAAGCTGACTTTCTTCCTGTTTGTCCAGGCAAAGGCAAGTTACTCAGTTACTGATACATATATCCACACATAGGTGGTCCTTTTAATTTTTTTCAAAATATATATGTAAATCAGAGAAATGATGGTACCTGCTGAACTGTGAAGTAGAATTGAAGTGCTTCATGGGTCTGGTTTGCATTGAACAAGCAGTGAGATCTTATGAAAGGTAGATATGAGAAAAGCAGTTAACTGCTCCTTTCTCGTGAGAAAAGGTTGAGGGAACTGGGTTTGCTTAGCTTGTAGAAGAGAAGGCTCCAGGGAGACCTCATTGCAGCTTTCCAGTACTTGAAGAGAATATATAAACAAGAGGGGGAACGGCTGTTTATGAGGGTGGATAGTGTTAGGACAAGGGGGAATGGTTTTAAACTGAGACAGAGGAGGTTTAGGTTAGATATTAGGAGGAAGTTTTTCCACACAGGGTGATGACACACTGGAACAGATTGCCCAAGGAGGCTGTGGATGCCCCATCCCTGGAGGCATTCAAGGCCAGGCTGGATGTGGCTCTGGGCAGCCTGGTCTGCTGGTTGGTGATCCTGCATGTAGCAGGGTGGTTGAAACTAGATGATGGTTGTGGTCCTTTTCAACCCAGGCCATTCTATGCTCCTTGCAGATAACTCACCTTGGATACAACTTACACTTTTTTTTCTGATCTCTAGGTGGCAGTACAGGAACACGATTTGAAAAAAAAAAACAACAACTTTTTTTTCCTCTTGAAAATGATTTAGCATTTATTGATCTCATACAATACAATCCTTATACTATGAAGAGTAATTCCATGCTGACTTCTGTCTCTGTTGTGGTTTAACTTGGAAGGTGGCTGAACATTCACTCATCCCTTCCCTTCCCAGTGGGACTGGGGAGAGAATAACCAAAAAAAGCCAAAGTAGAACTCCTGGGTTGAGACAAAACCATCTACTAAGGTAGAGAGAGGGAAGAAGATAATAGTTATGATGCTTCATATATATATATATGTATATATATATATAAATATATTAAAATATTTTAAAACACTTTAAAATAATAAAATAAATATTTAAAATGTTACATTTATATAACATTTTCTGTAAATGTGTGTATATATATAAATGTATATGTATATAAATGTATTTAACAAATTGTGCACAAGTAATTGCTTACCACCCCCAACCGATGCCCAGCTGACCCCCTGAGCAGTAGAAGAGAGCAAAGTGAACTCCCACCCCTTCAAAACTCCTTCCAGGTGATGTCATATGGTATGGGATAACCAGTTTAAGTCAGCTGTTCTAATTCTTTTCCCTCCCAGATCCTCGGGCCATTCGCTGAGATTGGCCATGGCTCCAATGAGCTCTGCTTAGCAACAATTATAAACATCAGTGTGTTACCGGCATTGTTCTTCTCCTAGAACCAAAGCATAACATCATACCAGACGCTCTGAAGAAAACAGTTCCGTCCCAGTTTGTATTATTATTATGTGTATTGATAATTATAAATTATATATACAACATTGCACCTTTTGGCTGTGTGAAATGCTGAAGATTGATACTGATACGCAGTGTCTAATTTCTGCAGTGTGTGGGGGGAGGCAGCATGGTCTGCCCTGGACACAGGGTCACAGATTTGTGTTACTTCCCTGACATGCTTTGTGGCCTTGTCTTGGTGCTTATAGCTGAGATGCTGAGCAGGGCATGTTCATCCAGGATGGGTCCTAGGAGAACAAATGACATAGGGTTGCATGGCCATAGCTTTTTGCCAAAGGATATCTGTGGCATGATGGGGTGATGCCTTGCTGTAGATATGCCATTTTGTGCCATTATGGAAGTCTGGAAAGATTTGGTTGGCCAACATCTTGCTGAGGAAAGCAACAGAAAAGATTCATTCTCTCCTGTTAATCCAAGATTTTCTGTATGGCTTCTTCCATGTCTCTCTAAGGTGGATTCTGTGACATTACTGCTCAGTACAGATTTATATATATGGAGTTATGTAAAGAAAGCTCAGTTTCATCTAAAAAAAACCACTGGGATTTCTGTTCTGTTGGACACTGATAGAGGTGTTGAGTAAAGCTAGTTGCCAGTGATGCCTGGAAACTCTTATAACTTCTCTTTCTTCTGGAAACTGACTGTTAAGATTTTCCCCTTTGTGTCCTATACCTGGCTGCCAGCATTTGCACAATTATGTACTCATCTGTGCATGGATGTCCTCATGAAACTTGAGCAAGCTCAGGTTCCTTCACAGGAGCTGTGCTTGCTCTTCCCTTGTAGGCTTTATTCATCCAATTGATTAATAATCTTATTCTTTACTATAGTCTATTGTCTTACTGGGATTAGAAGCCAGGCTTACATTTACTATAGTCAAGTGGGTGTGATGATGGTAATTTTTAATTTCCTTAGAAAATGGAAGCACTGCAAGCACTGGAATGCTTTATGTGTATATTGAGAGTTCTGCTTTTAATGTCCCATGAGATTATAGGTTGTATCAAAAAACATTGATGTTTTCAACTATCTACCCAATTTTTTAAGTTTAATGGCAAACACTAATTTGACCTATTTTTCTTTCATTAGTTGCTATTATTTTTAATATTCCCTTTTGTTTAATCTTATGGCTTATTAGAATCAGCTTTATTTAGCTGATCGGACTAGAGGTTCTGTTAAAGTCTGGGTATTGCATATTACTTCTTGATTTAACAAAATAGTCACAAGTCAGTACTGGCTTTTAATGTGGGAAGACATAACATTGCCAAGTTTGCTTGCATGCACTGATTTATCATTCCTGAGTTTAATAAGTTTGGTTTGATGGTGCTAGTTTGCTCAGGTTGTTAAATCTTCACATTGGTTTCAAAGATTTCCCTTATCTGAGAAGTGAATCAGAAGTGGCATGTCTGTGCTTGGCAAAATTTCCTTCCTCTGTGTATTTAATTAATCCTTGCGGATTGACTTCTCCTGGAGATGTGTGGTACCCATGGCACTGTGTAGTCTGACCTTCAGATTTTGTATTAAATCTATACTCAGTCTGTTATAGAAGTCAATTGAGAAGGCAAAAAACACTCCTGTGATGTGTAGTATTATCACAACCATCCAGTGTGAGAGAGCCATGAAGATGATCTGAGGGTTGGAGCACCTCCCCTGTGAGGACAGGCTGAGAGAGGTGGAGCTCTTCAGCCCGGAGAAGAGAAGGCTCCCAGGAGACCTCATAGTGGCCTTCCAGGACCTGAAGGGACCTACTGGTGAGGAGGGACTTTTTATAGCAGAGCGTAGTGACGGGATGAGGGGAAATGGCTTTAAACTGGAAGAGGGTAGATTTAGACTAAATTTAGGTTTTAGGAAGAAATTCTTTACTGTGAGAGTGGTGAGAAGCTGGAACAGGTTGCCCAGTGAGGTTGTGAATACCTCCTCCTTGGAAGCATTCAAAGCTAGAAGAAGATAGAAGTTTAGCACATGTGAGACTTTCACTGATGCATGAAGCCATAGCACCTGAGCTGCCTACTTATTTCTTTCCAAAAACTACTTTCTTCACTGTTTAATGTAGAGATAGCTTCAAGACTCTGCTAGCTTCTTGAAAACAAACTCTTGGCTCACTTTGTGATTTTGCTTGCCTCCCTCAGCAACTGTCAGGGTGGCCAGGGAGTTTCTCATGCTCCTGTTAAACGTATCTTGTGGGCTGCCTTTTTTCTTGTCTTACAGTTTTTTGTTTGGTTTGTTTTTCCACCTCTTAGAGATGTGGTTTGGGAATGTCATTTGTGTTCTGTTTGCTGTAAACCCTCCTTTCCTGTTGGCAGTGTTTCAGTATTCACTGCCCACGTCCCTCCCTTCACCCCCAGTCCCAAGGCTGCTGTGATTGCCTTCTGCTGCCAACCTGGCTTGGATCCTGGCCATAATAGAAGTGTAGAAATGGAAAACAGAGAGGTGTTACTAAAAATGTTTGACTAGATCAAATATTTATTGCTGTGTCTGTCATTTATGGAATATCAAAATTCAAGCTTAGATGTGCTTTAAAAGTCTATAAAGATCTTAATGTTGTGATTCTGCAAGTATAGTTTTCATGCTTATACAGATCTGTAACATCAAAGCTGGATAACAATTATTTTGTCAAGCAATGGCTGACAATTTAAGTAGCAGTCTTGCAAATTCTTCTGAATTCACCATGTGTCTGCTATGGACATCTGATGTTATATTTCTTTTCTGCACAGTTCAGCCCATAATATTAGTTTCTTAAATAATAGCTTCCACAGGACTGTTCTCTGCCGGTAGTAAATGAGAGCCACCAAAATGAGTTTATGAATTGAATTATCTTTAGTAGTCATTTTCTTATGTTAAAGAAGTGCAAGTACATAGTTAAAACCAGTGCTATAAGAGAATACGTGATTACAATAAGGATAACTTCAGGTGAAGGTAATATCTAAGACTAATTTTGTTACTACATATCTCCTGAGGAGGAGATTTTTTTTTTTTTTTCTTTTGCAAAAGTTGCTGGAAGTTTTACACTGCATTGGGGAACTTATTTAAATTCTTTAAGAACTCTTAATGATACCTTGCCTGTAGCCACTGGATTTTATTAATAGCTGATGGTTGCATCCATTGTGACTGTACTCCAAAGCCACTGTGTGCTTGTGGCTGTGAAGTGAATGGCGTGATGCTGTTCTGCCTTGAAGCACTTACAGTTGTGTTCATAACCAACTGTGGTGGTTGTTCTGGGTTATTCAAAATTACATAGGTGAGGGTTACAGAATTTTGACATGACTGCACTTCTGCTGTTGGGGTTTAAAGCAGGATGTGGTTATGGGACTGCACGGGCGGTCTCCCTGATGGCTAGAAAATCATCCTTTTGCTTCTCATTTGTCAGCTTTGCTTTTGTCTGATACAGAGAACACTAGTACAGAGAACTGAACTGACATAAGCCGTAGCTTACCAAACATATATAAACATATTTCTGTGTCCTTTAATCAAAGTATTGCATGTGGGGGAAGGAGCTGAAGGGATTGCGGAAGGGAAAGGGGAAGGTCAGGCAGTCAGGGCTGCTCCTTGTGGTGGTGGCTCACCTTTAGTCTGCTGTAGCTAGAAATGAAAATAAAACCTTAAAAGGGGCAGAAGGGGAATTTCTGAGTTCTTATGGTTGTCTGCAGGAGAAGGTGGGCTTTGAGGAGTGCAGGACCAGCTGGGTTTTTACTGTGGGGAGGATTCTTCTGCTTTCTAGTCTAGATCAGCCCTGGCTAACCCAGAGATATATTCCTTCTATTGTATTGTGCTTTTTGCAATTGTATTGTGTTCTGTTGTGTGTTTTGCTACTCCAGAACTATTTCTTATCATTAGCGTCAGTTTAGTGGAAGAAACAATGCAGACATTTTGTGTTGTTTCTTATTACCAAGGAAATTATTATTTTTGATTAATGTCTTGGCTATATGGGAGTTTCTTTTCTGAGATAATTCTTTTTTGCCATTGGCTTTACTGATTTCAGAGCCCATGCTTAATCCCCGTGGTTGTAATTCTTAGTGTGTCTCTGCTGAACAGAGATCTTAGAGATCAAGATGAAATCTTGTCTCTTGCCCAAGAGCATCCTGTTGACGGCAGGGCTGGTGCCAAATGGCGCAGTTGTTGAAATTCCTATCCTAACTCAAGCAGTAATGCCCTGATCACAAAATACTGAGCTTTTCTGTTTATTACCTTAACCATTGCCCACCTTCAGCTCAGGGTTAGTTCTGTTACTAGCTTGGTTGCTCAAGCTTAAATTAAATTAAAGACTGAATTTTTTTTGGAAGTAGATAATCTATCTCCTTTGATGTTTGTGCATTAGAGTAGCTGATCCTGCCATCAGCAGGTAGGAGATAAAACTTCTGGCTTTGCTGGATAAGGCTTGGTGTGCTCATGTGGGGCTGTGCTCTGCCCGTGTCACTTGGTGCCAGTGAGTGGATGAAGGAGCTGCAAGTGTGTCCACAAGGACCCTTTAGGTGAGGGTGATATACAGAAGAGAACACAAGAGTCATTGGGAAGGAAGAGATAGTACAAACATGATTGTTACGCCTGTTGTTATAATTCAGAAGTTCAAATGAGTAATGTCTGGCCTATGTAACTGCTGGGAACATGTTGCTAAGTGACCTGAAGAGATGATTTCTGTGGTGGGAGCATTCTTGCTGGTGGGAAGGATCCCAGCAGAATAATGGAAGTGTAATTCAAATGAGATTTTTGAAGAAGCATTGCCTTGAAGGAGGAAACATTTGTGTCTTGGTTAAAGCTGAGTGTGAAATAAACTACGTATGCTTCCTCTGTAAAGTTGTTCAGTGGCCAGAAACCTGTTTTTATTTCCTCATCAAGAAAAGTTTGAAAGCAGCTCACCTTAACACACATGTTCAAGCTGTAGTGCCACTCTTTTTTTGAAGACAAACAAAAAGCAACAGCAGTGTATATGTCAATCTCAGTGTTTTCCAGATATTACAGCAGGGTGAAACTTCACCCTTGGAGGCATGCTGCTAGAAATGAAGGTCAGAAGGATGCAGACTACCAGTGTTTAGACAAATTTTGAGAGATAAATTTTACCCTCCCCGTTTCATTGCAATTTCCCCTTCCTCACATTGTCCTCAATGTTCTTGGGGACCTAAAATATTCTTGTATTAGGAGTAAATTCAGGTGCTATTTTGCAGGTCATTGTGCTAGGAACCTTTACTGACCATCTCATGGGATGAGAGAGGTTTGTGCCAGACTCCTGCACTGCAGTGTGATTTTCTTTGAAAAAAAGTGAGATTTTTTGGGATTAAATTCTGGTCCAGGAATTGAAAGGATTGGTTGAATGTTGCCATGAGTCTGTGTACTTTTGTGTAGCTTGCTTTGACTTCTGTGATGCACTGACTGCAAGTCCTTCCAACTGCTGGAATTATCTTAGTCCAGATTTCTGCAGGAGCAAAACCAGACTAAAGATGAAGAAGAAGAATTGAAATGGCACAGGTGGAAATGGCACAGACCACTTTGTCTTCTGTGATTTAAGTTCCTAAATGACAGTGTTTTAAAAAGTGAGACTGACTACTTGGTATCCACTTGTCATGTTAATATTGTCTTATTAATTGCTGTTAATTTACAACAGATGGAATAGGTGTGGAAACTTTTTTTTTAATATTATGTAAAATTAAACACGTGATGACAGATTTAGATAAAGTTATTGTCAGGCATAATAGTAGGAAGACAGTTATAATGGCCCTTAGCATCCCCATTATTGGAAGAAGTTAATTGTGCCATGTTTAATAGAGACCTGTCATTTTGTTAGACAGGTGGTCAGTATGCATACTGCTCAAATGTGTGTTTTGCTGCCCTTTAATGGCCTTTGCTGCTTTGGCAGTCATTTTTGTGGAACTACCCTGTTTGATGTGGTTGGTAGCTCAGGTAGTTTGGCAGGTTCCAATAAGCCAAAATTACTTCAATTAGATTTTAGGTGAAACGTTCAAAGGAATGTGATGGGCTGAGCATTATATGTGAAATAATTGGAATCCTCTGAAGACACTGTGGAAATTTAGGTAGGGTTGTTTTACTGGGCTTACTTTTTTCCTGAAAATATGACTGGAAAATCCTGTTGTACGTATATGAAGTGTAACACAGGCTCAGTGAATGCCACCTTACAGGATTCTGGACTAACAAATTCATTTTAAAGTTAAATGCATTGAAGATGTTGTGTGTATGTGTATCTGTGCTGAAATACATGTTCAACTAACATTTCATTGCTGGGAGTAAGAAATTACTGGGATTATTAAGACAAGTTTTATTTTTATGATGTTTATTTTATGCCGCGTTTCAGAGAAGGCTTACCCTTCTTGTTTTTGTTTACTGCCCTTATGGAAATTCATGTTGCAACGTTCAGTGCCCTTGTGCTTGGTTTTGTATTTTTTTTTATCTGGGGAGGCCATTGTAAGATTTCCCACTTGTAAGGGTTGATGTCATTTTCTTCCCTTCCTGCCACCAGACAAAGCCTTTATAGACAGTTTTTGAACAGAGCTTGGAGGAAGCGATAAGTGGTAGTGCTCATCTGCTTCTTAATTGATCTTATTCTTGTGTAAAGCTGAAGATATTTTCAGCTGATAGGCATGTTTTAATGGATGCAGGAGGAATGCAACAGTTGAGGGATGACCTTGTATTCAGAAATATGTCTGGAGATTTAGTCTTTGTTTTGTCCCAGGCTTCATCTGTGAATTTGAATGAGGTGTTTTGTGGCTTATGGATTTGAGAGAGATGTTTGATGTTTATGACATTCACTGATATGCTCAGAAACTGGTGATGATTCATACATGAAATAGAAAATATTGAAACTGTGCAAATGTATATTGTATCACCATACGGGCAATATGTAATCTGTAGCCCACGTGAGCATCTTAAACAGTGATTATAGGCAACAGAAGGCAAATCTGCTGTAAATTTCCTGATACCAGTAGGAAAAAGTCCAAACACCAACAGGTTTATTCATACATTTAGAATTAATGGAGCTTTTAAAAATTGCTAAAATGTGTCCTACTTCTGCCAGAGCTGAAAGCTTTGCTGTGTGAAATTTTATGGCGTGTGCAATTTGCCAGATTAGAACGTTATTGTGCTAGATCATATGAGGGTTCCTTCCAGTTTCAAAAGCTGTGAAACTTACTTGTCGTTAAGCCAAGGAAAAATGGCATGTGTGGAATGGAAAGAGGTTTCACTGATTTTATGGAAGAATAGAGGAGGGGGCAGAGATCTGAATAAGAATGGACTGAAGGAAATGTCAGTGTGAAGAAGTGTTTACCTGGGATGGGCTCAATAGGCACAAACTGGGAGCTGCTGAAAGGATCTGAAATGCCTCAGGGAAAAACTGATCAAAAGAGAAGAACCTGGAAGCTTTTAAACATACTGGTCTGCCACTGATGATACAAAGTGCTTACCAAATCAAACGTCAGTGGCTGGAAGCTAAAGTAACAACATATGTGTGGTGTGAAGGGTTATGAAACATGCTATCTGATTTTTGCCTCAATGTGTAAAACTGAGGTGTCCTGTACAATCTGCATTTCCCATGGGGAGTTAAGAAGTTGACAAGACTGTGCTCAGCCCCTGTATGTAGCTTACGGGAGCATCTGCAAAAACAAAAAGGAAGTGGAAAATACAGCTCTGGAAAGAGATTCCTACTTTCTGCTTGAATTTTCCTAAGCTGAGAAGCTTCTTTTGGAAAGGAAAAAGGCATATAAAATGAACATGGTTTCTTACTAGAAAAGATCTCTGAGAACTTGTGTGCAGCCTGACACAGGTATTGTGTGGGAAGCAGGAAGATGTGGGCTGGGAGCATGAGAACTGGATGTGAAGCTGGGGACACAGAGCTGGGGCTGATTGCGAGGAGCGTCATGTTATGCTTCCTGTTGGCGTAAGACATGTGGGTATAGTGGTCAATAGCAATGGATGTCAGTGTTAGCAATGATACTGAATATCTACCTTCAGAGTTTATTTTTTTAGCCTATTCTTTCTGACTGCCAGGAGGAGTTGAATTATTAAAAGACGCATTCTGCCTTTGAACGGGTACCTCGCAGCAGTGTCAGTGTTGTGTATGCAAAATACACAGCTATTTGACTTTTTCTTTTGAGAGAACTGTTGTAAGAGTCTGGTCACTTCTTCCCCCGGCTTTCCTTTTCTCTATTTGTCTGCTTTGGAACAGATGAAATAATTTACAGAACTCCCAAGTGCTTCAGAAATAATTATGGAGCCAAATGCATTGTCCTTAGAGATTGCCATGGGAGTTGTGACTTGGGCAGTATGTCTGTTCAGAACAACTGTGCTGTGGAGTTATTAATTTTTAATTTCCTTATCTTCTTTTTAACCTCCCCCCATGGAGCCTTGCAAGCTCCAACTGTCTGTGCACACACTAGTTTATGACCCTTATAGTCAGGACTGCTTGAGAAGCGTGCTGTTGGTGCTTGTTCTCCTATGTTCATCTCAGTTTTAATTAAAAAAATAATTTGTACTGAAGAGTAATATCTGTTTTTTATTAATCAAAAGATTATACTTTTCTGCTTGATGACACGTGGGGATTTGGCATCCATTTTCAGAACTGCATTTGTTGGGACATCTCAATATCAAGCAGCTGTACAGCTGGAAGGGAGCAGCATCGTTAAGTATTCATTTTATTTTCCAGCTACAAAGTCACCTGCACTGTGTGTTTACCTCTCTCTTATGCAATAAATTCTTTGAAGTATGAAATAGCTTGCCAGTTGTTTGTTCCACACAGGACCTAATGAATGCTTACCCATTTATTGCAGATAATAACGTAACTACAAACTGTAATGCACATGTAGGCTCACTCTGTAGAATTTTTGCCATTAAAACAATACTTAATCAGTCGTTGCAGACTTAGCAATGTAATCCTAGACTCTGCAAGTCTTTGCAACAGAAGCTTCCTCCACTGCCATCCTGCCCCATTCTGGAAGCAGATGGGATTAGAAACTTTTCACAGTTGATAAATATTTCCAGTTTTGTCTCCAACATTCAGTAGCTTTTAGGTGAGCAGATATTTTTGACTTCATCTCGTGATGAGATCTTTATTAATTGTTCTGGCTGGTGGAAATAAATGATGTCTGGTTTCTCTCAGACTTGTTCCTATGAAGTCAAGTTTGTCCTTCACATGTACATGTTGTGTTTAGAGCTGCTGAGGGTGTGAGTTCCCAATTGGGAGGAATAAAATCTCTGCATGTACTACTGCAGTTATCTGCTCTCAGGGCTTTTAATGAAGACAAAACAATGCTCTCTTATGTCTCCTAGAATTAGTAATTATTAGAATTAGTAGAATTACTGATTTCCAAGAAAGTGGTTTTTTTTTTGTTCATTTGTGTTCCATTTTTATGCGTGTGCTTCTTATGTAATAAAAAACTGCATTGGAAGAACAGTATGTTCTTGTAAACTTTGTAGCTGAAATAAAGAGAAAATTGTTTTAATATCCTCTGAATAATTTGGTTCTTATTTTTGAGAAGTTGTTTCCAGACAGCTTAGAAAACAAACAACCACACAATTATTTCTTCTTGATTTTTTTTTTTTTACAATTATTGATGGTTTAACTAGCAAGTAAATATGGTGTACGTTTGTATACAATGGTAAAGTTACTGCTGGCAACATGTACTGCAATACAATATGTTGGTAGTAGGCCCTCTAAGCAGTTTGGAACTTAATAATATTTATCATGGAACTTTGTGATAATACATTTTCAGTATCAGGCTTCTGGGGGAAACCTTCCTATAGGAATGTCAGCCCAGGTTGTCCTGTCTCAAGTGCAGAATCCCACACTTGCTCGTGTGAAATTTCATGTGGTTGGTGGCTGCCCAGCCCTCCAGTCTGTCAGGACCTCTGCAAGTTCTCTCTATCCCTGGCAGGGAAGAGTCAACAGCTTCTCCCACTTTAGTGTTGTCTATAGTTGCTGTATATTCCTTTTCCCCCTAAACTTGCATTAGATACTCAACATTAAGAAAGCAGATAGACCTTAAAAGTCGTAATAGGGAGCTTGGATTTTCTTATTTGCATTTTCAGTTTCACCAGTGCTGACTGCAAAGATCAATGCCAGATAGGAAAAATAGTATTCAGATGGGATGTAACAACATATTGTAAACATAGATAATGAGCTAGAAGCTAACTCAAGGATGAGAATGGTAAATCAATAGAGAAGATTCTGTTAAATAGTTCTCACTTTTCTGCCTGGTTTACACTAAACCCACCAAGTTTAATTTTGCTTAACTAGTGCATGAATCTTATATGATGTTGAAATGTGGTATGGAAGCAGTCCTTTTTCCCTTTGTGTTGGTGACACTGAATATTTATGTATGGCACTCACTTTTGTGGTGTTAAATTACTTGGATATTTTTGATCGCATCAGAAATCTAGGGATCTGCTAATGGACTGTATTTGGGAAGAGAAGAGCATTACACAAGTGTCAGTATGTTGTTGCTGCATGTTGCACGTTGTACGTGCTTAAGGTATAGTGTGTGTAATAAAGTCCAATTTGTAAACAGATCTTTAGACACTAGTAGAGTTTAAGGAGAAGCTGTTACATTTATGGTAGTGCTGTTCTTGATGTAAAGCCTAACATTCTCATAATTGCAAACATTTTAATCTATTACCTCAATTGCTGCTTCTATATATATAAATAGAGTTTTTACTATAATAAACCTTATGGGTTTTTTTCCTCATCTGATCTATTACTTAGGATTGTAAGACACAAGATGTACACTTTCTTGATGGGTGTTAAGCTTCTCTCAGTGAGTATAGATAGGTGAGTTTTAAAAAGAGAGGAAGAAGACAAAATAATCAATGAAGTCTATGTGCTCAGTTAAAGAATACCTGGTAGCAGCAGCAAGAGTGAAAACTATCAAAATTAAACTGTCTTTAGCTTTACTTTTTTTAGGCAGCAGGAATGTGAAAAATAGGGGCTGGTTCTGCACACAATTGTAAGTTTGATCGATGTCTTCCATGTACATCAGCTAATCTGAAATTTGAAGTTATACTTTATTTCAGTAATGCTTGCAGTTGCATAGTGAGTTTTATGTTTGTAGCTCTTTTCCTGTGAACACAAGGTCTGATCTTAGAAGGTAAGGAGGTGTATACATGCCTGTTGGAGTGAATGGGATTTGGACATAAGGTGGAATAGATGCCTCGTTTCATTGGATTTCTCTTTATTTGTGACAGGATTTGATCTCAGATTTCAGGAAATGAATGCATACACTTGCTGCTTCATTTCCAACAAATGTGGGTAATTAGAAAACCATACTTTAAGAGTATCTGAGAATTCAGAACATCTCTTACAGCACTGGTGAAATTATGTGAAATCTGCATTCCCAGCACAAGGGTGATAAATAATTTAGATCTCCATCTATTGTGCTATTACATTTTTATTTAACTCCTTTGCCTGTTTGCTGCTCCCTGGTAAATTCTTATTTGCAGAAGATCTGAAGCACTAAGCCTGCAGCATTTTTCAGAATCACAGGAGTATTACACAATTTCTTCGCTGAAATTACTTCTGGTTAAAGTTTGGACTTGGGAGTTGAATTTTGATGCTTAGAAAATCAAGTTTTAATGTTACAGCCTGATTTATGTACAGCATGCATTCAAGGCATGTTAATTTTTCTTGGCTTTTTTTTCATTTTTTTCATTTTTTGTTCTTACGAGTTTTTCTGCAGAACATTTTGTGATGCAGGAGAGATTTAGAGCAGTTTTGGTAACAGAAGACATAAGAGTGTTTTTCTGACTACCCAAGTGTTGTGAGGGTGTCAGTAATGGAAAAGATAAGCTACGATCGTCAGATATCCTCTGCATATCCTCCATCATACTCTCAATAATTTTCTCTTGAAACTTTTTCAATCACATTTTAGCTGAAGTTTTGTTTAGATGATAACTTTCTGATTGTATGGAAGTACTGCTATGATCTTCTCATACAGAATATGAAAAAAGTATTCAATTCCTGCTGGCTCGCTTCCAGGGACTGCAGGTAGGATGTTGGCCCACAGCCAGCAGTGGTTGAGGTTGGACCAGGTCCACTGGTTCCTTTGTGGGTTAGCATGAGTGTGGAGCAGTCGTTAATTTTGTCCTTGGTTACAGTGCTTTCTTCAACAGTGCTTTACAAGCTAGCTATAGTCTGAAGCTCTGTGTGTGTGTGTGTATGTATATATAAGAAATCTGCATTTGCTTTGTATCGCTACGGGGGCTTGATGCTTTTGGTGATTACCTTACCAGCCAAGAAATGAAACTGCTAATGACAGACGGAATGATGATGATGAACTGACAACATGAACATTGAGTTTGGCTCTGAAAAAGTTGTGCAGATTCCACTTTAATTAAACCAAAGCCTGCTTCATTTGGAAAATGTAGTATGGAACATGAAACTTACATATACTCCTTTAATATGACGTCAAAAATACCTAAATTGTGGATCTTATTAAAGAAAAAATATTTGGCAGTATTGCAGTCTTCTCCATTCAGTTGTAACAGGTGGTGCTTGGAATCTATAGATATCAGCTGTAGTTGCTGTGAGTAACTGAATGTTTTATGTTGTTCATGTCAGTGTGAGCATTTCCGAGATAACAGATTTTTGTGAAAAGGTTTTGATGGCTCAGAATTAAAGTTTATAGGGCACAACAGTGGGAAAGTTATCTGGTTGTGTGATGTACACTTGTAGAAAGAAAGTGATTTTAAAAAAAGTCTATCAGCTGTTTTTCTGTCTGTTGACAGCTCTCTTGTGTGTACGTGTATTTTAAGGGAGTTGAACTTTACAACAGTTCCATCTTAACTTCTGCCAAAGTCAGTTCAGTATCATTTCTAGCTATTTTCTCTTCACGGTTGTCATACAAACCAGATGAAAAAATATTGGTAGGATGCCACAGAGAAGGGTAGAGCTTCCACTGAGCTTCTGTTTTGCATTTCAGGGATATTTTTTACCGCGCAGTGACATTCTCCTTGACTGTTTTGCGTCAAGAAATAAGATACAGCATCGTATGTTCTATGGTGACAGGCAACAAATCCTGCTCTCTTGAGCAGAGCAGGCAGCAACGTGCGGTAAGAGTACAGGTGTGGTGTATGTACAGCTGACCAGAAGGGGGAGAGCATTGTTCTCCTTCTAATATCTGTATGCTGTAAGTGCAGGAGAAACTAGGTTAAAATAACACAAAAGCCAATCTTGTTCATGAAGCAAATGAAATATAGACGGGCTGATCCAAAAGTATTGCCTTCTATTTTATGATGTTGGCTCACAATGTCAGAGGTGGATGTTGGTGGTAAGGCAGTAGAGGTTGAACCTTCCAGCCAGTATTCTCTTACATTTTGTTGCTGCGTGGCAATTAT
This sequence comes from Lagopus leucura, assembly GCF_019238085.1. Lineage (NCBI taxonomy): Eukaryota > Metazoa > Chordata > Aves > Galliformes > Phasianidae > Lagopus > Lagopus leucura. The sequence continues at coordinate 69,751,271 of NW_024962252.1, read as the reverse complement.
TTGCTAATATTAATTTTTCAAAAGTAGTGTGGCCCCAGAGCAGGTATGCAGAAGACCTGAGTGCTGAGGGCTATGTGAGGCAGGTGTGCTTGCTTGCTGATGATAACTAAGGGAGCTGGCTGATTTCAGCAAGTGCTGGGCATTGCAAGTTCCAGGTGGGCAGCTAGCACTCCAGCTTTTTTGTTCCAGCCTGCAACATTATTTTACAATCATATGAAAGTCAGATGAAGTCCAATTCTGCAGCTCATGTTTCAGAAGAACAGCATGAATGTTGCGTCAGTCTCTGCTCACTGCACTGATTTCCAGTTGTCTGAAAGAGCATTCAGGAACACTTAGCAGGCAGAGCACTCAAAATGAAGATGGACTGCACACACCAATGCGTGTCCCTCTGCAGCCAGGTTGCATCATCCTGAAATATGCCCAAGCTCTTCTTGGTGGTGTGTAGAAATAGGACAAGGAGTGATGGCCTGTAACTTGAACGTAGGAAATTCTGTACTAACATGGGGATGAACTTCTTTATGGTAAGGGTGATGGAGCACTGGAACAAATTGCTCAGAGTAGTTCTGGAGTCTCTTTCTATGGTGATATTCAAGACCCATCTGGATGCCTACCTATGTGACCTATTATAGGGAACCTGCTTTAGCAGGGAAGTTGGACTCAATGATCTCTTGAGCTTCTTTCCAGCTCGTGTGATTCTGTGAAACAGCTGCAAGTTTCTGCTGGCCTTCAGTGATAACACTCAAAATATGTACTGCATTAGAGGAATGAAGAAATTACATGAAGGATGTAACTGTAGGGAGGTCTAAGCAGACTTTTTTTATTGACTGGGTTAGAACCTTCAGCTAGAGAACTGTAATGTGAGTCATTGCCCAGCAACAGTTGGCAGCCCAGAGGCAAGCTGAGATGAATTCTTGTTTTGTTCAGATATAGTGTGGTTAAAAAGCCAAAGCTTTCCCCTTTTTATCCAGAAACTGCAGGTGTAGCTAATGGCAAATAAGAAACATAAAAGAAACCTTGTTTTATTTTGTTAGAGCTTAAACCTTGGTGTTTCGATCAGTCAAACGTTGGACCTGTGCTTCTTGAAGTACAAATGATCCTGAACCTGTGACTGGTGTTTCCTTTTACAACTACCTTAGCTGTATCTGATGCTGTATGGTTCCTTCTTTCCAAGAAGTGGTTATGATATTTTTAAGGTGTTTTTAGGTGTGTCCTGTTTTAAACCTAGTAGAACTATTATGTTTTTGTCTCCTGTAGAATAATCCAAACCTCTGGAGGTTGGTGGCCCTGCCTGTGGCACGGTGGTTGGAACTTGATGATCCTTGGGGTGCCTTCCAACCTGAGCCATTCTGTGAAACCAATCAAAAATATATGCAAATTTATTCAGAGATTACAGGCAGCCCTGCTGCCCCATTCTATGACTTTACTAGGCTGAACTATGGGAGTTGTTCCACTAAAGGGAAGAGATGGATTTGGAGTCCCATGAGTAGCTTTTGGTTCATTAAGATATATTTAGTTTGAAAGAGTGAAATTTAAACTTTTATATTGAAGGATTAGAATTTCTTTTGCTATGGAACTGTCACTTCAAATACAGTTCTGCAATAAAAAAAGAGACCTGAGACTGTAGTTTCTGATGAAAAGCCATCTGTCATTACAAATGGAGAAACTTTCAAGGGAGCACTCATCATAGTAGGAAAAAAAAAATCACCGTGTTTTGAGTGAAGTGTGTTAATCCGGGGTAATAAAATTATTCAGATCTAGTATTCCTTTAATTCCTTTCATTAAGAAAACTATCTTTGTGAGAACATAATGACTGACTTTATAATCAATGTAATCTAGAGCTCGTTCTCCGAAGCAAGATTTTTTCCTTACAAGGCAGGTTTAACCTTGTAATCACTCTAATGATTATTTAAAATGTGGCAGTGACAATAAGTGACAAATTATGACAGACTCTTTTTAGAAATTCAGCTGCTGTTACTGCCATCGTATAAACTGTCCGAAATAAATTGAGATAGAGCACCAGGAAGACTTAGAACTAGAACAATTTTATATTCTTTTAAAGATTATAATAATGATAGCGCTATAGACACTGGGCAGTTTTTTTACAAAATGATCTCAACTTATTTTTAGGGGATGTGTTTTTTCTCCTGATTAAAATGATAAGCTTTGCAAATATGTTACATATTTTCTATGCTATGGGCTTGGCAGCTGTGTATTTCCTAAGTGCGGTTAATAATAAGCTCCCATAAGTATTCTCTACAAGACAGATTTAAAATAAATATGAGTTGATTTCCCCTACCCCCAGTCTATGGCAGCCTTGTGTTTACTTTCTGTGAGTATTGCTTAGAATGATCCAGCCCGAGTGCTTAATGCAGTGAAGATGCATGAAGATGTCAAAATATGTAAGGTTTTCTTGTTTTCCCATTCTAATCTCACTTGCAGTCAGTCTCACTAAATGTACCTTGCATGGACTGAAAAACATGCTGATGTCAGAACTTCCATAAGTTCTTCCCTACGTTAGGGCCTGCATACTTTAATTGCTTTCATAGATTTTCTTCCAGCTATTTTTTTCTTCTCAGCATGTGGCTTGCTTTTTGGAATGCACACGTGAGCTTTGTTAATCGCTTGGTTTGCACAAGCAGGTCCAGTGCTGTGACATGGAGATGTGTTCTGCCAGATCAGGGTGTGTAAAGCCCCTCTGTGTTCCACACAGCTGCTGAGATGCACAACTTGAAATTGCTGAGAAGTAGCTTTAGGTGGAGAAATCAGCCCTGGAGGCTTCTTGGAATGGGGTGGGATGGGTTGCTGGCTGTATGTGCTGCAGCTCTGCTGTGGTGGGTGTAGTTTGGGTGGGCACGATGCAAATGCCTGTACAGATCATATACTGAGAGTGGGAGCAAAGGGAGAGAAGTGTTTCATCCAAGAAAAGCTTTTCACAAAGAGCAGTATCTTTGTGTTGCCAAAGGAAGGAATGAGCTGCAGTGCCCTGGTCAGATGTCCTAGTATGGGGTTTGTCTGTCTGTTTCTTTTTTGTATCGCCATGAGAAGGCTAAATGTCAAATAGCCATCTTGAGATGGGTGTGCTTACATTTCTATGAGAACTGCAAATTTTGGTAATAAACTCTGACCATCAGTCTGTGTTTATCTGAATCTCATTTTTGACATCTTTAATCCAAGTTCTAGATCTGTCTGATAAACCCCAAGAAATGAACTTTGGATTCATAAAGCTGCAGTGAAGAAAGCCTTTGTTGCAAGAGACTCATCTTGGCTGAGTGGCCAAGTTAGTGGCAGTAAAGATAATTACCAGCTCAATGAAGTATGTGGGTTTTTCTGTAACAGCGGGGAGATAGGTTGCTCTGGACATAATTACAATGTAGCTAATGCACATGCTGGGAGAGGGGGGCTTTATGGATTCAAAACAAATCAGCGCAGGTGTTCTGCCATCAGAGAGGGGAGTTAGGAAGGCTCTTCCCTTCAGCTCAGGTAGATTTGCATTGCAGGCGCATTGACTTTTCAAAATTCCCTTCAGGTTCTGTGTTGGCTTCTGAACTCCTCCAGAGTTTCCGTGTTGGAATCACTGTTGTTTCATGTGTTTATCTTCATTTTGTAATCTGATTATCTGTGTATGGCCTTAAATCGTTTCCAAAGTGCGCTGAAAGGAGGAATTTTTCCCTAAGCATAAGTATTCGTAAGCTGACCCATCCTCGGGTCTAAACCTTTATTGTAACTTCCCAAACTTTTAATATTCTAGTAGTTTGCTTTCAGTCACTCTTTCATGACCACACACACACACAAAAAAAAAGTATTTTTTTCCCTCTTTGTCCCACGTGCCATAAGTATGACATTAGGCTAAGTAATTTAATCTGCTAATTTTCTATAAGCTTTTTCTGCTCATCATTTGATAATTATTTCCAGCAGATTTTCTTCCAGCTTTTATAATGATGGAAATGATTTCTATACCTGAAACTACTTGGATCCTTCTTCGTGGGAGGATCCAAACTATAGAAATTTTGGAGCAAAGTGATAATAAAAAAAAGAAATACCCGAAGTTTACTTAATGCCTTTGCTGTGCCAGTGTTCTCTGTTATGAGATGTCTTATTATTCTTATAAATATCTTATGTTCTTTGGTCAGTTCAAATATCTTGAAATTACAAGCTGAACTAAGTAGTTGAATAGTGCTAAATATTTATAGCTGAGTATAGCCTATAGCTTTAAGGAAATGAAAAATAACTATTGTATCTTTGTTAGGGGCTGCTAGATCTCTGAAGAAGAATTAGCCCATGAAGCTTGTTAAATTTACTAGTAAACAGCGTGAGCCATCTTCTTAAATTCATCAGTTTTGCTCCTACTGGGAACCTTTACATTCTGTAAAAGAGATGCTTCTTGTTGTAGGTGAACTTTAGAACATTTGGATGCCATAACAGTGTGACTGTTAGTCATTTATGATTTCTTTTGTGTACAAATCTTGGTACTTTCGAAAAGGCCAATATATAGGCAAAACACTTTCCTCTTTCACCTTCCCCATGTTCCTGAAGGACTTCCAGTATAGGCTTTTTTTTGTGTTTTTTTTTTTTAAATTTAAAACTTCTTTTGTAGCATATGGTATAGAATGGGATGTAGTTGACTTTTTTTCCTTTTTCTATTTTTATTTAAACAGCCATCTCATAACCTTATCTATTTTATATTCTATTGAGTTAGACTAAAACGAAATACTTATCCATAAATCAGGCTCTCTGTTCTTGATTATTGTGAGCAGCGATGCAGGGACCGATTCTAATAGAATTTGCAGGGAAGAAGTCAATTGAGTTTCTACAGGGGTCATGGAGGATCCATAAACTCCCATGAGGCAGTTATCAAAGATGTAACTGTATGCAATGGAGCAGAACAGAACTAACTCCTTTTACTTACTGCTTCTTGATTGAACAATTAATTTGACAGTGGTCACCGTGCACTTTGCCCTTTTAGAAAGATTTGATTGTACAATCTTATAAGACATTTATAAGCTTCAAGGTGATTTTAAGTTCACAAGTAATTCCTCCAAAAACCTAATTGGGTATCAGTGATGCTTTCTACTCAATGGACTCTTTCTTAATACTATCACCGTTCAATAATACAATAAATATTCAATAATTCAATAAAACAACAACAAAGACAGTTATGTGTTTTCTGCATGCCGTAGGTCTGAGACAGAATGGGGCTTTGGACAATGGAGCCTTAAGGGCTGTACAGGGAACTTGTTGACTCAAACAGTAACTAAGCTTAACAACAGTGAGAATGGAAGAATGGAGCCTTAAGGATCCAAGTTGAAAGCTTGTAAGGTCTATGGAACCTCACTCTGCAGAGGTGGAGTGATGGGCTTACGTTTACCTTCATTTCCTCTCACATCCCCTCATGGCTTATAAAGATCAGAAAATGGAGGAGGGTGTCCATGATGGCCAGAGACTCATCAGAAATTCCTGAGTCTTTTTGACACAAATAGGGTGCTGCCCTGAAGGGTGGTCCCAGACAATCAGACTATATAATGCGGAACCACATGTATTTATACCCAGATCAAGATCACAAACTCCAGACAGCACTGGATCCAAGAGTGGTGAGCTATACCTGTCTTTAAATCTCTTTCGCTGTTTTTATTTCTTCTCTTTGTTCTTTTACTTGCTTTTCTTCAGTAGCTGCTGCCTAAATTTGCTGTGAAATAGTTAAGGGGGAAATAACATCTGTGCCAAGTACCCTTATCCATGGTGCTTACTAATTGTTAGAAACTTGCCTAGTTTTGCCTCAAAGTAGCTGATCAGTTGTTAGAAAGCTCAATAAATTGCCTTGTATTGTTCTTCTGGGCCATGGTTGTCTGACGACCTGCTCTGGTGACTCTTAAGTAGTGAGTGCTCTATTTGGTGAGTCTTTGGAATCCCACCTTAATCGCAACCTTCTGGGTGAGATGAGACAGCATATGAAATCTTTGTTTTAGTGGGTTGGCTGAGCTGCTGCCAAACGATCTCCTAAAAAACGAAGGAAAATCCTTTGAGAAGAAATAAAACAGGTATATTAATGTTGAGATGGCTAGCTGTGATTTTTTTTTTTTTAAATGAAAACTAGACTATTAATGACTACTTGTTAGCACCAGTGCAAAAACCGAAACCAAAACAAACAAACAAAAAAAAAAAAAACAACAAAAAAAGGGTACAAGTTATAGTCTAAAGGCACAGCATTTTCCCCTTGAAAAATGGTTTGAGAGTTAAAATAAAAGCTGCTGATTTATTTTGAGGCTACTGGCCAGAGTGTCTTGTGCCTGCAGCTGATATTTACAGCTGATTAATACTATATGACTAGAAGATTATCGTAGTAACAATCTCGGTAGCAAAAAGGGAATATAACATAGTTTTTATTCTGTACCATATAACTCATGCAGAACTCATTAACTCTTAAGTTTACGGGTGTGATGATAATGGTCATATCATTTGGTGTTTGGGTTTTGAGCCAATTTTATCTTGTTAGTCTTCTGTTTAGGTGAATAAAGAAGCAGAGGGCATCAAATTGTGCATCATTTTCAATGGTAGTTTTAAAGGACTGCCTTTGAAATTGTTTTTATAGCTTTTACACATACACTATTTCTGGCTAACTATGGTTGAATGGTAGAGAAATTCTTACATGCCAGTGAGTTAAAATATTAAATGTGAAAAAATTCTCAGTGCCACATGATCACTTCCAGTTCTGGATATACGTAAATAATCTTTGTCTCTTTTATAAATCATTCTGAGACAGTTTTTGTATCGTATTTGAGTACTTATTTTAATTGCATTGAAAACTTGGTTTAATTGTAGGTCATTTCAGTGCTTGGACAGATAGTGACATCATCAACCTATTTTTTCTGACAAAAGTTTGGGCTCTGTTACATGCAGCTGATTCATTGTCAGTTTCTGTGAAATCCAAATCTTCATATAGATTTGAAGGAAAAATAACCAGGAGGACAGCTGGGTGCTTCATCTGAGACTAGTTTCTCCTCGTTCATCATTTGGACATAGGAGGGCTGCTGGTGTTTTGCTGTGCCAAGATGCTGCTACTCCCTCCCTCTCCCTTTCCTGTGTGTGTGTTCCCATCTCTTTTGCTGCTGTAGTGCCCATGGCTCTGACCTGTGACTTGCCTGCAGTCTGCTGCCCCTGCTCCTTCCCTCACCTCTTCACTGACCTGCTTTGGGGCTGACTTGCCTACCCTTCTCCACTGTCTTTAAAGTTCTTTGATGCCCACTGCTATTTAAATGATATTGCTGGACACAGTGACATGGTAATGAACACATCATTGAAATAAGCAGTGTAGGAAACTGTAGCTGTCAGGATTGCTTGATGAGACTTTTATTTCTTTTTTTCTCCTCTCCAATTTTATGCTAATGAAATGACAGAGCATCTGAAAAATTAAATGATGAGGAAGGTGTAGTGTAATAGCCTGTGAAATGCATGATGTAATCTAGTTTTCCTTCAAAACAAGTTTGTGTGGCCATCTGCTTCACAAACAGGATTTAAAGCCTGGTCCTTGCGTTGGGTCAAGGTTTTGTGACTCCTGAAACTGATGGAGAGATGAAGTTCAGCCACTTCAATTTGCTGTTGGTAACACACAGCAGGCATCACTGCAATCCCACAATAGCAGGGGTTGCACCTCCATGAGCTACCATTCAGCTCACCAGGGCTGATGCCTCCAAATTTTTCAGAGCAGGGCACCTTTTGGCAAGTCAACATCCTGCTGCCCAGGCCATAGCTGCTGGGCAAATCCTGGTAAAGCACGCACTGGGATTTCTGTCTTTTCTCAGTATCACTGCAACCCTTTGTGCTTTAGTTAACTTGAAGTATAGAATCATAGCATGGTTTGAGTTAGAAGGGTTCTCAAATCCCACCCAGCCCCAACACCCTGCCATGGGCAGCTCTGCCACCCACCAGCTCAGGCTGCCCAGGGCCCTATGCAGTCTGGCCTTAAACACCTCCAGGGATGGGGCACCACAGCTTCTCTGGGCAGCAGTGCCAAGCCCTCTGAGTAAGCAATTTCCTTCTGACATCTAACCCGAATCTTCTGTCTTCCAGTTTAAAACCATTCCCCTTGTCCTGTTAGCATCAAATGATGTAAGAACTCAGTCTACACCTTTTTTATGAGCTCCCTTCAACTACTGGAAGACTATAATGAGGTCTCTCCAGAGCCTTCTCTTCTCCAAACTAAACAGTCCCAACTCCCTCAACCTAACTTTATAGGATAGGTGCTCCAGCCCTTTGATCATACTTGTGGCCCTCCTTTGGACCCACTTCAGCATATCTTTCTTGTGCTGGGGGGACCCAGACCTGGATGCTTCACAGAAGCATAGCAGAGGCGGACAAGCGATGGATTTATGCTTGCTATGAGGTAAGCTGCCCCATGGCTGTAATGCATTCAGCAGCTCTAGTTGAGGTCATAGTGGGGGTAGAGCAGATAGATGATGCTGCTAGAACTGGAAATGGCTGTAATGTCATTTTATTGTTCATACCATTTTCTATTTTTGAGATTGTTGTTTTCAGGACATTTTTTGCTTTAACAGTTGAATGAACCAAAAATTAAGTTGTTGATGCTTTAACAATTAAATGGTGAAATATTCTGAAAAAAGTTTATTGTGCATGGATTTTTGTTTTCAGAAACTCCTGAATGTACAAAGTTTGAAAAGTTATAATGAAGATATTTAAAAAGCAGAGAAGCTAAACAATATTTTTCAGCAATAAATGCCATCACAGAACTGAATTTTACCATGAATATTTCTGATCTTCAAAATATACCGTGAGACACTTTATAGTGTTTCCTAATGTTACTGTATTTTAAATTCATATTCAAAATTAGTTCTCTTTTTATACCAGTGAGACTGTCTTATCCTTTTTCCGCTGCTAACAGCTCAAGGTATATTTTTAACAGCTTTTACGATTTTGAAACTAAGCAAAAGGATGTCTTAAAACAAAATACTGAATAATTTCCTGGACGTGGTTGCTGGTATGGTTTTATGTGATATTGGAGTGACATAGAACAGCTTTGTGTGTTATAGTTGGTGCTGTTGACCTGCTGACTCCTGCGTCACAGTATGTCATTGTACACAAAAGGAGTAATGTCTAAATAGCAATGATGTACAACAATTGTCTGTCCTTGTGATCTTAAATTTTGAAATGTCTTTTTATTGTTCATGATCATCCATCATCTGGCTGCTACATCAAGCTTACCTTTAGCAACCTTGGCATTTAACCCCTTTATATGTGGACATTAAATGCCCAATTCTTCTATCTGATTAAAGAGAGAAAATAATTCTGAAGTGGATTATGTCTTGTCATCTTTGTTAGAAAGCAGTTATATGCAAAACCAGAAACTGTGATTCTAAGGGAATCTGTTTCTATTTGCCATAGCCTTTTGTTATTTATTCTCTGTAAACCGTTTAGAGGGTGAGTTTGGACTGTCAGTGATTACTCTGTAATTAGTGCTCACGGGCAGTATATGGTTGAAGCTGCATTAGAGGAGAAAATATATATCACTTGTTAAAGGTCACATGACTTGTACAGAAGGACCTAAGTGCAAGCTCTAAGGTGTATTAAATTGCAGTGCTTATCAGCAGCATAAATACTACCATCGCTTCTTCAATTGCTTAATGTACGGCTGTTCCTCAAAGTGAGGCAGTGATAACGTGCGTTTTGTTCACAACAGATTGAGCGTGTGGCAATTATCAGTAAGCCATGTGATGGTGAATCTTATTCCCCAGGTCAGGAAACTAGGAACAGGTACTCTGTGACAGATTGGAGAAGGGCTTTCCAAAATGACCGCAGTGCCCGTACAAATACACAGTGGAACATCTGTGCAGCCATCAGGCAGTCATTTATATACATTAGTGAGGGCACTGGTTTTGTGCCGCTCATACAGGGCGTGCAAACACAGCACAAGTGTTATTTTGATGGAAGCCTGTCTTGCCAAATTTTGTTATTATGGGATAACATACAAATGAGATGAGATGAAAAGCCTAAAAAGGCTACCTGCATGTGTGCTTTAGTACTGCAACATGCAAATATTTCTGCTGGGGTTAGTCCTCTCAGTGCAATGGTGAGCACAGGATGTTGCAGTTTCTTCATTGGAAGAAACTCACCCAGGTGTATCATTTTCTCCATTACTGCCTTCACCCTATGCTGTCACTGTTGGCAGAAATGTCAAAGACTTCAGTGGTACAAAAGAAATCCATTGCTGAGCAAGAGGATGGCACTGTAAGTTTTGTCTTCAGTGCTATGTTTGAGAACACAACAGTTTAGTTCCCAGAAATTTAAGGTTTTCCTCCTTTCATTTACATAATTTCTGTAGTTGGTGCTTTTACTGCAGCTGTTGACTCACCCAATAAATGTTTTCCTCTATAAATGTGCAAATACCTAGATATATGCACCCTAACTATGCTTTCATAAATAAAGTTTTTGTCATCTTAGAAACCTAAACAGTTCAACTAAAATAAGTAAATATTTGGGAACTTAATTGATTTCCTCAAGACAAAGCTGAGTTGTTGCATTTCATATGATGAGCAAATTCGAAGAGTTGAAGAGATACAAGAACGAGTTACTTCTTTATAAAAATATGCAGATCCCATAGAGGAATGCACATCAGCTGCTTTTTTGGTTTATTTCTTCAAAAGAGTTCTAGTTAAGCATAATATGACCAATTTGTCTTTTTGAGATTAGTTTGGGGTGCGTTTAATGTTACTCTAATGCTCCACAAATTAAATGTAATGGTGTACTAAATATATTTTTTCTTTCCAGTTTTAAAAAAATGTTTGCATTTCTTTTTTTTTTTTTAAATTTTCATTTTATTTTCAAAGTCAATGTCCCTGACACCTTCTGTAGTATGAAAATGTGTTGATAATGAGATCATTCTTCCTTGAGTATTTTACTGAGTTCATGTCTCAGTGGTACTCTTCCCACATGTAGTTTTTTGGTATGTGATGGTACTATTGAGCATATCATCTCTGCTGCAAAATAGCCATAGTGTATTCTTTTACTGACATAAAACAATTGACTTGGCAATGCCTAGCTTATTATCTGTTTAATGTTTTCATAGAATGTATACTTTGATTTAGGGTTTTGAGCTTATATATACTTAATGTTAGCAGATGACTGCATATTTATTTATTCTGGCAATATCATTAATTGTTCAGAAGAAGACTTAGTTTTTCAGGCAAACCTAGAGCATCTGTTTGTAATTCTGTCTTGAGCATTGCCAACACAAATTAGTATTTGTAGCTCAGTTACCAGGCATTTTCAAAGTTCCTGAGTTCTACGAGAATGATTAATACTGAACTAATGGAATAATCCAGGCTTCTATCCTAGGTTTATGGAGGCTTCGTGAACATAAGCTTTCCAGTTTCCTAGTTAGGTAGCTGTCTCTTTTGGGATGAATCTCTGCTGATTGTCACCTAAGTCAGGGTTTAGAATGGGGATGCAGAAAAATCATTTAAAAAGTGTATATGTTGGGGCAGGGATTGATTCTTCAGTCCTTGGCCTATTAAACTTTCTTTTTCCTCCAAATTATTATTATTTGTAATGAATGGGGGGGGTCAGGCTCAGTTCTCCTTCTCCCATAGAAGAAGAGACATTCTCATTTCATTGGTTTGGGACATGGTTCACTTTAGAAATTACTGAAGGCTCATGTTTTTCACACAGGTGCTGCTGGCATTTCTCTTACTCTGCGCAACACAGTATTGCTGTTAATTTTAACACTATTGTTTGCAAGCCGTATCAGTTCTGCTCTGTGTTAACAAAACCTCTACTGTTCTTCTAGCTTTTGTGTGTCACGATAAACCTTCAGTCTCTCCTTTTACTAACAGGGAAAAACTATTTCTCATTTTCTTGTACCCTACTCTACAAAGTCTCGTTCCATGCTTGTTGAACTGAAACAAGTAATCTGATTTCACTCATGACCCGTTGCTAAAGCTACAGTATGATGATTAAAGGCTCACATTTCTTGGCCATGGAGAAAATGAGATTTGACTGAAGATTTATAGTGATGTAAACATAATATTTTCTGGAGCTTTAAAAAAAAAAAAACACACGCACAAAAAAAAACCCCAGCAGTTTTAGCTGGATAATCCTGCTGAGCCAACAGTCAGTGCACATCAATTTATAATTCTTCATATTAGGTCAAACCTCCTTGAAGTATCTATTCCTCTTTGAAATTTCTCCCATACCAGTAGCAATTTTTGAAATGACAATGTGTGTGCTGATGTGTTGTGGCTGGGCCAACTCAGTAAGCAAGTAGATGACAATCTCTCATGACAGATATTATGGCTTTCCAGCTCCTTCTTTTTTCATTGTTCACTATAAAATAATGTTGTAAGGAAAAAGAGGGAAACCAATGGCTATGTGTATGGAAGCATGTTGTATATTGGAATTCCCATGACTTCTTTAAAAATGAATTCTGTGAATGGAAGTAATAGCTTCAGAAAAAACCCTTGATTCTTCCTCTCCAAGTAAAAGTCATGGTCAGTCTTCAAAAAATTGAGTAATTTCTGAGGGATACTAAATTATTCTGAAACTTCCTTAACTGGAATAAGTATCTATTGTGTAGGTGTTGACTACTGTCAGAAATGTACCAGTACTAATCAAAGACATAGTTTGTGAGGGAGGCTTGCCATTTTCCAGAAATACCTAGGTGTGTACACATCTTAAAGCGTATCGTTTAGTGCTGCTGAGGTTCTTGGATTGAATACCAGTGTTACATGCCTTCCTGGTCTAACTGTTACTTCTTAATAAGGAAGACTTGTCTTGAGGTTAGTGATTACTTTGTCTTCTAAAATACACTAAAGTATGCTTCTGAATTTGATAGGTTTTTGTTTTTTTTTTTAAAAGCTTTTATCTTGAAGATCAACAAATTTGGAAAATGTGAAAATTATACAGCTTTTCCCTACTGTCAAATTGGTACGTGGGATGGGTGGGAAGTGCATTTGGGCATCTTAGCCGTAGTGCTCTTGTCTGTCAAATTATGGTTCCTTTTTTTTTTTTTTTCTGAAAATATCTCAACCTCATTATAGGTACAGACATTTCTTTTGACTTTTTATAATCTTGATTAAATGGAAAAGGGAAACTGGGGTGACTAATCATTGCAACTGAAGAAACATCTATTACACTTTTAACCATAGGATGTCACCAGAGTACATAGAGTAGTCTGTATGATAAAGCGATATGGAGCTGATTTCAGGCTCTCTGATAATTTGTTTTGAGTATAAACAATCCAAATGTGCAGAGGCTTTCTGGAATCAGTCATTGCAGCATTTTGGCCAGTTCCGCTGTAGAAAGCCATTCTGTCCTAAAGGATTGACTGGAAGTGGGAGTGGAGTTACTGATGTCAGGAGCTATTTTTATATTATTTTACTAGAAAAGTCTGTAGTGACATTTTATGAGCAGTGCAGTTCATTACAAGAATCCTTTGGACATTTGAGGGAAAGTGTCCAAGTAGCTTTGCAGAGCAAGTAAGTTTAGGAGGCAACCCTAAGTAGTTGCCTACTTTCAGATCCAAACTTTCCTGTAGTTTTGCATCATTGCTCTTGGTGATAACCACAGTATTTGCATGCAACTATTGATTTTGTTTGTGGTAGCATTTATTTTATTCATCAGCCTCGTTGATAAAGTGGTAGCATGCGTGTATGCATGTGTAGTTTGTACTCTAGAATAAATAAGGACTCTTATGGGAGATGCTAAATGCTTCTCCTGAGTTATAGTTTTGGGTAAAGGGGACAGAATGTGGCCTTGTACTACTGAAATTACTTTTGAAGCCTTCTCTGGGTTTTCTGTACTTGTACTTTCTTGCATTGATTAGGGTCAGAGTAAGCGTTGAATAAAGAGATAAAATTCAAAAGTAAATGTCTTTCCTGCTGTGGTTCATATTGTTAGGTGTTTGTTCTTAAAAGTTCCTTCATTCATTTTGTTGGAAAGGATTGCATTTGAAGCTTTTCGTCAGTTATCAGCTCATTGTTCAGTTACGAGTTTCTCTTCTTGGTTACAGCGAATTATTGCTTATTCTGCTTATTTCAGCAGCTGTAATTTCAGAAAAAAATATATATATATATATTTTTTTTCTAGTGGGAGAATTTTCTCTGAGGGAGAATCTTCTACTTGTGGCTTTAGATAACTTTTCAATTTCAACAAGTGCTCTTGCACCATTCTGTGAGTGTGGTATTTTAACAGATTATATCTTCACAAAATACTATGAAGTTTTTGAAAAGTAAATGTTTTCTCATCACAATTTAGGGATGTTGCTAATGTTGCATGAACAGAAAGACTAGTTTCTACATGAAAATAAATGAAAATCTATCCAACGGATGACTTTTGTTTATTGTTTTCCCAGTCTTGCTTCAGCCTTGATTCCTTCAAGCTGCCAAAGAAGAAAAAACAAAATCTAACATAAATTTTATGGGAAAACATCATAGTGGAACAAAGAAATGACTGTTGACTACAACAAAATTTTATTTGGAAATTTATTTGGACCAGTGGTTCTTCAGAAGAGTCCAATTATGGGAGATAATAACCAAACCACAGAACTCTCAGTTAACTGAACTAATATGACATGGCACATTTATCACCTACTTAGTGTGTATTTTTAAACAAACAAACAAAAAAAAGGTAGTAGACATGTAAAGATGTAAAGATGATAGTTACTAAGATCTGAACAGAACTGAGGCTCATTCTAAGCAGAAGGATCCTCTCTTCTTTCATCTGTCTGAATTGTGGTTTTTGCTTGCAGAACGTATCCAGAAACATTTTGAGGTGTTAAAATACAAGGTTGAATGTAGCAAGAATTACTGCAAATTGCAGCATTCAGGATGACACATGAGACTTCAGAAGCCAAGACTAAAGCTGTGGGTATGCCAAACAAACTGTATGTTTGTTACTGGGTGGTTCACGTGAGAGCACAAATGTCTGAACTCTTGCCACGAGTTTTCTTTCTTTCCTGAGCAATGCAGTACCACTTCTGAAGTGTTTTCGGGTGTAAAGGAGAGTATGCTTGTATTTGGAAATATTTTTTTTTTTCTCATATAGAAGATCTGTCTTAGTTTTCACTCGAATAAGTCAGTCTGATGGTTAGCTGTGGTTACTGCCTTTTAATTCTAAATATTGGCTGTTCTAACTACCCCTTGAAATGCCACTTCTCCCAAGTGCTACTTTTACATTAGAAAAGTAATTTATGTGCTTTCTCAACACAGTAAAGCATGCAAGTGGAAAATATGGGGCATTTTTGTATGACTTTGTAGAACATGGATTTCCAACATCATTCTTGTGTAAGCTCAAAGGGTGAAGTGGGACCCTACACCTGTGTATGAAGAGGATCAGATGACAGGGGAACTAGCAGCTCCTTGCCTGCAAAACCTGCCTGTAATGACAGAGGATGTCTGGGGCCAGGGGAGAAGGGGGAAGGAAGCTCCTCTGCAGTAGACTGAGCCGCGTGATACTGGTGCCTGGGTCTTGGGTAGATGCTTTTGTTGCTTGCCAAGGACTTGGATTTCGGATGTGCAGGTGCTTGGCAGGCCTTGGGCATGTTATCCCCTGCACAAGTCCTCCTGTATCTTTTGCCTTTATCCCCAGAGCTGTGCTGTCACTTTTGGTGTGCTGCAGATGCCTTTCTGCATAGCTAGTGCCCACATACATGAGCAGCTCTGCTGCTATGTGTTGTTCTCCATCTGCTGAGGGATGGGAAGGAAGGTGGTCACTGCGCCACATGTAACCCACTGCTCGCAGATCAACCAAGTTAAAAATGCAGTTTGTTATAAGCATCTTTACTTTTATTAGTGGAAGACCAAGCTGTGTTAGCAAAATGATGAGTGGCATGTTTGCTTGCTGTGGGTATTGATTTCTTTCACTGTGTGATGGGTCTGATATGCATGCACTCAGAAAAATCCAAGTAAGCATCATGCACTTGATGTGTTCGACTGAATAAAAGGCTTAAGAATTTGTTCAGGAAATTAGTTCTACATGATGTGCATGTGAAAGAGCACCTCTTCTGTGACACGTATTATAGAGCTGGATTATTAACTGAAAAGCAGTATCAACTACAAAAATGCAATAGGGAATTCATGTGAGATTGCCCTTTCATCGTGCAATCTGTGGCAGCATCAGAAGTGTGAATAAACTGTACAGCAAGGAGAGGTGAGCACAGCCTGGTAATCAAATACTGTGTTACATCTTGTGCTCATCTGGTGTGCAGTGGCTGAAAGTCAAGTGCCTGCAATCACCAGAGAAGTGTGGATGCATTTCCATTATAAATTAAGTAGCCTAATTGTGTTTGCTTGGGTTTCTTTGTGTTTTATAATTGTATTAGGCTCTTCCCCAGCAGGCAAAAGTGCTTTCATTCACTGGGGTTGTTGTTGTTGGGTTGTACTTACTAACTGCTCATCTGATGCTTTCAAAAGGGCAAGGTTTTGCATATTGTATGGGTGCAGGCGTGGTGCTGGTAGCATCCAACCGTGCTGACACTGCCTGGGCAGCCTTTGCAGTCTGTGACTCAGGTGGGTCACACTGGTGGGATGCAGTAGATACTGCATTGGACAGTGACTTTGTTTCAGTAATCTGTAATGTTAATAAAATGTGTAGGACTGGAATAAAATAGGCAAATAGTCTCATTTTTTAAAAATGTCCTAAAATGCATCAATCATATATACACAAATACATTAATCTTATTTTTGAATTCTTTATATTCAGAGTAAGTGGGTTGAATCATTCTTTTTTTACATTTAAAATGCCACGTTGCAAGATTCATGGATACTATAAGTCTAAAGGAATTTTTTTTCATCCAGGAGGGAGAGGTCTGGAATTCAAAACAACCGTTTCAACTTCCTGAAGGGAGGTTGTGGTGCAAAAGGGTCTGGCCTCTTCTCCCAGGCAAATAGTAGGACCCGAGGAAATGGCCAGAAGTTATACCAGAGGAGGTTTAGGTTGGATGTTAGGAGAAACTTTTTCTCTCAAAGGGTGGTCAGGCACTGGAATGGCTGCCAGGGAGGTTGTGGAGTTGCCGTCCCTGGTAGTGCTCAAGAGGCGCCTGGGTGAGGAGCTGCGAGAGATGGTTTAGTAGCTTGTGGCACTGATAGGAATGGGAGGGTGGTTGGACTGGATGATCTTGCAGGTTGTTTCCAACCTTGTGATTCTGTGATTCTGTGATTCTGTGATTCTGTTTTATCGTAGCTGTGCTGTTCAGGTCTGTAAGTGGTGTCCTACATCTACTTGTCACTGAGAACAACCCCAAAAGATGAATAGATTGTTAATTTGTTATACAGTGACAGCAAGGATCATCTTATTCAAGTAATCTGACTGGTAGTGTCAATCTGGAAAAAAAACAGATTTAGAGTAATAGTCCTTCGATTTCTACGTGTATTTGTTTGTCACTACAGCATTGTTTACCCTTTGTGGTGAAAGATGGAAGGAATCTAATCCTGTGAAGTACTGAAACTTCAGAGGGTGCAGAAGAAGCTTGGTGCTTTGTGGTGTATGGTTATTTCTTTTTTTCTTTTTTATAAAATGAATAAGCCAGTGTTGGTGACTTCATCAGTGGTTACAGTAAATCATGGCATCTTTTGGGAAAAAGAGACCCTGACAAGGTGTGTTTGTAGTTTATTGAGGTTGTCAGATCTAGACTGATGGAAGGATGTGGAATCTGTATGAGAGAGTTCTCCAGTACTTATGGGCATCCATTCCTTTAAAATCTGTCTCTAGAAAGTTATAATTACTCTGCTTTTAGAATCTGTCTTCTGCGTGCTCGTGCTTGGCCTTTTTGGTACTTTAATGTGCGTGTCACTGAAATTACTAATGCTGTATTAGCCAAGCCCTAACTCTGTTTAGGTGGATAGCATTTAGAACAAAAAAAAGTCTGGTTTTAAAAATGTTTTGCCAAGTCATTCTACAGGAAGAGGTGATAAAGAGAAGTTTGATGGAGTTCACTAGATGTAGAATTGTGGAACAAAAGAAGTTTTCTGGAAAAGGAGAGGCTGAAAGATCCCTCATGTTGTCTGTGATTCTGTGAAGCTGAATAGAGCAGAACTATGGCAAAGAGCATAGGCACGCTGCAGAGTGGCAGACTTGAGGACTACAGCTGTGCAGATGAACAGCTAAGCAGCATACCAGAGCTCTATCTCTTTTTCTTTCATTTTTATTTCACAGTTTGGTGGGCAGATTTTTTGTTGATAGCATTGCCTATGATTA
Source organism: Lagopus leucura (assembly GCF_019238085.1). Lineage (NCBI taxonomy): Eukaryota > Metazoa > Chordata > Aves > Galliformes > Phasianidae > Lagopus > Lagopus leucura. The sequence continues at coordinate 69,733,073 of NW_024962252.1, read as the reverse complement.
ATATGTTATGAAAAGTTCACTGACAGACTTATAGGAAGAACAAAGCAGTGAGTAAAGAAGTTGAAATTCTTGTCGTGTCATCTTTCAGTAATTTGAAATGTCTAGCTTCAGCAAAGTGTTCATCTGTGCTGTTAATTGCAAAACATCTAGAAAGAATTTGTGGGTCATTTATTAAAAATGAGTCTTTCATGTCCTTGACGGAACATGCTGCTTAGCATGGCATGTAATAGCAGAACATGTGCTTGTATCTGAAATACTTCTAATTTGTAATTCTCTTGGGCCTGGGTGTGTATACAGACTGGGAGGAGCAGTCCTTGAGAATTGCCCTGCAGAGAAGGACCTGGGGGTCCTGGTGGATGAAAAACTTAACATGAGCTGGGCTTGTTCAGCCTGGAGAAGAGAAGGCTGTGGAGTGGTCTCATTGCAGCCTTCCAGTACCTAAAGAGAGCCTACAAACAGGAGGGGAATCAACTTTTTACAAGGGTTGATAATAGCAGGGCAAGGGGAAATGGTTTTAAGTTGAGGGAGAGGAGATTTAGGTTGGATGTCAGGGAAATTCTTTACAGAGAGAGTGGTGAGGTGCTGGAACAGGCTGCCCAGAGGTTGTGGATGCCCCATCCCTGGGGTGTTTAAGGGCAGGTTGGATGGGGCCCTGGGCAGCCAGGTCTAGTATTAAATGGGGAGGTTGGTGGCCCTGCCTGTGGCAGGGGGGTTGGAGATTCATGATCCTTGAGATTCCTTCCAACTCAAGCCATTCTATGATTCTATGATATGATTCTCTTGGTAGTCAGCAGGAATGCCTACGAAATATTGTGCAGCAAAATAGTGGTTTTCATACAGTAGCTATTCAAAGAATGTTGCTTCTTTGTAAATCTGTGTGTAGTACTTTCTACGGAAAATCAAGGGGAGAGGAACATCAAAATCTTTGCCTCCTTTCTACTGCTCTAGAGTAAATCTTTCTTCTTGAATTCACGTATTTGAGGTGTAAGATGTTCTCTGTGTATGTTTTCACATTTAATGTCTGAAAATTTATAAACCTATAGTGATATTTTATTTTTAATTTGGATAACTGTAAACTATGACAACATCAGAAAATGATGGAGACACTTTTTACCCTTGGATTGTGCTGTGCATCTCTGTACGTTATCCTCCTAACTTTCATTAGATTTTCATTATTTCACCTCTGAATGCATTTTTAGTTTGGTCTTACTGACCACCAATTCTGCTGTGACTTGTCACGTTGAGGCTCTATAATAATAAAGTTATAATCTGATGTCATAACTGCAGTTTGACAATCAGGTCTTGCTTAAGATGTGCTGATGCTGAAAACAATGCTCAAGACACTTAATAAGTATGCAGATGTAATGGTATCTAAAAACCCAAACTCATTAGGATTGTAGCTGTATGACACACACAAAAAAGTCACACTTGATATCTCTGCTGTTAATTCAGGGTGGCCCCACGTGTATTAAGTCATACGAGTAATGGAATGTGAAAACAGCTTTGTATGTAATGCACAATTTCTTCCTGGGCTGCAATGCATTATAGGTTTTTTTTTTTTTTTAATTTCCTCCAGGTACTTTTTTTTTTTTTTTTTCCTCCAATATTTGAAAACTGCCAGTTATGTAAGAAGGATAAATATAAGGCTCTACTCATATTTTTAACAGATTTTTTTTTTTCTTAACAGGAATGAACATCTGCACAGATGCTCTCAGTGCAAAGTTGCTAAATACTGTGGTAAATCATGTCAGGTAAGATGAAGAATTACAGCTATAAAGTACTGAAGAAAAACAATCATTTAAATACTTAATTTACAGGGTCTCCATGAATTTTCCACATTGGCGCGTCTCTATATTTTTTGGTTTGCGCTTATGGATAGAGAGTGTATTGCCTTGTTTTATTTTGATTATTCTTACAGTTACAAATATAAGATTATATTTCCTGAGACAGAGCTAAGATGAAATGTGTGGTGTTTGGCTGTGCTTAGAGGGAGAGGAAGAATTCTGCAGCTTGCTGGTTGCAGACTGGAGGTTCTAAGCCTATTCTGCAGTAAAACCATTTGTATTTCAAGAGTAATTTTTATTGTGGAAAAGTATATATCCCATTTGTTTTAAGAGGAAGAAAGATTTGAGTATTTGCAGGTAAGAGGCATTATTGGACAAAACAGTATCTTGAAGGATGGTATCAAGAAGATGGAGCCAGGCACTTTGCAAAATGCATGGCAGGAAGATGAGGGACAATGGAAATAAGTTGAAAGAAAAAAGATTCAGACGTGTAAGGAAAAACTTCTTGACCCTGAGGACAACCAAGAATTGAAACAGGCTGACTATGGTGATAGTGCCATTTGCATCCTTGGAGGTTTTCAGATCCTACTGGATAAATTGCTGAGTGAGATCTGACCACAGAATTAACCCTACTTTGCAACTTGAGAACTCCAGAGATCCCTTCCAATTTGAATTATCCTATTATTCTGTTGTATGAAACAGCTTGGAAAAGTGTTCAACCCTAGAAGCTTAGCTTTACTGTTTGATATTGTAACTGAAACTTGTGCACAGAAGTTGGCAGGCCTTGGTATTGAATAGTCACACATGGATAGATGACTGCATAAGGTGTGACTTGGCAGAAAACCGGACACCTGAAATTCAAAGCATGAAGATTGCCTTAAAAAACAACAGCAACAACAACAAAAACAAAAAACAAACAAACAAAAAATTTAATTTCTGCATAATTTCTCTTAGGTGTGCATGGTTATTTTTTGTTTGCTTGTCTAAGGAAGACAAATAATTGTTAATAAAGACCAGTAGTGATATTCTATTACAGATATAGAAATCTAACTTTTTAATTCTTTGACCTTCAAGTGGTCCTTTCACACTTTAGGTGTGCCATGTCCCCTCACACAATGTGTTTTTCGTTGATCCTTTACAATGTGATACTAGAAGCAATTCTGCCTTACTATGATTTGCAATGCTCTCAACATGCCAAAACCCATTCTTTTGGGGATTAAAACATATGGAGGGGGAAAGGAGGGAGATAAGACATTTTGATTCATTGTACAGCAAATGTGTGCAACGTACATTAGGTGCTTGCTGTAGCATCAATAATAGTGCCACAAAGAGATTTATTATAGGAAATCACAAGGAAAATATAACTGAAGAATATAGAAGACCAGAGTTATTTGTAAGGTAACTTTAAAACAAATGTGTGTCAGGAGAGTAATTGGTAAAGCCTCCGTTGATGACTCTCTAATGTGAAATGAGGCACCATGGCCCCTATGCTGGCACCGACCTGCACAAGCAAATTTACAAGGTGTAATGCAATAGCCTCTTCTCACCTATGTGTAATAGCAACAAAACTAGGAAATGGAGTTTTAGCCTTTGGGAAAGCAATTAGGTGAATTTGCTTTGAGGATTCACACTGGATAGCCTCAGGTTATCTTGAATATTCTTGTTTTTTGCTTCCAGCTCTAGGGTTCTTATGCTTTAAACCATCTCCAGTTTCCCTACCTCCACTGTTATAGGTATTGATTTTGGGGAGACAGGGCTGGTTCTGCTTTAAGTAATCAGCACTGAACATGCTGTGTATTTATTGTCTCACAGCATCTTGTGCTGTTAATGTTATACAGAATTAATGTGTAATTAATATCACCCAGTCTCTTTTGGTAGTAGATAGCAATTGAGAACAACTGAAAAAAAAATTCAGTTATATGGACAAAACAGTGAATTTATTGAGACTGACAATTCTGTGCAAATGATCCGGATAAAACTGAGACAAAGCAGATCTGTTTTCTGTTGAGTACTGTCCCCTAGTTCATTTTTCTTTCAATAAGCTGTCTAAACTACTGTGTAGCTCTTTTTACAACAGCTGTTAGTGGAGCTCTCCTTGGCCAAGGCATGGGCTTTGTGCTCTACTTAGGCTTTGTAGCTGCAGTGCAATTCATTAGTTTGTTCCCTTACAATTGAAATAATTGCTGAACAAAATAAACAGCAGGGTATTGACTCAAATTGGAGTTTGCACATTTAAAAAGTGAATATTGGCAAAACAGCATTATTTTATTCTTGTAAATAACTAAATAACAGACCAGCTTGGAAATATTGGTTGTGCTGTTGGATTTACAATTTACACTTAGCTGCAGAATGATTTGATTAATTTTTCACATGTATTAAATAAATCCCACCATATAAAACACTTAACTGAGGCTTAAGTCTGTTAGCTTTATGGAGTTTTCCAATTAATACAGTTAATGAAATCAGAATTGAAGTAAAAATCTGACTTTCAAAAATGAACCACAATGAAACAGACTGAAACCCCATATTAACTGAATGGCTGAACTGGATTTGGGATAAAGGTAGACTTTGTGAATGAAACTTTGAAGTACACTCAGCAGGGAATTTCTGTTATAGGATGGGCCAAAATTCATTGCAGGGGAGTTGAGCTACATGGCATTCAGAGGTCTCTTCCAATTCTAAGGATTCTGTGATTCTAAAATGAGCCATTTTTAAGGCTGAAAATGTTTTGTAGAAATCCTCACGTGGTTTCAAGTGTCAAGTGGTTAATAAAAAGTGTCTTTGTGTTAACCTGTAGGGGAGGAAATACCCTTGAAAAAGATATTTAGCCTCTTGGAACTTAGCTTGAAAAATGTTATCCTTCAAGAAGATATGTGGGCAGAGCAAGAAGTTCTGACAAAACAGAAGAGGAGTTGGAATTTCTAGCTTGTAGAAAATGTTAAAGATGAAAAATTTCAAGTGCACTGTGTCAAATTTCAGAATTCTCTGTTATCTCTTAGGCCAGTTGAAGCTGCTTGCTTTCACTTTTAACACTTAGAAAAAAGGAGATATTAGAAATGTAGGGCTGGAAAAGATCCTTTGCGCTGATCTTTATGATTGAATTCTCATTTTGGGATCATACAATAGTCAAAAGGCCTATTATACATATGTTATATGTAGGCCTTTTGATTTGAAATGTGTTTTTGAGCTGGACCTCATTTACTTTTGTCCCTTCTCAACAATTCTCTGCTAGAACTCCTTTCTCACCTGCTTATGCTTAATTTGCCTAATTTCTCAGTGCTGTTTTCTAGCAGTGTTAGTCTGGGTATCTCTCCAAATGTATGGAGTGACCATGTTTGCTTCTCCTCATAATTGCTGTTGTGATCTCCTGGCACTGTTAATTAATTTGGTGCATCCTACAGTTTGGGGACAAGTGATGTAGATGATAATCCCTGACAAGTGGGACCTTTAGGCAGAATTCAGAATGTGTCATTATGAAAAACTATTGAAATGTCTATTTAATGCCTATGTGTGCAACCTGCTGCAGGGAGCCTGCTTTGGCAGGGGAGTTGGACTCTGTGAGTCCAACCTGTACTCCCTTCCAACCTCTACAATTATGTGATTCTGTGATTTAATTTAAAATAAACAAATAAAAATCCCACTTTTTTTTTTTTTTTTTTTTTTTTTTTTTTTAGCTCTAGTCTTCAATTGCTTCCCTTCTTAGCCACTGGTTTGGGAGGAGGTAAAAGGAAGGATTCTGTTTTTGAGATCCTAAACGTAGTGAAGTCTGGAAGAGGAGCAGTGAGCACTGCTCTGTAGTATTTATTTGTCTTCCCTTGCTTCTTTTTGGGAGTGTTCATTTCTAACAGGGAAAAAATCTGTTGGAAAAAACTGGAAGCACTTCCCTGACAAGGAGGGAGAAGGGTCAGACCAGGTGACCATGCCTCTCCATGGCAATGTCTGTACTCATGCCATTTAGAGGGTATAAAAGCCCTGTCTGAAAGCCAGGACATTTGGAGTTCAGAGCTGTGGCACCAAGATAAGCCCACCAATAAGTGTCGTTAGAGACTGCCTTTAAAGGTAGGGTTACAGGACTTAACAGTTACATGTAGTTCTGCAATTTCTGTTTGTTGTCTGAATAGGAAGAATACTTCTGATCTCATCATACTTGATGTATTTGGAACTTTGCTTCTCCCCTGGTCACCTGGGAGGAAGTGAGCAGCAGTCTCTGTTCCAGCATCCCTCCTGCAGAAGGATCCCACAGATTTCTTCTTGGCATCAGCTTTTGCCAAGCACTGCTTAGAAGAGAGCATCTGCTCTCAGTGTTATTCTCATAGGGAAATGCATCCCTGAGAAGTGTGGCATATTAGGCTGGGTGGTGCTGTATGTTTTGTCTCATTAGGGCTTTATTGGTTGGGTAAGCTATTAATCATTTTGGTGTCACATTCAGCATACTTGAAATTCTGTGCAGAATTTATGTAAGGAATGAAAATCGACAGATAAAGGCTTGCTCCGAAGAACAATTTTAGTTCAAGCAGTAGAAAAATGCTCATGTAATTATATTGCAGGGAATGACATCAGGACATTTACAAGTGTGACCTTGTTTCTTCTAGAGAAGAGTATTTCTATTGAGCAGTAGATTCTTGCCTTTTATTTGTCAGACAGCATGTGACACTAACTATATTTGGATTAATGCCTTCTTGGTGTCATTTTTTTTCCCTTTCTCGAGCTGTGGGTATAGGAAAAGAAACCACAAATCTCCCATGCAACTGAAAGAAATAAAAAATACCATTTATTTAGTATATGTAAGCCAAAGGTGGGGGAAAACCCACAGTGAAACAGAATGAGTGTCACTGATGCCGAAGCCTGGCCACCTGAAATGTTTTCCCATATAAACACAGCTTTAAAAAAAAATAAAATTGCATAATGACCTCTGTAATCTTTATAACTCAAATGTCAGTGTGTGTAGCTGTGATGTGCACTTGTACATATCACAGATGTTCCCTCTTTTTTTTTTTTTATTGCTGAATGTATAATTGCTTTGTATTGGACATGTTATCATTTCCTATGTGGCATTTACCTTGTAGAAGCTGGTTTTCTTGAATTTCATTTTTTGTTTTCCTCTCTGCATTAATCTGTGAGAGAAGTCACCTTCAGAAGCTTTTGGTTTTTCTGAGTTCTTATCACTGTAACAGCTGTTTACTGTTCTGTTGTTTTCAATTTGCTTATAAAAATGTCTGAAAAATCGCTCATTGTCTTCAGATCTATACTGTGAATATATGTATATATTAACAATGTAAAGATGTACTGTATTAATGAGATGAGCTTGGAGATTTTGTTAAGCATGAGCAGAATTTTGAGCTTAGAAAGCTGGAAGTTAGGGAAAAAAAAAAAGGTGGTCAGACATTGCCTCTGTCTTCCAGCATAAGTTTCTCTTTATCGAAGATTTGTTGTTGTCTGTCTTTCATACTAGCTTGGAAAAGAAAAAAAAAAAAAAAAAAAAAGGAAAAAGGAAAAAAACCATATTGTAGCACCCTTTCTAATCTCCAGGGTAGGGAGCTCCCTATCTTCTTCCCACAGTGAAACAATGTATGTATGAAGGAGTGTGTGTGCGTATATGTATATAATATATCTAGAATAATAGTAACAATAACATGAAGTTTTTCTTTCTCTTCCATTTATTTATTTATTTTTAAATTGATAGAAAGAAGCTTGGCTGGACCACAAGCGGGAGTGCAAGTGCCTTCAGAATGTCAAGCCTAATTTTCCTCCAGATTCTGTCAGACTTGCTGGCAGGATTGTTTTTAAGCTAGTAAGTGACATACTTTTAGATATATTCAGTGTAATAGTTTCGGGTTAATACTTTTTCACTCTACATTTTTAATGTAATTAAGAACTAGAAAGCTGAAGTGACTGGGATCGCTGAATAAAATTGGACTGCACACTGCATTAAAATATTACTGATTGATTTGCAGAAGTGTGAAAAGGTTCAAGAGGACTGAAATGGACATAATTAAGCTCAAGAGGTCTGTTTATGAAGTTTTTATTCCTATGGCTGTCACAGCATCCTAAACTTATTTCTGCCTAGAGGGAAAGCACAGAACACACTGTTTTTTGTTTGATACTATCAAAGTTATTGGTGCATCCATCAAGTTCACTGGGATTTTTTTTTTTTGTTTGTTTATTTTTATTTTTTTTTTAATATATATGAGTGGTAAAGAGAAGCATGCACTGTTAACCCTTCCTTTTAATGTTGGGTTCCCTTAATCTCAATTGGATATTTTTTTCCTAAATTTTTCTTGAAAGTCCTGGGTTTTGACATTCCCACAGCTTGATTAATTTACACAGACTAAATTTTCTGTTAAATCAATAGGCTGATGACTGAGATTATAAATCCTTTTTTTTTTTTTTTTTTTTTTTTTCCTGACCCTGCCATGATACTGTCTTTCTTGAATAAAAATGTATTCATTTATTGGGGTCTGAATGATAGAATGTAATTTAATATCTTAATTTATACATTGTTGGGAGCAGTGTGTGCGTGATGGTTTTTAAAGGGCAAATATGTACCTAGAAATGCAGTACATTAATTATAGTCTCATGAAATCTGAGACTACTAACCTCATAAATTGCTTTCAATTACAGTATGAAGGGCCACAGTAAATTACTAAGGGCAAACTGCCAAAGTCGAGAAAATATACTAGTAGAAAGTGTCATAACATCAGAAATTAAGTAGTATTTCATGATAGTTTACAGAAAGTATAGACTGACCAGATTTATGTTGATGCAGTTACCTGTACCTAATTATCTTACAGGCATATCACATTGAATAATCAATTTCGTAGAGTGTTTTCAAGATAAAACATGCCGTGTAAGTATTAATTATCTGTTTTTCTCTACAGCTTAGGCAATCAGCATGCCTTTCTGAGAGACTCTACTCTTTTTCAGATCTTCAGTCAAGTAAGTAATTGCCAGCTGTATTGCAGGTAATGCTTCCATTTTCTGTTTTACAGAACGGCCATCCTACCCTACTGCAGCTTGCCTTCTGAAAGTCTGCTAACGTAGAGTAATAGAATATGGCAGGAAAGTCTAAACTAAAGGCAAAACTGACTGTGTTTAAACCTCTGTGGGAAAGGATTCAATGTTCAAGGATTGATGGGGAAAAAAACAGCATGTATTGTTCGAGCAAAATTTTCACCTTATTTAGTCTGTATATTTTTCCTCGTTTTGCAGTATACATTTTGCTGATGCAGCTTTTAAAGTGAACTGAATATCTTCCTTTTTATATACCGTTTCAATACAGAAAAATTTCATTAGTGGTTGTATTTTTTTTTTCAATAGTATTATTGCTTAAAGATTCAAAATAACTTCCAGAAAAAGTAAATACATCTAAATTTGGATGTGATACATGTTTGCTTTGAACATGACTTCTCAGTGGAGGAAAAAATACTTTTGTGCTCCCATAAGTTTCAGTGGCTTGGGTAGGAAAGGAGGTTCATTACAATCTCTCAGAAGAGCTGATAATTGAGACAGGAAGCTTTTTTTTCCTAGATTTTGCAGTACTTTGAAGTATGAAGACTTACAGAATAGGAAATGCATCCTTGGTTGAATCCTGTGTCTTGTTTGAAGGGATTTTGTAGAAAATAGCATAAAAGTATTTATTATCTCAAATTTTTTTAATGTTATTCAGAGGCTTGGATTTAATACAGCTTGAACCGTCTCTACTGTTTTTCATTTAGAATGGTCCAAAAGAGGGCTGTGGTATGATGGGGCAACTTGTAGTCACTGTCATACTTTTAACAGTTATTTCTGTTGTTTCATGACACTTCTTCCTATTTACTGAACATTTTACAGATCATGTTGATAAAGATTTATATACTTTCCTTCAATATTGTTAGAATGTATTTGAAAGTCATTTTTTTTTCATTAAAGCTCTAAGCTTATAGGGAAAAGAATTTGATTTAATCCTCTGAGGCAAACAGCTTCTCAGGAAGTGTCTGTACAACACAGTATTGTTTCAACACTGTAATCTTTTCAGTCAAGAAGGTCTGAAAGTTGTTATTGTCACTACCCTGTCCCTGTTTCTTCAAAGTATTACTTTTTCAGTGTTACTTGGTATAGTTGGATGATTTTCAGTGTGGATGACCTGTATGCTTTTATTCATTTTATTTTCACATCTGATTAAGTAGGAGGTGTGTCTGTGTATTTGGTGACTTTCACTAGTTCTGGTTTATCATACAGTTTGTTACTTCCAAGGCTTTCCTATCTTGCTGTGTATTAAAGTAATTCAAATGATGTAGACATCAACTTTGCTTACACTTAACAAGACTCAGCATGCATACAAGTGTTTGTGTGTGGTACAATTGGATGATTTTTTGCTACTTTACTCATATTTGTATCAGAGCTGTCAGGCTGCATAATTAAATCCCAATGCTTGATTTAGAAAACTTTCCACAAGCCTTTTGTAGCATTTTCTCTCCCACACCTCAGTTTTTACCATTAAAAATGTTTTTTATAAAAACACAATTAAAACATTCGTGCATTTTTATTTCACTTTGTTTTTTTTGCCTTGATTTCATGAGGAGTTGTGAAAACCAGGTCTTGGTTGTTTGGATCCCGTGGGACTTTTTGCAGAGATCATTAGCTCTAATGCCCTGAACAGAGTCCAGCTTGAATAATTTGCATTCTGTTCCTGTCTCTCCCTGGTATTCCAGTTGGATTTGGTATTCTTTTTCATATCTGTCCTATGCCACAGTGTCCATTTAAGCTGTGTTGCTTAGATTATTACTGTTCCCTATTCTAGAGGTACTAATATGTGCTAATAGTAAAGCAGATCATGCCTGCCTCTTAACGAAATAATAACGAAAGTTCAAAACTCCCTGCTCTCTTGAAATAACACATTTGAAAGAAAAAGCCTCTTCAGTGTCAAAGAAACATTACACAGCAAGCACAAATGTATGACTTTTTTTTTAAACTTGAGTTTTCCAGTCATCCAAAAGCTTGCTACTTTGCTTGAAGACTCAGTCTTCAAGCTGTTCTATACTGGAGGTTTTGTGTGTTGGAAAGAACAGTAAGTACGTCTGCATTTCTGTCCTTGTACGTTCATTCAGGTTTGCAAGATCACCCTCAAATGTCCATGCTGTTAAGATGCTGAGAAGTAGTTATGAAAAAAGCAAATCCTTCAGTTACGTAGTTTTTGTGCCACTTAACATGGAGCTTTATCTCTGTGTTCCTTTGGGTGAGTGACGCAGACTTTCTGAGCTGAATCTGAGTGCTGTGGGAGAGCTTGCCTGTCCTTCCTGACCCTCAGCACGTGACTGACTAAGCCCAGATATGGCTTTTAGATAGGAGTGCCTAAACCCTGGAATGGGAGCAGATCTTGAAGAAAGGGCTAACTCTTACTGGAATGGAAAACAAATATATTACAATAGCAGTGCGTAGCAGGAAGATGTGTACTTCTGCTCTAATATGGTGTGTTGGTAGGATTGCATCTTCCAGCTAACTAGAATGGTCCTCAGTGGCCCCAAATGAGTGTTCAGGTAAGGAGTCCCATTCCAAACTGGAAGGAAACAGTTGCCTTTGCTTGCCAGCTGTTTCTGCTGCAAGGCATCTAGTTGGTAAATAGCCATGGCTCATTCTGGTAATCAAGTCAGCACACAGTGCTCTGCCAGAGGGGATTCATGGGAGATAATGAAAGCAGCTCACTAGTGTGTTGTGTGTAAAGTGGAAGCTCCATCATAGTCACTTTCACTGTACTCTGGCATCAGATGTGACACTCGTGTCATCTGCTGAGGACTGCACCATTCTGCCAGCCCTTGTAAATTCAGTTACTGAACACCAGTGTAGAGTGAATAAATGTATCTTCAAGGCACCTGGTGTTCTACATTTTAAGATAAATTTGGATCATTGTTGCATTGTAGAAACGTGGCTCTCACTGGGTGCATCTACTCAGTGCTGCTTTAGGGGTTCTGCTTATTTTCAGCTGGCACAGCTCATGAGGTTGAATTCTGGCTTGAGACCTCAGCTGTGGGTGTGCCAGATCAGGATGGTGATACTGTGTGTGTTTCCCAGGCTTATGGCCTAATGAATCCTATGATAAAACTATCAACTCCCAGTGTGGCTTTCAGTGTGGAATTCAGAGCCCATGGCTCCATTAAAAAAAAAATAAATGTGTCCACCATTTACTTATCTGAAACTCTGCAATCCTAGGAACCTAGGAATATGGATTCAGGACACTCACACTCATGTGGCCTTCATCCTTCACCAACTCTTGCACTGAACTTCCTGCTAAAGGTCTCTATCAAACTTGTCCCAGTTTTCTTTTTGCTTGAAGGTCTGACCTTTCCCTCTAGCAGCTGTCTTGCAGAACTGTGGTGCACTTGAGGCTGAACTTCTTGCAGTAACTGCTTCTCAGTACCTTTACTGTACCAGACAAGTGCATTCAAAACTTTTCATAAAGTTGCTGTGTACATTAAGATGTTTGCTACAGGTCTTTGCAGTGACCCTGCTGTAAGAAGCATCTTCAAGGACTGCCTGACTGCTTTGGGACCAGGCAGTGCAAAACATGAAGAAGACTGTATGTGAAGAAACTCTGTGCATTGCTTGGATTTGTATCTACAGAACAGCCTGAACCTTGAAGTTCAGGGATGCTGGATGTGATAGAACACAGAAGCTTGAGAACTGTACCATTAGCTGGCTATTTAATCAAACCCAGAGGCATCTGCTTTAACTGCATTCTCTTGTTAAGTGAATCATTAGAGGTAGCTTTAAATCCTCCTTCCATGAGATCAGCAGTCATGGATCTAAAGTATGGGGAAGAGCTTTTCTTAGTGAAAGGTTATTTCTGTTCTCAATAAAGATAAATGTTTAAATTGTAATAACAATTCACTATTGTGCAGAGATGAAGTTAGTTCATAGTGCACAATTATCCTCTTAGCCTTTTGTTATGGCTGATTCTTGAACTTGTCCATCTTCACATTCTCCATTTAAGCATTTGCTTTGTGCTAACTGGCAGGAAAAGAGAAATGTGAACAAGTTAGTAAGACGACACTGAACTTAATAGGGCAGCTGAGTTTCACTTTCCATGTTATCATTTACCTGATTCATGGGTGGTCTCTTCATTAGAAAACACATTGCTGTATTTCTTTCAGGATTCATATTGCAAAGCATGAATAATGGTGCCTTATTATTTAATGTAGGAATGATATTTGCTTAATACTCCTTCTTATCCATTCTGTTTAGCAGCTGCTGCGTACAAAACTCCCTCTGTCTCTAAAATATTTCTTGTCTGCTAGAATAAAAGTTTCTGATGCATCTATGGAGAATATGTTACAAACCTAGATGCCTATTTTTTGTACTAATGACTTATGTCTGTTTATGCATCTACTTTATTGGCTTTTGATGTTTAACTCACCATTTTCTTTATACCGTTTGGTAGTAGCAAAGTGATAAACTCTTCTTTGTGTTGATAGATAGTTGTCAGGGAAAAAAAACAAAAAAGATAAACGTTTGCCCTCTGTCAAAATTGCCCTCTGCCAAGATTAATTCTAAAACTGGAAATGTCTAGACTGTATAACTGCCACTGTACATTTTCAAGATGTTGGTGAAAGATTCTGTTTACACCTTGGTGTACTTTTCCTTTCCCTTTAAGATGCTGAACAACTAAGTGAAGAAATGAAAGAGGGCCTCAGGCACCTTGCACATACCTTGCAACTGTATCTGAGAGCAGAGATCCAGGATGCATCTCACTTACCACCTGCAATTGACTTTTTTCAGATCTTCACAAAAGTAAGTATTAAAATGTGGTTACTTGACAACTCATAAATTATCCTTTCTTTGTGTTCTTGATTTATTTTTGAGCAGGAGTTCAGCGGATGCATCCAGATTGATATTTAACCTAGGAAAATCAAACTGGTTTTTTTTTTTTTTTCAGTCACTACTTACGAAAAAGCGTAGGTTTATATAATTACAACACTTAAAAGTGAAAGTAGCATCCAGTGGCTTTTTTCCTTTTCCCTTTTCAAATTATCATGTTAATGTTCTTGGGAAAAAAAAAACAAGCACATTGAACTGATAAACTTAAAAACCCACACAATTGAATAAATCAACCTATGTAGTTTTTCTAATGGTAATGAAGAGCATATAGCATCACTCATCATTCTACAAATTTTCTGCAAAATCCTTTGTCTTATGTTTCTAGATAGGCTTCAGTCTGTTTTGTCATTTAGTAATATGTGCTAATGGGTGCTTTATGGCAGTGGTGTATCCCACATGGGATATGGGTCACGTCCATCTCAAATGCTACATGATAAAGTATTTGAAATTCATTTGCACAGTATGCAAAATGTTTGTTTCATTACTAAATAAATATAATTGTTTTTCTCTTATTGCTTTCACGTTAGAAAGTTTAACTTGAGCAGTACAAATAGAAGTATGTCATATGGAGAATACTCATAGTTTTAACTTGAGTAATTTTAAAAAAATTCTTATTGTTAAATACTAGCATAAGATTTAACTCATGCACACTTCAGTAGTTTTACGTAGTGTTTTGTTATGAAAGAAGCAAACTCTCTTTATGTTTTACTTCTAGTTCAAATAAGAGAGCCTCTTCTACTGAAATTAAAAAATGCAGTTTTTTTCAATCTGTTTGTACGCTAGTGGAATCTGCTTTTGCTGTGGGTAATAGGAGTAATACAGTCAACAGTATTGTTTATCTGGAATTTTTATTAGTGATTGGACTGCTATGATGTAAGGTTTTGATTTTCCTAGAAAAAATGTGCAGGCTGAACTATACTTACAGGGGAAAAGACAACATGCCAGAAGTAGTCTCTAGTCAGACTCTCTTACTGTCTTAGCCTGGCATATCTGATTTGCCAGATGAATTTCATATGGAATGTGTGCTCTGGGTTAACTGGTTTAGAGTATTTGTACAGATGAAGATAAGGCTGGATATCAGATAATGATCATCGCTTAACTGGTTCAAGCTGAGTTATAGCTTGTAAGAATTTGTTTACAGATGTTGTTGCCCTCCATTTAACAATAAGCTTAGGATACTGGCCACAGTTCTTTCATTGATTTCTTTTAGATTGTTATTGAATGTGTGAGATGTTAATCACATTTTTATCACATTGTTAGACCTGTGATAAGCAGTGGTATTTCAGCTCATTGTTAAGCTCTTTTTACTTAGAAATTGATAGAAATTTATTTTTTCTCAGTGAAATTATGTTAGATTGAACTGAGCCAACCAAGATACAGTGGGAAGAAAGTATGAGTTCTGCACTTTCCCTCAACCCACCTGTGAGTTGTTTGTCTCTGTTCTGGCTCTGGACCATGCTTGACCTCTCCCCACGTTTAATCTGCCCACCAGCCCAACTACAAGAATTTTTCCCATCAAAAGAAGTTGCAGATTTGTTCTCTGGGACAAGGCAAACTCAGCAAAACTGTTTCTGGCAAATGCAGAGAAGAGACAGGGCTGCACAATGGGGGAGAAAGTTTTATAACTCCTCCTTTTAACGAACTATTAGCTCACAATTTCACACACACATTCTCAACCATAGGAGAGACATTTGAATTTGGATAATGTGGTGACTTTGTAGAAGCAGTGTGAGGATTGCTCAGTATGTTGGAGCACTGGTGGAAAAAATATATAAGCTTTTAGAATTTTTGATGTGCATGTATACACAATCATCTGCCTCTGTACACATCCTCTTCCCTCCCGTGTATTTTAGTCAAGTGATGCAAGAGAGGATCAAGGGAAGAATGAAAGGTAGGACTTCATAGCTCCAAATCCTGTTAACTGGAGAATGAAGAATGATTAATTAATGTAGACAACATTTGCTCCATTATGTGAAAACAAAGACATTTTTAACTCAATGTATTTTCACTGGAACTTATTGAATGCACTGTAAAGTACCAAGTTTTCAAGTTGTTCCTTCTTTCTTTTTAAATTCTATAAGTTCAGAGGTGATCAAGTGATTGAAGTTCTTTCCTTCTTCCTTGGCTCATTTAACAGTCAGCCTGTGTGACAATTTTCCCTAAAAAAGGAAAAAGGTTGGGCAAATGACACAGACCTACCATGGCCACAGTTACTTCATATTGCTAATTTAAAATTTAAAAAAAAGTGGCAAATGGAAAGGAAGAATCTGACTACACAGGTGAATTTGTTGGGAGGAAGGAGCTGTTGACTAAATATAACCATATTCTATACCTGCAAGTAAAGCGAGCATCTTGCTTCAATTCCTGTCAGGCACAATGCCTTTCGAGACCTTTGATGTCACTGTCTAATTTTCAGTGTGGTAATCTACAGCTGTTCCAATTAGATTGTCAGATGAGTGTTGCATTATATTTATCCCACTTTATAGAATGTTTCTTGGGAGATAAGCTGAGTGTCAGTTGAAAAAATCCTCTTTTTTTCTTCTTTATTTCCTTCCCTCCTTTTACCTCCAAGCTAAATAGGGTTTGGAATTGTATGTCTCTGATAAAAGACTGATGTGGTCTCTTCTCTGTAGTGTAACTCTCAGAAAAGACCAGCTGTGATGACTACTATGTGTGGTCGTAGAATAAAGAAATACTACATACACATGATTTCAAGATGTAATCTTGTTTTCCCAATCTCTTCCAACATTCCTTTCAAGTTCAGTAGGTGCCTATTACTGAACTTTTTTGGATTACTTTTTTTATTGCATGCCACAAAATAACCCCCATCAGAGGTCATTTTTATTCTATTTGGTGCTGGATCCTCAAGAAAGAAAATAAACAGACCTCAAGACAAGAGAGAAAATCTGTCCTGCAGTGAGATGACAAAATTCCAGATAATTACTGGAAGCTCTCCAACCTGTTTTAGGTCAAAGGAGTTTTTTGGAACCTCTTTTAAATAATCCTCAGTTTCTGCTGTCCATTGCTATTGTCTTTGTGGAAAATTAATTATAGTTTTATTTACTTGTGATGTTCAGAAGGCCGAGTCCTCTTGAGTGCAATCTTGTGAAAAATCAAAGAAAATTCTGCTACTGCTTTAAGTGGGGACAGAATTTCAGCCCAGTGTATTTTTAGTTCAAGTGGAAAATATCAAGTGAACTGGATGGGAATGGGTTTCAGAAGGGTAATGTACCTTTCCTTTTTAGAGCTTTGCACTGTTCTCACTAGACAATTTGCTCTTGTAACAACTGTTGTTGGAGATAATTTTTTTTTTTTTCTTTTTTTTTTTCATTCTTGCTATCTGATCACTCTTTGGAAGCTCCAGTGTATTTAATGTGCTGTTTATCAAGGCTGTGGCTGTTTTTAAATTCTGATCCTCAGTATTAAACATACTTATCTACAGTTAATTACATGATAAGCTTTTAACTCCACTGAGACTCTTTCAAACGTCAAGATAAATTTTTGACACCATGGTTTTATAGTCTAATGGTGTTTCCATAACCTTGAGATAAAATCAGTCCTTGTTTTTGTTAGTTCTTCAGCCTTCGCTTACACATGTGTGAGGAGGTGGCCTGGAATCCTATGAGACACTTAATGGATAAAGAATTTTTTTTTTTTTTTTTTTTAATGTGTTTATAGTTCTTTTCATAATAATGGACAGAACTACACAAACTTTTTAAAATGCTGAATGAAATCTGTCCCTAGCACGTAGACTGTAAAACAGTGACTTCACTGAGTGAAATCAAACCTGAGAGAAGCTTTTTATTTTTTGGACCATGTGCAGATTTGGTGTTTTGCACAAAATAACATCTTATAATGCTATGTCACAGTTGGCTCTTTATGAACATTTTGAATGTGGGTGAAAACTTTTATCAAGTGAAAAAGAAAAAGGTGAGATTTTGGTGTTGGATACAATGGGTAGCCATTTTAAAGGTTTTATAATTTTGGATCCTCACAAATATGTAAACAGTATATATGCAACCACTTTCGTGAAATAAAAGTACGACAAAATCCAGCCACGTTTAATGAACTATAATGTGACAAACTTGTAGAGCAGTTCAGTAATTGTAGAACAGAACGTTGCTGGAAAAAAAGGTTTCTGTGTTTTGGTGAGTGAGTTGATAAACTTTTGAGGAGTCAGCTGTGCTTAAGATCCTCACAAACCTCACAAAGCAATCTCCCTCATCTTTCTGTTGTACAAAAGTTTTTATGCATAAGCAGCTTTCTGGGGTTTGTCTTTACAGCATATGGGTTGATAGCAATGAGAGGGAGAAATTCTATCTTTCTGAAATTATTTTCTAGTGGTTCTAATCTTGCTAATTATTTTTTCTTACAAACAGATTCTATTTTTAAAGTAAATGAGCTCTGTATGGGAACTGTTAGCTCAAAGCCTGAACCAGTGATTGAACACCTGGTGAAGGGGTGCGACCAGCCTTGGGAGCACAGGTGTGAGCAATTCACTTGTATGACCACCTGTGTGGACCCAGGGTCCACCTTTCCCTTACCTCATTTAAGGGCTGGCTACCAAAGGGGAAGCATCTCTACTTGGAGATTGCCTCCTTTTGGAGTTTCAACGGAGTCCTGATGCTCAGAAAGGGTAAGTTATTCCTTTGTTATTACTGAATTGTGACCACTAATGTTCTTGGGTGATTCAAAAAGCTCCTTCCATCTAGTTCATTGGAGAGGTTGTATGCATTCATGCAGATCAGCTGAGCATGCCTCTTTATGCACATGATGTGCTGCCCTTACCCTCTTCTCAAGTGTTGTTCTGTTATTTCATTTTTAGATTTGTGCAGAATTGATACAAATCGGTAATGAAGCAACAACAGGTCTAAATCTCAACAGGTCTATCTCTTCAAAATCTGTTGTTCAGTCATCCTATCAAAATTTAAACTTATTTTACTTGCATGCTTAAGTTTTCAGTACTTGGTTTTTATTTAATTTTTTGAAAGTTTTTTTTCAGCATAGAGGCTATTAGAACTATTTAAGGGGATTTTGGTATTGCAGCTGTGTAGGCAGAAGAGAACTGGGAATTTACTTGTGTCACTTGATCTTTATAAAGCCTTCATCTAGTTTATGATAATTGTCTCACAGTGATACAACTGCAAAAGATATGCTGGATCTTTGCATTGCTTTCTGAGATCTTATAGGTATCAGGTGCATTAGTTTTCTGAGCAGACCTTTGTAAACAAGATGCATCTGCCTAATCAAGTTTCTTACTTTCAGTATCTTACTCTTCATTAGGATTAACTGTGTTAGTAATATGTCAACAGAGAAATGAAAGTTATTTGTATCAAGAAAGGAAATATTGGGATAAAGTTAAGAGTAAAGATATGAGTGAGTGAGGAGTTGTTGAAGGTGCACAGGTGTAGATGGATTGCTTTCTGATGCCATGTTTGCTAATCTAAGTAGTGTTAGGTGCATTTGTTCAGCTTTCATATGTTTAGGAGGTCACAGAGTGCTTTTCCTGGAGATGGTAAAAGCAAATGCGTGTTTGTCCACCTTTTGCTCTTTGTGTAGTTCACATCTATTGTGCATTCCTACTGTTTCATGTGAAACTGTGGGCTTATGTTAAAATTGAGGTCCAGGCCAGTGCTAGCACATTTATTTTTAGATGTGGCACTGGAAACTGTTTTGCAAAAGCCTTTTCATTTTGTTAGTTCATTTTTTATTATAATTTTGAATGTAACGTAATCTCCAAAAATCATTATACCTGGAACAGCGTTTAAGCTTAGACACTCAACAGGCAATTACGTTTACTTCAATCTTCTTGGCTCTTTCTATTTTCAGTTTTTCAGAGTTGGAGCAGTATGTTCCAGCTCACTGAACTGTATCAGAACTTCTTTCTCTGACTGTTGTCATCTTTAAGTCTGTTACAAGAGATTTGTTATTAGCTTCTTGTCTTAGATACTGTGGATTCACTTTTTTTTGCTGGTAAAGTTTCGTTTGGTGGGAATATGAGCATGGTGTGTCCTCTCTCTCCTGCTCTGTGTGTGTGGTTTTAAGGTACTGAAAGTGCTTACAGCTGCTATGAGCTACCTTTTGATCACCAGAAAAGTTGTGCTCAGTTACTGCCCAAATAATTTCAGGAGAACTTTTCTGTAATCTTTTTCCAGCGTTTTCCACCAGGGCATAACAAAACTCATTCTGACAAACCTTGTATTTGTTTTTAGAGGGCAGTAATTATCACTTTCCTAATGTATATTATTGTTTCTTAGGAGCTGTTTTATCTAGGAAACGTAATAATCTAAGGTAACTGTCTACTTCTGTAGTACAAGAAACCAAAGGAAATGGAGAATTCTAAATATATTTGAGGAAGCTAAGCACTAGTTAATGCAGCATAACTAATAGTCAAGTTTTATTTGAACATTGGATTTTATTGTTTACAAACTTCAGTGTTTTAAACTCACTTTTTGTGATGATTCAGAAACTGAGACATGCTGATCCCCTTTGGTATTTGGGCTGTCCTGTAGGAGCCTGGACAAGCTGCTGATGGAGCTTGTCCAGGCTCCATCAGCTGATGGCAAAGCTATTCAACTCCCAGACTACAAAGCTGGTGTGAGGACAGGACTACAGAAGTCCATGATGTAGGCTCATTTCTGGCACAGTTTTCTCTGTGTATCTTAACTCAAATGGGGGAAGATTATGTCTCATTTTGTATAGAGGGGGAAGAAAGTTATTCAATGGTGAAGAAATGTAGGGAGGTTCTTGGGGCTATTTAAGCATTACTTAATTTGGTCTGCTAGGTCACAGGGTTGTCTGCTTGGTATCCCTTGTTCTCCCATCAATTCAGCTACTACTGAAATATAGGAGTAAATAGAAAATTTGATACTGACTTTACTGCTTTTCCTTTGTCTTTGCCCGTGATTTTGGTTTGTCTATTAGAAGGCAGTAATGCTTCATGCTTGCATGGTGCTTCCAGTAATACTCAAGAAGAATTTTCAAATGATCTAGCAGTGAGTCTTCATGGTTTTCTTGAGTAGCAGACTAGCAGTCTTTTGAAGGAAGAAGGTGTGGTTGACATGGTGGAAGGAAGGGATGCCATTCAGAGGGACCTTGACAGGCTGGAAAGGTGGGCCCGGGTGAACCTGATGAGGTTCAGCACAGCAAAGTGCAGAGTTTTGCACTTGGGATGGAGGAATCCCAGGCATCCATACAGACTGGAAGGAGCGGTCCTTGAGAGCAGCCCTGCAGAGAAGGACCTGGGGGTCTTGATGGATGAGAAACGTAACATCAGCCAGCAGTGTGCTCTTGCAGCTCGGAAGGCAAATGGTATCCTGGGCTCCATCAAAAGAGGGGTGGCCAGCAGGTACAGGGAGGTGATTGTCCACCTCTACTCTGCTCTTGTGAGGCCCCATCTAGAGTACTGTGACCAGGTCTGGAGCCCCCAGTACAAAAAAGACAGGGAGCTGCTGGAAAGGGTCCAGAGGAGAGCCATGAAGATGATCAGGGGACTGGAGCACCTCCCCTACGAAGACAGGCTGAGGGAGCCTGGAGAAAAGAAGGCTGCAGGGTGACCTCACTGCAGCCTTTCAATACTTAAAGGGAGCCTATAAACAGAAGGAGAGCCAACTGTTTGGAAGGGTTGATAACAGCAGGAGAAGGGGAAATGGTTTGAAGTTGAGAGAGGGAAGATTTAGGTTGGATATCAGGGGGAAGTTCTGTAGTATGAGAGTGGTGAGGTGCTGGAACAGGCTGCCCAGAGAGGTTGTGGATGCCCCATCCCTGGAGGTGTTCAAGGCCAGGTTGGATGGGGCCCTGGGCAGCCAGGTCTAGTATTAAATGGGGAGTTTGGTGGCCCTGCCTGTGGCAGGGGGGGTTGGAGATTCGTGGTCCTTGAGGTTCCTTTCAACCTGGACCATTCTGTGAAAGGTCTGTCTGTCTTTTCAGAAGAGACTTATAGAACAATGAGAGCTAAATCCTGTCCTGCCAGCCACAGGCTGTAGCAGGCTGTGCTGCCTGCTTTAATAGTGTAGTGCTGCATAAACATAGGGACAGCAGTAGCAGCAACAGCTACAAGTAGGGGTCTCCATCCTGGGCTGTATCACTCTGTTACAGAAATACTTTCATACAGCTGCTAGTATCATCAGTTTGGTTACAATAGGTATTCTTTCTCTAGCTGAAGACTGCGAAGGAAGTATAAACCGCTGTGCATCAGCTTCAGAAGCAATGATGAAAATAAAAATTAAGGGAAAAAGAAACAAAAAACAGTAAAAATGTGAGTAAAATGAGAAGAAATGTAGCAGCAATACTCCAGAATGAGGGTGATAAACAGCCTGAGAACATTCCTCTCTACTTCACCAAATAAAAATCACATCTTCATGGGAAGTGATTTTTGTCTAACATGCCTTTTCAAGTTTAATTATTTCCTGTTATTTTCCTATTGAGTTATGATTGGAGGAGATATTTCTCCATAGCAATTATCTCAATTTTTATGTAACAATAGTTGCATCTCAGAGCAATCGGATATTGTAGCAGAACATGAAACGAAGCCTTAGCCATCCCATCCAATTTTAAGTTAGAGCAACATGGTTACAATTAAAGTATTAACTTTCACTAACAAAGCTTGGTGCTGTGAAACCATAGAATTACGATACTTCAGACTGAGCTTGTGGTGTAATGTGTGTTCTCTTATCTAATTGTTGATTGCATCTTCTGTTTTACATGTTACGTCTAGTATGGGAAATGCCAGGTGAAGAAAACATGGTAGAAGAGTTAGAAGCGTATACTGTGGGGGCAAAATTTGTAATGACTTGGTTTTGTATTGTAGAAGAGAAAACTGGTAGGGAAGAGAAAAATACTTTTTAAGGAGATTTTTTCAGTTCAGACTATAAAGCAAATGCTTCTATAAAAGTTACTGACTTGAGTAGACACTGAGGGGAGACTGAGAGTGCGATGGGGAGAGTGTGTATGCATCTTATTCAGTTGACTATTTTCTCTTAAGCTGAGACTGGAAGTATTGGGAGAAAAGAGTCTAGAGAGCAAAATGGCAGGGTAGTATAATGTTGCATCTAAGTTTTGTTTTCCTCTCTCTGGTTTAGTTTTAGAGCTGTGATAATTCTCTTCACAAATGAGAAAGGATCCAGGTGGCCAGGGATTTAATTACCATTACTTTGCCTAATTCTGCTTAGAGAATGTTCACAAAACATAGTATTTGAGAAGTTGATTGTTCCTGACATGTGGTATACATTGGTCTCTTTCCTGGTGTTCTTACGGAAGTGAACTGGAAGCAGTAAAGATTTAAAACAAAACAAAACAAAAAACAAACAAACAAACAAAAAAAAACACACAAAAAAACCCAACAACAAAAAGCGTGCTTCAGTGGTTGTGCACTGGAGTACATGCACAAAATATGTTGGGTGAGGCACCTTCTGTGTTTAGGAAAAGTCAGCATGGATGAGGTCATGGGCACATTTAGTAAAGATTTGATTACTAAATGAAAAACATTTATGTTCTCTATCAGCAATTTTAAAATCCTTTAATTGAGGAGGATAAGCCTGATAACTGCTTGTAAAGCTGTTGGCAGCAAGCTATTCTATCCTTGTCTTTAGGATGACCTGCAGTGGGGTTGCTTAAAGCTTTTTTGCTTGTTTGTTTTGGCTGTGAGCAATGCTGGAATTCTGTGTGGTGGGATTATTAATCAGCTCTGAGACTTGTTTAACATCTTTAATAGATGAAAAGGCTAAAAATTGATTTCCTTACATAAAGACATTGGAGTAGGTTGATGGTCTGAAGAGTACTTGGATCTTTGAACGTAAGGTGGGGAGCGAAGTATTTGTGGTGTTGCTATTGACTTACTGTTATCTCAGCTACTTCAGAGTTTCTGTGAAAAATGCGTTTAACTTAGCCCAAATGGTATCCTATAGAATTAAATGGCTGCTATACCCTTAAGCACCAACAGAAGGTGAGACATGCTGTTTCATGCAGCTGTTTCAATGGGTGACAATTAAATAACATTCCCACTACAGTAGCTATTAAGTCATGACCTGAAACACTGATTGAACACCTGGTAGGAAGGCAGGACCAACCAGGTTGACCAGAAGGGGGTGGAGCCAGGATCTGCCCCTTCCCACACCTTCCCCAGATGTAAGGATTGGCAGTGGAGGTAAGGGGGTATCTTGCTGGAGATCCTCGCCTACCTGAGGCCTTCCAAGGGTAAGCAGCTTCTTTCCTTTGTTTCTGTGTCCACAGCCACCATGTTTAAGCATATCCTCACCTCCTGTAGCCTACCACTTTGCTACTATGCTGTCATTGCTGTGCTTTCCTTCATGTTACAGCTACAGAGGTGAAATCCAGTCCTAATAAATCTGCTCTCTCCCCATCTCTTCCAGTATGCACAAAAAAATTAGACACATATTATTTTCTTAGCTCTGTAGTTATGATGAGCTTTTTTATGCTTGCTATTTCATCAAAACCCCTCCTCAGTTTTAGAAGTTATTTGGGTACACAGCATGGATTAATTCAAATGCTTCTCAAGCTGTGAGGATGTTACATTACGATTTTTGAAAGCACCATGTTATTAATGGAGTTGAAATTTTGAGTAGTATGAAGATGGAGAAAGGAGCAGTAGTTGTACTGTAGTCATGACTGCTATGTAATTGATCTCTTATTGTGTATTTTAGTATGGTTGAGCTGCAGTCACAAAGTGGTTGTAGAACTGGTATCACTGACCTGGCTTGAGATCACTTGTACCATTGCAGCTTGAATCTGACGAGGCTAATTTAGACAGCTCTTAGGCATAGTAGTGGGTATAGGTAAACTTCAGCAGTTGGCACCAGGTTCTTGGAAGGGAGATGCAAGAACTGGGCAGTCAAAAGGCTAATGAGTTGTCACTGCTTTTCTCCTTGTATCTTCCTGCATACACAGCCTGGAAGTTCTTGTCCAATGCTCTTCTCAAGTAAACGTTGGAAGCTTAGTTTTGTATAAATGAATGTTCTGTCAGTGTTGATCTTAAACGAGTTTCTGTTGGCTGAAGAAGTAATTTTATCTTGAGAATAACATGATAAAATGAATGCTGCATTTTCTTTGTTGGTAGTTGATTTAGACAAATGCCAGATGCAAATTTGACAGCATTTGCTGTTATTTCATATAAGATTACTATGTTTCTTATAACAACTTAAATATATTTTAATTGAACTGACTTTTCACACATGTTGGACAATCAGTCATTTTTGATGCGGTTTGTTTGAAAATCAATGGCTCTGAAAATAAGCTCTGGTGGCAAAGCCTAACGCAGCACTTCAGGTTGTTCCCATTCTGTCAGTTGGCCAACAGTGACACTCTGGACCAACATTTGTACCATTACTTGGGTGATGCAAATAGGCTGACACGACAGGAGCAATTCCTGCCTCGTGGCAGGAGTTCCCAAGAAAGGAATTCAGCCCATTGTCTTAATGCCCTTGTAGCTGTAGGTTAAAATGTGAAACAACGTATTTAACTACCTCCTGTAAAATGATATACATGAATCAACAGCAACTGCTGTGCATGGTTGTAAGATCAGAGAGGGAGCTTCTCCAAAACCCCACAGACTGTGTTAATGTAGACTATCCTTGCCAAATTCAGATGGGTTCGGTGGCTCATGTCTGCCCCCAAAAAGTCAAGCATGGCTGACACTCCTCTGCTGTGATCCACTGGAATGGCTTTCCTGGGAGCATCATAAGAGCTGGTAGTGTCTGGAACTGTGAGTTGCATGTTTTCAGTGAGACATTTTTCAGCAGTGAAACAGCCTGAAGTGTAAGGCAATGAAACAGAAAAAATGTAAGCATGGACATCTGCTTTCCAAGCATGTATATGTTTTTGAAAGTCTTTATCTGCTAATAAAAAAAAATTGCATCACAAACAACAAAATGAATGTAAATTATGCTGGCAAACCTGCCCGTGATAAAAATAAAAGAAGTGCTCTGTAACTATTTTTAGTACCACCTAAATCTTGTGCTTCGCAAGAAATTACATTTGCAAATTCAATTTTCTTGTCACTCCATTTCAAGACGAGAGGGATGAGGGGAATGTGGAGTCTCACGAGAAAGGTACTGAAAGGGAAAATAAATCCAGTGATTAGGGGAGAGTATGTGTCAGTTGACATTGAGAAAACATTTGAGCATTGGTGTTTGCTGCTAGAGCATCTCTTGATTTTTCTGGGAGAAGAATACAAGATATTTCAGGAGTTGGAGTAGGTGACCTCTAAGGATCCCTGCTGACTCAAGCAATTCTATGATTCTATGTTTGAAGAAATTTAACTGAATTTGACTAAAAGCAGAAATGGATCAGGGGCGGGTGGGCTGGTTGGTTCCTTAGTTATCTATTATCGTGTTGTACTGTATTAAGTATTCTACTAATTTGCGTTATTCTGTGTATAAGGAGAACTGACAAGCTGGATATGCCATCAATATCATCACTCTATGGTGATGATACAGGTTTGATGGGTGTGCTGTTGTCATTTTGAAGTAGAAAGATTTCCTTTAGCTAAAGTTTTGCTTTACCAGGATGATTGATAGGCAGAAATAAAATCAAGCTCATTGTTAATGCTAGTTTGCTTGATCCAGTAATTTGTATTTATCTAGTTCCAAGCTGTTTAATTCCATGCCTCTTACAGTCAGCTTTCCGAGGGATGAAAGCTTTGTAGAGTCCTACGAAGTCCTGTTGCAGTTGGTATTTATTTCAGTTAAGTGGGGAATGCTGGATTGTCTGAAGATAGTTCTGTAGTTAGAATTGTTTTTATCTCCTTGGGTTTCATTTAATGATTTATTTTCATGTAGTACTATGTAATAAGGCATGTAGGTGAAATTTGGTACGTGTTTTGCTGGTGTCTAGTATTTAGAGTGGTTATTTGTTGTACATCTCCTGCCATTTCAGCAGGGAGTTGTTAGTTGTCATACTCTTTTACAACAGGAGAAGGAACTACTCAGCCCAGTAATTTTTTTCTCCATCCTCCTTAGCCCATCATTGCAGTGCAACTAACAGAGCTATACTCAAATGGTGAGAAGCCCTGAGTGTAGAAATGCTGTTGCTCCTCCAGAATCAAAATTGCATGGAGCACTTGGAGGAAGTTTGAGAGAAATGGCAGGTGGCTGTTCTAGCTCATGCAAGCAAATGACATTGATTAAATTCATTTAATGATAAACAGTGGAATTTAGAACAATGGTTCAATAACTTTGATTTATTGTTCCAAGCAAAGCTGAGAGCTTGGAAAAAAAGATCTGACCATGGGGTTTTATGGAGTTCATCTGATCTTTAAAAACTACAACTGGGTTTGTTTAAATAGTCAATCTTGCTTGTTTCCCAGTAATGCTAATTTCATATCTAGATATTCATGAAAAGCAAAACTGTGTATCTTTCCACAATGCCTAAAATATTTTAAAGCTCCAAGATAACTTTGTTTAATGATCTTTATCTACTATTCTGGTTCAGTTCGCAGGCAAGCCTGCGATTGCAGTTGGCTTATTTCTTCTGAACTGGAAGGGGTAGGAGTGATCTCTGCAACTTTTGTTTTTGCCTATGCATTCAAAAATTTACTTGAGGAAGACTGACCTCAGCAGACTGGAATATACCAATATAGATTTTTTTCCTCATCAGGTCTCCACACGGATGGGGAATCCATGGATGTCTTCCATGTGGTCCTGATGCCGCATGCAGCTGGAGGCTGTTCTGATGGGAGACACAGCTTCAGCCACAGCTACTCCAGGGACCTTGCCCTGCTGCATGCTCCCATGTCTCAGGACTCTGTGTCCTGACGCATGTGCTGTTTGAATTGAGTATTCATTCCCACTATCTGGCCTTCTGTGTTTAGGTTCCAGTAACTTGAGATTCAATCCCTGGGAGTCTCATCATTGATTTATTGGAATCATGGGCAAGATATGCATGCATTTTTTTTTTTTTTTTTTTTGCTGCTCAGGATCAAACAGGAAACTGACCTTAAACTTTAACTACTATCATTTCTTTGTTGTTCTGCCTTGTTGAGAAGATCTCCCTCTGCATCTGAGAGATGTGATATTTCAATTACATTTAACATCATGCAAGAATGTTTCAAGCTGTACATCTTACTCTCAGCATGTTAGTGGGATTGTTCAGACTGTTTTGCTATAGGTTAGGGTGTATTAGTACTACTATTATTATAGTGTTAATAGTTAATTTTACACTAATTTTATGCTATAAAAAGCTTTCAATAATCACTGTTTCACATGTGCTTCTGGAATATGTTGTCATGCAGAAGAAAGGTAAATAAAAATTAGGATGGATTGAGGTTTTTGAGCCTTAAAATTTATTAGGGTACAATTTCTAGCTGAAGTGGAAATGGAATCTTATAGGTCACATGTGACTTTGTATACATAGGTTACCCAGAAAGCGTGTATGTGAACCTGTGAACTTTGAACCTTCACAATTTCATAACTGGCATGAATCTTACACCAGAACACTCTGACATCACTGAAAATATTTGCATGTTAGTTGAGTTAGGGTACTCAGCATCTTAGCAAACTGCTTGCATATTTTGGACTTTGGGATGAAAACTACTCTTAAGAATATCTCCTGTGAAAACACACTTGCTCTCTGTTGTTTCTACATGACTGCAGTAAACATCTTATTTTTGCAAACTTAGAGGAACCAATAATTAGAACATAGGAAAATGCCACACTGTCTTTGCTTGTGGAATACCACTGAATTTTTCCTAGGTATGGGGATGTTTTTATTTGTAGTAATGTAAGATGTTTGGAAATGCAAAGGAAGCTCTGATATCTTGGGGCATCTGTCATTGTTTAACTGTTTGAATCAGGACTGGTGTGTGTGATGCAGTGCGTACTTGAGAAATAAGTTTGAAGGCTTTTGTGCAGAAGTGTAAAGGGTAGAACTACGCTATTTAAGTGTTGAGCTAGGTTCCAACTATGTACAACTATCATGTGGTCTAAGACACTTGTTAAACAGAATATGGTTATGTATTTCTTTGCAGTAATGGACTCTTCCTGTTTGGGGGGGGGAGGGTAGGGGGAAATCAGTTGCATTTCTAGTAGTTGGCAAGACAAAAGAAGTTGTCAGCCTTTATATACTCTAATATGAGGCAAATTTCTTGCCTGATGTCTCATGTCTTAAGCTTCAACACTTTTTACCAACAGGAAAAAGGGCTTTTAATAGAATTTTTTTTTTTTTTTTTTTTTTTTCTGGAAGATGCCATCATCACATAACAGAAAAAGGGCCATTGCAGTACTTGAAACCTTGAGGAACAGCTTTAGTATTATTGTACTTGCTGAAGAAAGCTTTTTTTTTTTTTTTGTTGGATCCTAATGACTTATATTCAGAGTCTGTCTGAATTTAGCCAGGTAATATCACTTCTACAGGGATGCTTCTTGTGGGAATTGTGGCCATGGGAAAGCATTGTTGCAAGCAAAACAGATCTATAGTTGAGATTATCTACTATGGGTTAGAAGGAATTGGAAAGGACAGAAGCAGCAATCTAAAGGTTATCTGAGCAAGGTTATAAATGAGATGTATGTAGTTTAAAATAAATGAGAAGAAGAAGAAGAAACTTCACTACAGCATTCTTCTCTTCTTGAAGTGTTGTTACTGGACTACCAGAAAACTGGGAATGGAAGTGGGGAGGAACTGTCCTGTGCTGACCATGAGAGCTGCAGCTGGGCAGTAAACAGACTTTGTATCTTATCACAATCCTATTAGCAAAATTTGTTTAAAAAAAGGAGTAAAATTTTCACTTCAAGTTTGATGTTCTGTATACGGACATCTTCCCTGTCTTGGTAACTGTACCAAAAAGTAAGAGATTTATGGCATTCTGAGATGCTGCAGAATATTTCAGACTGCATGTTACAGAGTCAAATCCGAATCTCTTGTTTCTGTGTTCCTGTAACAGTAGAATTATTACATCTGTGCTGTAGTTTTTGCAAAGAATCTAACTTGAGTCAGACAGAAATGAGATTCTGTGCTGCATATGGACCTTTGGTTCTATCTGAAACAGTCATCCTAAAACGATTTGCTAATCTGTGACATATTCAAAATAGAAACCTAGTATTTCTGCCTTCAGAAATTCCTCATGTATTTTAAAGATATACTAGCAAAGAAGAATTATTTCCTTCCTCCTCCCCCTTTATTAGTGAACGCAGCAATGAGATCTGACTTTAAATGTTTAGTTTGTTCCACTGATTGATTCTTGACACAGACCTTTCTTTGCTTACAAGGCACTAGCTTAATTTCTAGTGGGGCACACCTAGATTGAGCTACTTCCTTTTCTTTCTTTTTTACTTCTCTTACTTTGCAACTCTTGGTGTAGAAAGTGAAATACGTATTTCACTTTCTGAAAGTAATGCCTCCTATTTATTTCCATGGAAACTGTAACAGATACAAAGAGCACAATAACACCATTTGATAGAGCAAATTCTCAGCTGCAGAACACTTTTCCAACGTAGCCATTACTGTTAGCTGTGTATTTTCCTCCAGTGATCAATAAAAGCCATATATTAGGAGTCAACAGATACTTTTACTTTAAATGATAATTTCTGCGTAAGGTTCCTTATGTTACGTTTCACTACTGTTCTGGAAAAAGTTGATCAGCTCTCAAATGTTTAACTCAGTCTCTGGCCTTAGGGGGAGACGTAGCTTAAAGTGAGAATTATGAGATATTAATGTTGGAATTTATGTTGATGGAGGTGCGAATTAAAACTCTTTGGTTGGATTTAAACTTTTTGCATTTCAAAGGGTTGAAGGGTCACGTGCATGATGGGTATGTTCTGAAGGAATGGAATTGTAGTGACCACTGTAAATCTTCATTATCATAATTTAAGTGGACTCTATGCTATCTACATTCATATGAAAAATCTTTAATAGATATACATCTTGATAGCTCAACTGATTTCAGCATTTTACTGCAATAGTTTGCATTAGCTGCTTCTGTGTATTTTTTTTATTTCAGAAACTGGGTATAATGGTTTTTAGCAAAGGTTAATAACCTAGATTTTATGGTCAGCGGGTGGAAATGATCTGCATTTCATTTTTATGAGAGAAAGTGAACAGATTAACTTCCTTTATTTTTGCAGTTTCCTGGGAATCCATTGCCTGCCTGATGCAGTGAGCTTCCTGTGGCTGACAATACTCAGCTGGTGTCTAAAATATTAGTCGATATTGTATTTATAAACAAGGGAATTACAAAAGAATATGTATATGTTTTTAAGTGAATATGATTTCTCTATGTTGGGGAGGTAGGAACAAGAAGATCTTAAATGTCCCTTCTAACCCAATTCATTCTAAGATTCTACGATTCTACCTCTGTGGTGAGAGGGAGAAACTGAAAGTGAAATGTTTTCATTTACTGTTTTTTAATTTTTGAATTTCCTTTATTTCCTGTAAATAAGAAGTTGAAGAAAGGGAAAGAATTTTGGGGGAAGGAGTACATGGTAAACAATGTCTTCTGTTTTAATATATATTAGGAAATAATTTTCTCCCTGCAGTGAACAGATGAATGCCTTGCTGTATCTCAGTACAGCTGAGTGTTTTCATCATTTTTGGAGGACCTTCCATGCTACTGTCTTTATTGGAGCTCAACAATGTTTTTGTTACTGTATAACAAAGACAGGGAGGTCAGAAGCTGTATGTTACTCACCCTGAAACTGAAGTTTTAATTGCTACTTGGGAAGCAATAGGAGGATCACTTACTCTGATTCTTTGCTGTGGTTTTTTTTTTTTTTTTTTTTTTTTTTTAATCAGATGGATGAAAGTTCTGGTCCTTCCAAAATCTCAATTTGGCAGAAATTTAGTGTTTGTTCTCTGTATTCTGAAGCTGTGAAAACTAAGGAAGATAAGGGAAATAACAGTTTTATTTCTGTGTTTAAAAGTGTATTCTGTCTTTTTAGGTCAGTTTCTTTTATTCATCCTTTGAAATGCTTGGTACTAATCTCTTTTCTTTTTAAAGAGAATCTTGTATTTGTGGTGGATTACCACAGGAAAACAGTTCAGACTGAGCACGAAGAGTCTTTTCTAAGAAGCTGACGTGATGATAGAATGATGGCTTAATTTCAAGGTAAATTGAAGTCTGTAAGAAGGCTGAAGAGTTAAATTGTGACTTTTTTTATAGCTAATCTGAGGTACCCTAATACTCAGTGTGCATTCCAAATTCTATTCAAAAACTTTGGATTGCCTTACCTTTTTTGTCTAAGGCTAAGCTTCCTAGGTTTCAGTGGACAGTATAAGCAATACAGACTGATATGATGGATTTGTTGTGAGCAGAGCTTGCAAACTTGAGCAGAGTTTTGATGGGCTTGCTTTCAGAAGTGTTCTAAGCAAGATGAAAGCATTCTTGCTGGTCTCTTGTAAAGCAGTGGGAAGTGTTCATGAAAAGCAAAGGCTCTTTGTTAGCTGATTGTGTGTGCACATCACCTAAATGTAAGGATGAGGAAAAAAAGGTTGAGAGCATGGCAATGGTGGTACCTCAGAGGATTATTTTTGGGTGGGTGGTACTGCTTTATGGTGCGTATGATTGTGTGTATAGTTGGTGCAGGGTGCAACACAAGTTCCCTTGTCCAGTAATTCAGGAGTGAAATAATGCAGGTAGGGAGTATGTGTATGAGTAAACAATTGTATCTTCAACCTCACTGTCTCTAAAACATAACAGACAACCAAAACAAAGAGAATAGTATCCCTGAGGGGCTGTGTAACACGGCTTCCTCACAGTGATCCTGCAGGAGAGGTAGTTCTTAACCTGTCTGTGAAGAGACTAGTAAATATTTTCTGGTTATAGTTCTACTGATGAGTACTATGACTCCTTCTTGTATATTTCCTTTGACCGTGTGAACAAACTGCAGTTCTGCATGGGCAAATGTTTTAGGGAGCCGTCTTCTCAGAGTTGCTGAGTCCATGTGAAGTGTGCATTTCACTTAGCTGCTGTTTGTGCTTTTTTCTTTATCTTACTGTTGTGGTGCAAGAAGCATCAAAACATCTTGGCAAAGCTGTGTCACTGGAAGGCAATGCAGATAATAATGAATAGGCCCAATATGGACCACTAAGAGTGAAGTGCACCATTCCGCTACCTCTGTGATTTGTATTTAAGAATGTTTGAAGCATTCTTACTTTACGTATGGGTAAGTTCATCAGACTTTCAAATTGTTTGGACGAAGTCCTTGTTCTGGTATTATAGCTTCTTGGGGAATTGAGAACTTAGTTCTTTAATGCTGCAGAGCAGATCTTTCGATATGGTGTGCCTGTGAATGCAAATTCACATCCTTGTGCTTAATGGCAAGATGACCCAACTCTGGTTGCTGTCTGTTCTGCTGTTTCTTTTTGAGTTTGAGTAAGAGAATGTATGCTTCTCTGTATAATCTGAGTCCTTTGCGGGGAAACTCTGGTATATCTGTGAGGAGAAAAGTGATGGGACCTCTTTAGCTTCTTTCCATGTATTTATTATTTTTTTCTTTTTTTGCTGCCAAGTAAATTAGAAAGAATTACAGTAGTTTGTACTGTTAGGTTGAGAGAATTTTAATTGCCCAATTTAAGAATGAAATCTAATTTATGCATATTTATGAAGGATTTTTGTGGATTTGATTCATAGGAATCAATATATCAATACAGTGAATGGTCTTGATCTAGTAATTGCTTCAAAAACGGCATTAAAATTGTAATAATATTAAGTGACTTCTTTGTAAACTTTCAAATAATGCAAGCTGCTCTTTACTTGCATAACTAGATAAAGATGTTGCCTAAAATGTTTTATTTGGAATGAAGTCAAATGTTCATTCACAAATGAAAACAGTTAAGGCTTCTCAAAAATATTTAAGTTTTTTTTTTCCAGCTATTTTGATAGGCAGTCATGGGGCTGTGAAAATGCAAGCCGTATTAGGAAGTAAAAAATCTACTAATAAAAGGATATTGAATAAATATGTAAAAGCTTATTTTAAGTCTCAAAATTCTGGCTGCGTAAAAAAAAAACTTCAGAATTTTTTGGTAGACTTGAGACTGTCAGAAAGAGTGGTTCAAAAATACAGTATCCTTATTTCTTGTAGTTGACTGACTAACTATGTGCTGAGATCATATTTAGAGATAAGTCATCTTTTGATGTTCTTCCTGAAAATCAAATTGTGTGGGAAAATTGCGCATTATCATAAATTCATGTCTTTACAGTCTTATTATGAAAGCAATTTAATAAAGTAGCTTTTTGACCTGGTGGAAATGGAAATATTTTTTTAAAAGCAAGAGGGGAGTCTCACTGAGGAATGTATGTTTGAGATTATTTCTTTTTAAAACCTGAAAGGTAAAAATTCTAGATAAATATTTGTATCTATGTATCTTAAAAATACTGCATCTTGATGTCATATCCTTAGGAAAACTTTGATAGGCTCATTTTGATCCCTGCTTCCTTAATAATCCTGGAGTTTGCCATGGCCTGCTGTGTAAGGGCAAAAATGCAAAGTTGGCAAGGCTCTGCCTTCTGCTACAAAGTGATTTCTGGAGGCAATGATATCTCACGGAAAACACTTAATCATTAACTCCTTTTATTAAAAAAAGAAAAGCTTCATTCCTTCAATCTTCTGTGTTTACGTTTGCAAAGGAAGGCAATATTTAGTCACAGGTCACATATTGCATAGAAAATTCTTCCTGATGAATTTATTCAAAACAGAAAAGCACCATTATCTGTTATTACTACTGTGTGAAATGTAATAGTTATCTCTTGCCCAACTGGTTATGGTGTATTCAGTGCATCCCCAGAATGATGTTTGCCCTCTTGGCTGTCATTAGCACCCCTAGGTCCCTTTCTGCAAGCGCTGCTTCTCTAGATGCTCCAGCTATTCTTACTTGGCTGTGCTTCAGAAGATGAGTTGTTCCCACACTTGGATATTCTGAAGCATGCAGTGCAGTCTGTTGTACAAAACAAAAAAACAGAAAGTGTTCAAATCTGCCCTTGGCGAACAATTAAGTGTTGTCCTCCCTTCACATTAAAATTCTTTTATTGAAAACAAACAAACAAAAAAAAAAAAACAACACACAGACCACACAGTGGTCTTAAGTTACCTGAATTAGCTTTACTTCCTTTTATGGGTAAAATGTGTATTCTGATTTTTTTTTTTTAGTCTATTATGATCTATATTGTATTGATTTGTGTGTATCTAGCAAATGCAATCAATGACATTACATATCAAAGATATAAATGATGGCCTGCACTTAGAAGCTTATTTCTAAATTTCAGACAACAAAGTTGAAAAGCGTATTTTAAATTACATTTCATGAAAATGAAAAAATCTTGAGAGATTTTAGGTGAAGGTAGATTGTAGAAAGTGCCAATCAGCTACCAAATGAATATTATTTTTAGATACTGCTCTTATGTTGTTTAACTATATCAGAGTGAAACTGACAGTTTTCAATTATCTTGTCATAAAACAATTTTGCTCATGAGATTAATTATCAGTGTATTTCCAAATGAGTGTGTACTCCAATCACTACTATGATGTCACTTCAAGATTTTGGTTTTAAGTCTAGTTTTCTTCGTAGGTGATTCTGAAATCATGAAGCAAAAATGCTGATGAATTCTGCTGTGGAAAAACTGCTTAATCTTTGTTCTGCTGGCAATCCTGACTTCTAAGGACCTTCGTAGTTATTTATTTAATTATTCCTTGCTACTGGGTTTGTGCAGTGTAAATGAAGCATCTGGCTTGGCTGTTGGCTGTCTCAGATAGCCTTGCAGCATTTTTCTATCTGAATTCCTATTATTTGTGTGCTGTTGAGTCATATTTTTTGAAGGGCCATACTAATGAGGGGTGAGGCATTACTTGGTGACTTTTCTTTTTTTCTTTAACCATCTGCCAATGCCAAGTGGAAATGAAAGTGTGCTGGCGTTGTCATCTTTACTGCTAAACTGATACTCTGCTGTTGTCAGGCAGTGGAAGCGTCTTATTCTCTGCTTATGGGTCTGAAAGATTCTATTGAGGATCTATAAAAACACAGCCAAGACTGAACTGAAGGCATTCACCTCTTCTGCTGATAAAGCCCATCCGTAGGGACAAGTTATACCTGAGAGCATGACTCTGTAAACCATACTGAAGTGGGGATGCGTGTGGTTTTGCTTTCTTGCTGTCTTTAGCCATGGAGTTCCTCTTTGCTACAGCACTGGTGTTCAACCAACTGGAAGAGAAGGTGATTCAGAAGCTTTGCCAGCTAAAAACTAGTTCAGAGGAAGAAATCCTCGTCTGCAAAATGTGGAAAAGCAAGTCACAGAGTTTGACAATCTCAGTAGGTGTGAAAGTGATGAATTAAAAACAATAGGCAATATATTGAAAAAAAGAGTGAGGTAGCATTGTGGTGATAAGTTCAGAATAGCTGTATCTTGATGGTTCCGAATTACCATTGTGTTTGTTTTTATTTTATTTGTTTTCCAGTGCTTTATGCTGTAATTAACTTGTAGGTGAGCTTTCAGTAGGCTGACTAGTTTAGTATGTCTTCCTGTGGTTCAAACAATAGACCTTTCTCTCTGCTTTTGAAATTCTTTATCAAAAATCCTACAAACTATAAAATTTCAAATGCAGTTCTAAATGACTATTGTTAAAAGTCTCATTGAGTGTGCTGATACTCCTGAGTAAAACATAGTAATCCAGGTATTGGGAATCCATTCTTGTTAAATCTGCTTGATTTTAAGCAAGACATACTAATCATCAATTGTGAAGTACCAGGAAAAACTGAAACTTGCTAACGAGGACCTAGGATTTGAGATGATTCTTCACTGCAGAAAGCATCTAGGGGTATTTGAATGCAAAGGAAAAACATTAATCTTGATGCTGTTTAAATGAAGGGAACACTTTTAAAGTTTTTAACAACTATTTAAGATGGGGCTGATTAAGTAGAACTCTGCTAAAGCAAGAGGCTGGTACTATCCTGAACTTGCTTTAGAGAGAGAATTTGAAATGCAAGTACTTCCGTTTATGAAGAGGAAGTTAGATTTAGTCACACTAAAGTTAGTGGCAAACATTTAGATAAGGTACTTCCACATTACTGTTGGCTGGTTCTTTTTGTGGAGTAACAATAGTAGGTAAATTTTTCTTTCTGTTCGTCATCCCTACTCTTTACAGTAACTAAAATTTGTAAGGAAGACAAATCCTTGTAAGCAAAATCATATGTGGGAATGGCTATAAACAATAATACATCTGGAGACCCCATAGCTTAATTTCTTTGTTTGCCTTGGGCCTTATTTGCTAGTGCACCCTCCCATGCCAAGTATAGTAATTAATGCGGGCAAAAATTTATACTAGTAGTTAAAAACCACTAGCTTTGTGTTCCTTCTTGAGTAGAGTGTTTTTTGTCAATTGAACACATCTGGCCTTTGACAAGATATACTTGTGTTTGATTACTTAGTGAAGATGTAATGCAGGCACACGTAAGTTTGCTGAGTGCTGCATGGGCAGTTTCCTTACCTCCCATGAAGAGTATGCTGCTTAATAACTTGTTTGATAGAGAATAAAACTGTGGTTTCTGTCAGTAAAGGATTTTACCAAATGATTAATTATTCATGGGGATTTGTATGCTGTTCTTTTGCTGAAAAATGTTTCTATTGTCACATATTAGTGTCATGCATGAGTATATACAGTCATGCATGTTTTTATGAGATGCTGTGTTAAAAGAAATAGGAGTGTACACTTGGTGTGTGTTTTACCTGCAGATGTGACAATTACTCTGCATAAGAGTCTACAGAGAGAATAGAGCTATAGAGCATGAAGTTTACTGAAAGATTTGTTGACCTTGATCCTTGTACTGCTTACATGAGCAATGTCCACAATGGGATACAGGGAAGTCTTTTCTTAACCAATATAGCAGCAAAACATATATCTGCAGTATTTCCTTTAATATTTCTCATTATGTCAGTCACGAGAGATTTACATTCCTGCCTCAGCTGTTTTTTCTTTGCTGTTTCTTAAAAGGAAAGAAGATGCATAACTATGCATAATGACCTACATGATGAATATTTTTAATGTAACGAAGAAATGTAAATAAGACTTGACAATTTGAGTTATGATGTGTGGCAGAGAGAAGGAAAAAATGCTTTAAGGGTACTGTACTGTTCAGAGACATTCAGAGAGCTCTGCAAATCAATGCTGAGAGTGACGGGCTCATAGATCAACTATGACTCTGCACCAGCTTGAATGTAATGAGAACTTCAGTAATACGACTGCTATGGTTGAATGCTGCTGCTTGGTGAAATTTCATGAGCAAGTTAAGAAAGAACAGGCATCTTCAGCCTGTTCTGTCTTAGTAAGCAGAGGTGGTTTTACAACCAGTAATACTGCCCTAGAAACGAAAGTTGGATAAATCTATAGACAGATATATGAGAATAAGTATTTGCATTACATTTCAGCAATTTTTTTCTATCTTTTCTGTAGCGTTTAAGAGTTGACACTTCCTTGTCAAATAGATTTGGAGGAAAATGTGTAAATGAAGATATTAAGAAAAGTATTTACAGGCAAACTATGATAAACTGTTGAGATTTATACAGTAGGTTACTGGAATTATTCAGTTAGCAGGAGACTTTCAAATACAATAAGGAAAAAAACAACAAGACAAAAAATCACCCGAACCAGTAATCCTTAATATTTTTACCATTTCTAGTGCTGATCTCTTATACCTTGTTATGTTTAAAAAGTGATGTATTTGATCTTGTAGCTAATGTGAAACTTCAGGGAATGCGTCTTTGAGTCTCAGCTGTTGCTCCCAGATATTCAGGTGGTTGTAAGAAGTCACAGTGGTTTTCTTGTACTTTTTTTTTCTTGTCTAAAAAGTAATATTCTTCCTGTTGTTGTCTCTTTTATGTATTTACTTATGGAGTATTCCATGTCTGTCCCTTCCACAGTGCACTACTGCAGTCTGAGATCATCTTGTCAGCCAGAATCAGGCACTAAAGTTTGTTTGTCAAGTTCAGAAATGGTTAAGTTTCTGATTTTTTCATGAACTGAAATAAGACTTTAATTCCAATTTAAAACTAGTTTATAATGGTCTACAAAACAACCCTTTAAAATGATCTTTGAAAATGTATCTCCGCATTCACAAGTTCCATTTTTAACTATTTTTCATGTTTTGATTTCCTTTATGATGACATTGACTTAAAATATGTAAAATAAGAAGTTTCATTGCAACATGAGCAGATGGCACTTCAGTATAGAAATGACCTTTGAATCAGAAAATAAATTTTTACAGAAGAATTTTCTGTCTTGCTCTTAGCTTTGAAAATTGAACTATTAGGAATCTGTTTACATCAAATATTGGTCCATGAAAATATCTCACTTAAATCACTAATCCTGAATTAAAAATGTGTAGAAGGTTGAAATAATATTTCTTTAATTCTCATCTTGTTTGATGATACTGAGGAGTAAATATGGACTGGATCTAGCATGAACACCTTCCAGTGCCAAGAAGGCACTGGAAGTCCAAGATAGTCCTTAGGCACTGAGTTACTGAGGTCCCAGTGGTTCCAGGACATGTTACAATCTCAATTTTTAATGATAATCTTTTCCAGAAATAGAACTGCAGATGAGTCTCCTGGAAGACACCTGATTAAATGCTTGTTCCTGCAGAGTAGAACAAATCAATTAAGAGGAGGAAGGAGATACATGGCTTATTGGTGCTTGGTCAAGTTGATTTTCAGTAACGGAGGTGACATTTGCATGCTGGAATAATAAGCACAGTACAAAAAAAAAAACCTTGAATGGGCTTTGGCCCTGTTTCAGTAATGCACAGGTAATTAATGGCAGGAGAGGAGCAAACGCCTGTCTATTAGACAGCTGCTCAACATGTTAGATTAAAACATGAGTCACTGAGTAGGACAGAAATAGTCATTGCAGAGGAAGCTGTTGGGCTTTGACAGCTTGGATGAGTTAGGCTGTTAAAAGTTCTGAGTAAGAATTCAAAATGAGGAATACTGGATACGTTGTCAAAATACCTTATTAGTGGATTGAGATGCTTTGTATCCCAGCTTAAAATTAATTTTGAAAAGAGGAAAGAAATTTAAGTTAAAATTTCGCTTTTAAGGATGAATCCATTCTGCTCATTAGTTGTTTATACCCTTATTCCTTGCTTAGTAGGAAACCACCATTCTGTGATAAATGCCAGTTGAATTTGTCTGTCTCCAAGTGAATGGTACCTGAAATGCAGCCTCCTTGTGTATTTCTCCTGGGAAGTGTATTGAGAGATATAGGGACCAGAGATTTTACAGAGAGGCTTCATTTGTAACAACTTGTATGACCTTAGTGCTACTGTAAGGCTCTTGTCAGGCAAGAGCTATTCATGACTATTTTAAAAATGGATGAGATACTTGATCATTTCACCAGATGCCCAGAGAGGGTGAGGTCTCTTCAGAGATAATCAGAAGGCATCTGGATGTGGTCCCCAGCAGCTTCCTCCAGGTGGCTCTACTTGAGCAGTGGTTGGACCAGATGGCCCCCAGAGGGTACTGCCACCCTGAGCCAGTCTGTGATTTGTCTCTTTTTTTCCTGTACCAGCCTTATTTTTAACTAACACTTGTGTAATCTTGATGATCAAATTTGAAGCTTGTCTTCTTGTTTGCTTGTGGTGGAACAAGCTGCACCATTCAGCTATTGATTTTCCTGTATGGAAGCCTTGTCGATGCTGATGGCAGAATTGGACCTGTAGAAGGAGATTTCCTGTGGTTTGGGATGCCCTCCCAGAGAAATGGGAGTGATGGTTGGCCCTGAGGAGCTCTTCCTATCCATGGCACTTAGTACCATTCCTAGCAGTAGTCTTCTCGTGAGCCACAGTCTCGCTGACCTCTACATAGGGGGCTTGTGCAAGGTTCTCTGGGGTTTTTAGTGAGAGATGAATGTAACTATCCCGCTGTTTCTACTGATGGAATTAAATGTACCAAGCCAAGATTAGACATGAATCAAGTTGTACTGAGGAAACCTTGCGCAAAGGAACAGAGCTGACCTATTCCCATTTGAGTTCTTTTAAGAAATGTCCTAGGGTCTGAAAGATTGCTGCTTGTCAGGAGTCGATCTTCTGTTTCATCAGTGTGCAGTGGCTGATTTCCAGTCCCTCATGCTCTGCAGCAGACTGTGCTGCCGCGACTGCTCAGAAGGAACAAAAGAAAGGAACGTTATCTAGAGTTGTTTTGCAAATGTAATTTCACGTAAGGACTCCATTATGTTGTTTACAGCTTTTATCTTCTGCTATGCGTTTTGCCTTTTAATCGCACCTTGTCCAATTCAGTTTTGGAGATCCGTTTGCTTTATTCAGTCTGGAGAAGAAGATTAATGAGCAATATTTGTGGCGGGTTTTTTCTTTTTTTTTTTTTCTTCACCTGCTGTGTATGCAATGCTGCATGCCACTGCAGTTTCTCTCTTCTTTTTGCATCCTTCAGATAACCACCTTTTTTCCCTCCCTTCTCCACCAATATAAATCTTCATAAGCTCATTGATGTCTCCCAGGAATATTTAGTCTTTCAAAAAGTTTGCGTGCTTGTTTGTTTATACGTAAAATGCATGTGCAGATGTTTATGTAAATTTTAAATTAGGTGTGTACAGTATTTAGCATTCAGATACAATAGTTGACTTTGAATGTGTAAAAATTAATTATGAAGCAGTGCGTGTTTTAAAGACAGAGCTAAACAAAAACCCATACTGTATTTCTTTTCTTTTCCTACAATAATCATTGCAATTAAAATTGAAGTTTGCAGAATATTTGTCACACAAACAACTGTTCCTGTAGTTATAATTCAGAAATAATGGCAGCAATTAAATTCCAAACAGCCTCCTGGCAGATGCATCAAAAGAGAAAATGGTCTGGTTCTGTAATGGAGAGTCTGTTGTCCTGTGAGATGAGCCTGAGAATAGATTGTATACATATGGGACTGATATGGAGGTCACGTAGGGAAGACTTTTTAATTTAATTAAAAGCATAATTAATGCTGGGGAGATTCTGTAGTCCTCTACAGTTGGATTTTATAGACCTGCATTGTTTCCAAGCCAAGAAGTAAGGGAAATTTTGACATTTAAAGATGAAAGTATCACTTTTTTTTTTTTTTTTTTGCCAAGAAACTTATCTGATGGAGAAAAATTAACAAAATATTAAATGTCAGTTTGC
Organism: Lagopus leucura; assembly: GCF_019238085.1. Lineage (NCBI taxonomy): Eukaryota > Metazoa > Chordata > Aves > Galliformes > Phasianidae > Lagopus > Lagopus leucura. The sequence goes on along the minus strand of NW_024962252.1, from coordinate 69,691,341 downwards.
TGGCAAACACAAAATAGGCAGTGTAAACCTTTGCCTCTCTTGCTGAAAAGCTGAGGGTAAGTATTTTTCTTTTACAGACTGTCTTGGTTGATAAATTCTGTCTCAAGAATTTTCCGTAATGTTGTATGCCACAGTTTATGTGAACGGCAGCAGGTTCCAGTGTTTATATGTAGCATCATGCTGAAAGTTATGTTATTAAAACACATATTTTGAAAATAAATAATATATTAAGAATGTTGCAAAACAATCTTTACATTTTGAAACTGCACTGTTTTCTGTGAACCATCTGAATAAAACAATCAGCTCCATTTTAAGAGAAACAATTCTTTGTGCTGAAGTCAGAGTTCTTTTATTTGATGATTCTTTGTTCTATCAGCTGTTAATGAGCCTTAGTTGCATTCCTCCAGCAAAGAAAAGGGGTTTGTGGCTTGCGATGGTTCAACACCTTAGCTATTCTCATGCTACTGGTTGAGCTTTCTTTTAATTGGCCTGATAGCAAGGGGTCGTCCTTCATAAAGCCACTCTTTATAACCTCTGTCTTTCTGGAATTATGTCAATTTATGTGTCAGTTGTAAAGTTACTGGGCCAGCAGTTTGAGACACTGATGGCTTATTTCATTATATAGGTGTCTTGAGATAAGGATTTTTACTTGAATTTTTTCCTTAGAATAACTAGGATAATGCTTGTTTGTTGTCTGTGACTTTTGAAGATGGTATTTGCGTATGTAGCTTTAGTGAATGGTAAAAAGTTGTTTGTTTTCTTTTTCCCCAAGTTCTTGAGGGTTATCCTCATTGCTGAAAAACTGTCAATTATCTTGAAATGAGCTATAAAGACTAATAGTTATCAAGACGTTTAAATAAGTAATCAAGATTATACCAATGGCTGTATTCCTGAGTGGTTTCTGGCTCAGCATCTTTGACTTGCTGGAGCGATTCTGCAGTAACATCATCTCTTCTCAGATCATTATGATTAAGCCCACCTTCCTGGCATTGTAAATGTCTGTATGTATTAGGCAAAAGAAGAAGTTCTTGTGGGCTGTTAATTGCTAGAACTGAATAAACCCTTGCCCCATTTGTGCTATGTTTTCTTCCAGCTTGAGGAAATGATTCCAAGCTTCCTGTTGCAACAGAATAGCATTTTCCTTCTGCATAATCCCTTCTCAGGATTTTCTGACTATATTTTTTCACATTGAAATCTTTCGCTGTGTGTTCAAACATAATTTTGTTTGAAATCACAGGTGCTCTCCAATTGAAAGATTGTGCTAGCTGAAGCTATCGTGGTCTCCTCACTTGTGATGTATGGTGGGGTAACCATTTACAAGAAACGAAACTATAGTGTGATTCATGTGTAGTAGTTAATTCTTGGGATATTTAGACAGTGGTGAAGGTCTGTGTAAGAGGTTGCAAAGCCTTAACAGTAGATCACTGTAGGATCTGATCAAAATTGATACATTGGTGTCATATCTTTCTTGGTTGGGCTTTCCCACCTCTTCTCTTCTTTCCCTCTCTGTATTCTAATGGTGAAAAATGAGTCTGTATATTCACCATGTCCCAGGGCTTGTGTCCATACTTCAGAAGGTGAAGTTGAAAGAAAATAAGAAATGGCTATCTATAATAAGTTGAAACTGAAAATTTGTGCAGCCAACCATTTTCAGTACAAAGGAAGATAGTAGATTGTAGTAGTAGTAGATAGTAGATATTTACCGAGATTGTGCAGTCTGGCTTGGTCTTTAAACAAACTGTTTGAGTGTAATAATTTGTATATATTTGTTTAGCTGCAAGATTTTTACTTACTTTTAATTTCAGCAAAACAAGAGAACTAAAATAGCCAGCCAAAGAAAGTGGGATTTGAGTAAGTATTTGAAAGTTACGTGATTGCTTCCCAGGACAAAAGAGGCAGTCTGAAATACAGGTAGTACTTGCAGGAGAAGCTTAAATTAGCAAATGGGTTCCAAAGAGAAAAGAATGTGTGGCATGTAAGAAATGTGGAGAAAGAATAGCTTGTTGAAGAAGACAGAAAATGAGAAACTAGGTGAAGTGATGAAACCGGCAACAAGCTTAGGAGAAAAACTAAATAGTTCCAGTGACAAAGTGGTGAAAGTGCAAGGGTTGCTCTTTGCTGGTTTCACATGGAAGTGGTGGGATTGCTTAGCAGATTGCTCTGTTAGGTCATTATTTTTTAAACCACTTACTCAGTGTACGTGCTCTATAGTGCATATTCTGTAAACGTGGTTTGAGTTATGGAAACTCAAATGCATTAGTGCACATAAGTGCTGTTACAAATACTTAAAAAAAAAAAAAAAAAAAAAGCTGGGAAGATCTTAAAGCTAAAAAGCACATCTTAACAAAAAATTAACTTTTGTTGCAAAATTTTAAGACTTTTTAAAGTCCATGTGCTTCCTTTGAGCACACTGTCTTTTGTTCCACCTTTCTGAATTAGGATCTCCTGTCACTTTCTCCTCCTCCCCTTTCTGGCTCTCTCCATCATTTCACAATTTATCTTTGCTGCCCAGAGAACACTACTATCTGGGGCTTGTGGCTTCGTGCTGCTTTTGTGTCAAGGTCAAAATCTTTTAATTTTGCAGGTAGGGTGGATAGCATGACCCCAGGATCTGCTGCTGTATGTTTAAATTCCATCAGTGTTCTCCAAATGACAGTGTCTTGGGTTTCTGCCTGTCAGCTTCTTTTTTGAGCTCTTCGGTTGTGTTTTGTCTAATTCTTCTTGACAAAATCATAACATGAGGAAGCAGTAAACATTGTGATAGATTAGATACTAGTATTTATTTGTTAATCAGTAAAGCTGGTGGCATTAAGAACTTAAAGCTAAGTAAAATGAGCCTAACAACATTCTTGGTATGGTCTTCAAATGGGAGAGTATATTTACAGAAAGTAAAAGCAACATAATACTGGCAATGCAACAGAGATTAGTTTGCCCTGCTTCCTTTAGGAAGCTAGTTGTTCTCTCTTTTCTACAGTTTCTTTAAAATTTCTTCAGCTGATATTGGAAACATTAGTTATGCTGAGGATGACTTATCCAAGCATGTAAATGTATGTAAGATATTGCAAAAGGGGAGAATTCTAAATATTTTTGTGTTTACAGGGTTAGGAATTTTAGCAAGAAATTAAGACTTGTTGTAGTCAATTGTTATGGTAACCCAGCAAAATAATTAAGATTTTTGTTTTTTAATGGGAAGAATAAAGTATTTCTTGTAACCTCAAAAATGTTGGAGACATTATTGCCGAAATCTTGCACTCCATCACCCTTACCCCTGATCTCCTCGTACTTTTCCTCCAAAAGAATGCATGAATCTGACATTTTGCATAGAAAACTTCAGCCAAAACAGATGGATGATGTAGAATTATAAGCTGCTGAGATCAGCTCATAGTTTCAGTGGCCTCAGATCTGTAGTTGCTAAGAACTTTTGCTTCTCCTTTGCTATTACTTGGTAACAGATGAAGAAAACCTACAGATTTCTTACAATTGCTTACATACATAGTTTTCTGGTTGATACGCAGTTTGAGCTGGAGAAAAGCAGTTTATTCATTGCATGCAGGTGAAAATCTCCGTTAGGCATTTATATGTTCCAGTTGAGTGAATATTTTGAAAGGTCAATCAGATTTGCATATGCTGATGTCTTATGGATAGTCTTGCGAATAACAAACCGCTGCACTTGTGGAAGCTAAACAAACCAGAGGAGGCAAATGTGGACCTGCAGATGAGCTTTTTCCATTAGTGAGAAAGCAAAAAGAACCCTAATAAAAACTTTTTAGCTTAAGATTAGGTGAAAAGATATACCAGTTATCTGGTATATCAAAGCAAATGCCAGTATTCACAGTAAATATCTTACACCTTTTTAACTGTTTTCAGTGACTTGGCGGCACAGCAAAAGATAGGTGCTTAAAAAAAATTGGAGTTTTTTAAACTGATAAGACTATTTGCTTAAAGTCATTGAAGTTTTGTTGGTTGTAGTATCTTGCAGACATAATCTTTCATATTGAAAGTAGATGTGGCAGTCACCATGCCAAATGAATGCTGGATACTATACTTCTGAGAAAGCTGAAAAAGATCTTTAAAAATAGAATCTGTAGGCATCTGTGAGAATACAAATCCCTGCTGCTATATTCAGTGGAGAAGCTGTGTTGACTTAAAAAGTATGATGTATTTATGAGGATAAGATGAATTATTTCTGGTCAAAAATGTTTTTGTGTCTGCTCAGTTTGGAATAAGATAGATTACTTATGCTGTATGTGCAAGTTGTGGTTCTGCTCAATGGTCTAGACATATGGGCGTTTGTGTTGACTAAGCTATTGTCTCAACTCTGTCAGCAAAAGCTCACATTTTTAATGTGGTGATATTCAGTTTCTCAGCATCCTACATTTCTTACCATCTGTAAAGGAGATTGCTTTTTTTTTTTTTTTTTTTTTTTTAATCATTATCTAATTCATCTTAATTTAGGAAGTTACTTTATCTGAAACTGAGCTGAAGTCTACATATAAATAACCAGCAAGAACTCGATCATAAAGAGAACCAGATGCAGAGGGCCTCTCACATTCCTTATGGCCTCCAAACATGTGGTCTGGTACTTCTGGCTAAACGGACATCACAAATTAGGCTTTCAGTACAAGTTCTGTCATTATATACCACTGCTCTGCACACATAAATAAAATTTACAGGACATCAAATTTAAGTTGCAAATCCTATTTCACAGTATTTTATATGTAGTGAAAAGTACGAAGAGACATAGTTTATGCATAACATACAGGTTGCAAATGGTACTACTCCAAATGCTCTGTTTGCTTAATACTCATGGTTGGTCAAAAACATTGAAACTGTAGTATTACTTCTGCTAATTTCTGATAAGTACTGACCCAGTCCTAAAATGTTTCCAATTAAGTGTCTCTTTTTAAATGTTTCAAAATGGTTCAACCAGGTGCTTGCCTGTTTTGATGTGTCTGCTTCATATATATATATATATGTGTGTGTGTATATATATATGTGTGTATATATATATGTGTGTATATATAT
>NW_024962252.1:69668679-69686306 GCF_019238085.1 Lagopus leucura | reverse complement strand
TGTGTGTATATATATATGTGTGTATATATATATGTGTGTATATATATATATGTGTGTATATATATATATGTGTGTATATATATATGTATATATATATATATGTGTGTATATATATTTTAATTTTTAAAATAGCCATAATTAACTCAAGTTTGCTTGATATCCTGAACAAAAATAAGCTTTCTGAAGAAATGCTTTTGAGTGATTTGGTACAGTGCTTTGCAAGCAGTTTTTGAAAGCACTCTTGTAGAGATCTCAGCTAGTCCTACCCAGATAGGAGGTTGTGACCAGCCCTATTGGCATGGCAACGAACCAGAGCAGTTCTCTGGGCAGAGATGGTTAACTAATGCTCAGTGCCATGCTATGCCAATCTTGGATCCTGAGTTGGAGTATTGGCAATGTAATTTGGCATTATCCTTTTAAGGACTAAGGTTTAAGCACCAGTGATACGCTTAAGCCTGTGCCTTAATTCAACGATGTGAATAGTCAAATCGACTTGCTTTCCCAGCTAGCTGGCTGAAGTAGTGTTTCATGTCATAAGCAGAGTTAATCTGTTTATGCAATTCACGAGGTTGGTAATTATTATATAAGCCTATCTATTTTCATGAGTCTGTGCTTAACAGAAGACCTAAGATGACAAAGCTAGAATAAAAGAAATTAAACTTATGTTTCTACTGTGAAAGGATTTTAAAAAGTTGTTTGTATATTCAAAATGTTTAACTTACTGCTATTAGTGTTAAGCCCTTCAGTGTTTTCCTCATTCAGAGGGAGAAACAGAGCCAGGAATTTGATGAGTATATTAAGAAATCAATAATGCAAGCTATAATTCTTCTTAACTCATCTTTTACTTGTTGGGTCACTCTTTAATTCTCTGCTTGTTCAAGATTTTTTTTTTTTTTTTTTTCCAGTAGTTCGTCTTGCACTATGCTTTCCCTGTCTGGGCTTTTTCTTTGAACTACAGTAGTTAACTTCAATTTCCTTAACTCATTTCTGTATAGTATACTACACACTGTTCCACTTGAATGCTTAGAAATATAAAACTTTTTCCTGATAGCAGTGAGATTGACACAGCCAAAGAAATATAAAGCTGGTAAAAGCAGCGAACTTGTATTGTGAAATTGAAGGCTTATAGGTTTTGTTGCTTGTGCTCAATTAGTTTGGTCTTAGGTATTGCAAAAACTTCAGAGTATATAGTCTCACAAAAGGAGATTGCTTCTTTATATAGTCTCTGGAAGAATTCTCTTAGGCAACTCAGTGTACTAAAGGTAGTACCTGTCCATCAAGGCAGAACTGCTGTCTGATCTTTTGCTTCTGCACGCTTTGCCAACAAGTGACAAATTTTGCTGGTTTGCTGTAGTTATACAGTAGTATATGTTTATTCAAACTGTATGTACTTCTGGATATACGAATATCCAGCAACACTACAGAGTCCTGTAGCACTATGACCTGAAGAATCACACAGTGTTGTATGTGGTGCTGAGTTTATGAGGGCTGATCTGAAAGTAATGCCACCTATTTTACGTTGGCCTGTGGCATCAGAAGTAGACTGTGGTTGTATGGCAGTAGAGGTTGAACCTTCCCACCAGTGTTGTCTTGCATTATGTTGTTGTGTGACAGATGATGGCAGAAAGGCATTCTGATAAAATAATGTCTGACATGAAAGTGCCTATGAAGCAAAGGAGCAGAACTGAATTTCTCCATGCAGGAAAATTGCACCCACTGATGTTCATTGACACTTGTTGTATGTTTATGGAGAGCAAACAATAGATGTGAGCATGGTGAGGTGATGGGTGGTGTTTTCCAGCAGTGGTGACAGCAACAGTGGGTCACCTTGCCTGGTGTAGGCTTTTACAAGCACAACATATAGGCTCTTTTTCATTGCTGGGACAGGAAATGGTGGTGGCTGTGTTGAAAAATAGCATTTTGTTGCTGAGGAATTTCTCTATTAGACAGTGTAATTGTGCTCTTTATATATGTTTTAGTTTCCATGGAAATAAATAGGAGGCATAACTTTTGGACTGAGCTATATACATATGTAGTGGAGCATCATGCTTGTTCCAAAATTTGGAGTAGAAAATCTTTCAAAAAAGGAAAAATGTACTGTTTGTTACTGACTGCCTGAGTAACTCAGCATATTCAGCTGGAGTGGCTTGTTAATTATAGGACTCAGCTATAAAACTGTGTACTGCATATTTAAAGTAAATTATGACTTAAAATCAAACTTTTCCAAAGAAATATGACTTGACAATTTAATAAACTGGCTTTTATTGAAGATTTTTGATGTGCAGGAGTGGCTTCCAGTCTTGAAGCAAAATGTGTTACCAATTGAAAAATCCAAGAAATAATAGCTATCTTGTGTATGTGCTTGGACAACTTGCAAAATGGTGGATGCCAATATTTAAACAGAAACATTATTTTTAAGTTATGTTTTAAGCTTTGCTTTCATTCCAGTGCTGAAGATAGAGTCAGGATGAAGGTACATAACTGGTGTCAGTCATGCCCCATAGGTAACAAGGAGCACTACTATTCCGTACCTGACCTGATGTATTTTTTTCTTTAAAGATGTTTCTCTTCTAAAAGGTGTAGTGTTGTGGTGTTTTTTTCCACTCCTGTTTATGCAGTAGTAAAAAGCCTAGATGATGATTATATCTCTCAAAGAGAATAAATACACTTGAATGTATGTACCTGCAAGAGACACCTGGCTTTCGAGATCTGACTTTCATTTTGAGAGGTCACTAAGATATTTGATAATGAGATAAGCTAGAATTGGTTATATGGAAATTGATAATAGGGTTAGTTGAAGAATGCATTACTAGCTGTCTGCTAAGATGCAGTTAATTTCACCTCCTCTTTATTTCCCCCAGGAGAAAAAAGGGTATCGTGAACAGGCGTATGCAAGTATAGTTGTTACATGTCAAAGGCTTTCACTCTACCATTTCTGTCTGCTAGATCACTTTGTCTTGCATGGTGAAACTGTGTACTGAGTTAAAAATATGTGGACTTCTAATGACAGGAGTGGCTGCTGTCTATCTATTCTGTTTATATAAACCAGGTAAGGCACTGAACTTCGTACGGTTGCTTCTCTGTTTATCCTTATAACTTGAATTTTTATTGCAAGAAATACAATTCTTTTGAGAAGACTCTGTTCCCTTTTAATAAAATAAGGCATTTCAAAACTTTTTTTGAAAGGCTTTATGATATAAAAATAAGAATGAAATATCTAAAGAAAATCCTAATTTAAGGTAAGATTTCTTTTTAGGTCATTCAGGTAATCTCATTTCAACATTTCCTTGAGTGTGATAATCTTGTACCGTCAACTCTAATGCTCTTAAATGCTAAATAAAGGCAGGAAATGTTTTTGGACATTGAAATATGTATAATTGTCATGTAACAAATACAAAGCCTGGCTAAATATTCTCTTTAAGACTTATTAAAAAAAGTTCAGGTCATGTTTTGTACCCTGTGTCTGTGAGTGTTACCAGTTCCTGGAGCAATCATTGGTTATCAGGACTTAGTATCTGCTTTGCATTATATAAAATATGTGCATGTTGACAGTGACACTTCATCAATCCCATCTATCCAAGTGTTTCAAATATATTCTTGAAGCTTTTTATAATTACACTTTTGTGCACATGTTCACATGATGCTCAAATGCATATGTAATGCCTTGTCCATAGGTTACTGGGGAGAGTGTGCATGTGTCTATGATAATCTGCTCTGAGCCTTGTAGGATAAATCAGAGTAGAGTAAAAGCCGCCTTCACACAATTGCTGCTTCTGCTTTTCCTAAAAATGTCATCAAAAAGTGTTAGTTCGTGTGGCCTATTAAATTAAAACTTCATATTGCTGTTCTCAATATTTTCTTTCTAAGCTTATATAACTTTGCATATTATAATGGCAATTACTTGAAAGGATTAGAAATATTCTGTGAGTATAGAGGGTAATTTTTTTTTTTTTTTTTTGGACATCTGAAATATAGAAAAGCTATGCACTCTGAAAGGCGGGGTGGTTCTTAACACTATTTTCCTAACGCTGTTATTCCACTGTTGTGTTGCAGAATTGCTTAACGAGTTTATGCTACTCTTTTTAATTATTATACCTTATGAAGAAGCATTACTTTCTAACTTCTCTCTGATTTAATTCTGCTTTCCTTCTTTCTCTATCTATTTTCAGTTCCCATCCGTTCTTGGTTGTGTTTTCTGAAGAAATAAGTGATTTAGTTGATTCTGCTCCATATTGACTGTCAGATAATCATTTCTCCTTCCCTGCTAATTGTCATCATGCTTAGAGGGGCAGTTTTCAAAGCTATTCCTATCAGTTTCATTGAAAATACATGCATGGGTGAGTGGGAAAGAGATGCCGTAGTGTTTTCATTAACAGCCATCGGTAATATACCATTAGACACAAGGTAATTCAAATAGAGATCACAGAATCAAGGTTCCAAGGTTGGAAAAAATCTTCAATATCTTCCAGTCTATCTTCCTGCCACCAGTATATGCCATCCCCACTAAACCATGTCCCTCAGTAGCACATCTAAACGTTTATTGAACTCGCCAGGGCTGGTGACTCTTCAACCACCTCCCAGGTCATCCCTTTTAAGCACCTTGAACACATTCCAGGAATTAATTTTTTCTAATATCTAACCTAAACCTCCTGGCACAACTTCAGGCCATTCCCTGTAGTCCTATCACTGGTCACACTGCAGGGAGAGGCTGCCCCCTCCTCACCACAACCTATTTTCAGGCAGTTGTAGAGAGAGGAGGTCTCCCCTTAGTCTCTTCTTCAGACTGAACAATCCCAGCTCCCTCAGCCGCTCCTCACAAGTCTTGTGTTCCAAATCCCTCAACAGCTTTGTTTCCCTTCTCTGGACACACTTCAGGGCTTCGATGTTTCTCATGTAGTGAGAGGCCAAAAACTGAACGCAGTACTCAAGTGGCCTCACTGGTGCAGAGTACGATCATTTCCCTGCTCCTGCTGGCAGTGCTAGTTCTTATACAAGCCACGATGCTACTGGCCTTCCTGGCTTCTTGGGCACTCTGCTGGCTCGTGTTTAGCTGAGCATAGTCCAGCACCCCCAGGTCCATTTCCTCTACAGTCTTCCAGCCACTCTGCCTCAAGCCTGTAGTGTTGCCTGGGGTTGTTGCAGCTGAGATGTTATTGAGCACCAAGGAGACAAGGCACTGTGAGTTCTCCTGTTTGTGGATTTATTTTATCTAACGTGCAGTGTTTAGCACCAAAACAAACACAATGCATGTGCATATCTTCATTTTTGTTTTTTTTTCTTAATAGTGACCTTGCACATTTTGGAATTGTGGAAAGAATTAGATCTATTTTGATTCTTATTGGATTCTCCTTTCTGTGCTTCCCACAAACTGTAATTTAAGGGGCCAGGAATAGTAATAAAGGAATGTCAGCAGAAAATAACGGAGGGAGAAACTCATTCAGACCTATCTCAAAAAGCACTTTCGAGTCTTGTAGGAAAACATGCCAGCGTTTTCTCAATTTTTGCATGATTTCCCATCGTGAATTGTTTTGTTTCCATGGGACGCTGAAGCCTGAGCCAGGCCTACAAAAATCGCGTTTCCCTTCAAGTATCTATTTCTGATAAAAGTTTGTAATGGAATTAATGTGGGGGGACTTTATTACTTTGTAGCATCCTTATGTGGGCAATCTATGGAGGAAAAAAAAATTAATTGGAGGCAAAAATCTCCAAAAAAATCTGTTGGCTTAAGTGCTTTTTGTTAGCGCTGTGAGACCACAAATGTCAATTCTCTTAACCCTTGAGTAATACGGCTTCAAAAATGTGGGGCTGTGTCTTGTTTTTTTTATTTCATGTGAGACGGTTATGAAGAGCTGTGCCCTTTTAAAGTTGGGGAGAAAGTGCTGACCCTTACATATAAACTTGCTCAGCCACTTAATCTTTTGTGTCTGCTTCCATTTTTCATCTCCGTTCTCTGATTACTCCTTTCTGGGTCATGTCAGAAACTAATTTTGTGAGTTCCTTTGGTTGCAAGGATTTGTACAAGGAGGTGTATTAGCACGCTTTTGGGTGCCATTAGAAAAAATTGTTTCCATCCTTACAAACCTTTTGAAAAAATCCAGATGTTTTCAACAACTACAAGTCACACCAGCAGGGGTCAGTTTAGCACCAGTGAAAGCTGGGACTTCAGGACTGTACACATGAGGAACTGGAGCAAATGGAAATTCGTATAATCAGACTGCATAGACTGTATGTAACTTGGTACCTGTTAAAACCATCTCTGCTATTCTTACTGGATTTGGATATGAATGGAAAACTAACTTTTGTTGTGAAGTTTCTTTGTATTTCCCACAATATTTTTGGTACTTTGCTGTCAGAATATGTGAGTGAATCGTGTTGCTTTACAAGTCCAGTGCGTATTTATTAAAAAAGCATAGAAACAACAGAGTAGAGAAAAGAAAAAAATTCTGTGATGACTGACATTTAAAATTGTAAAAATGAAGTCTGACGTAGGCATGGGTAAGTTTTTAGGTCAAATTTTCAAAGGCAGAAGCACTGTTACGTGCATAAAGAAATCACTACTGTCTTCATTAGGACTACTAGTGAGATCTTGAATTTCTGTTGTTTTGCCTGAGACTGTGAGCAACCATAGCCATTCATGAGGATAAATACACCTAAAATACAAAATCAAAAGGCAGGAGAAAGATGAAATAGGAAAAACAATACATATGTGTTTCATTAACATCAAGATATTCTCTGTTGGCTTTGTTTTTATGTGGTTCCTTTTTCTGCAGGTATCTTGCTTTTCCTTCTGCTTGTGTTCCTTGCCTCTTTGATACATGCTGCATGGAATGCTGGAATAACTGCGTAAATGCATCAATTTTGAAACTATTTTATTCCACAGAAAAGTAAATGGTAACACATATCTTGTAGAATTCTTTAACTTCCTTGTTAGTTCAGTAGTGACATCTGTAGATATTCCTAGCTTGCATTTGATTACTTTTACATAGTGCACTTATGAACAGTTTTTCCTCTTGGGAAGTTTAGAAACCCTGAGTGGAAATTAATAATCATATCATCAGAGGCCGGTAGAGTTGCTAACCTAAACTTATTACAATAGTATATTTATAATAATGATGATAAAAAATGTGCAAAATGAGTGATGCACAATGCAATTGCGTACTACCTGCCCAGCCAGTCCTTGAGCAGCAGCACCCACCTGGCTAGAGCTCTTCGTAGTTTTATTATTCATTTTATTGTTAAGTGTGATGCCTGTACAGTACAAGACATCCCTTTTGTCAGTCTGGGTCAGCTGTCCTAGTTCTGTCCCCTCCCATCTCGTGGTGAAAAATTAACTCTATCCCAGTTGAAATCAGGTCACAAATTGAAATGACACTGCAGTAGTGGAAAGTGTTATAACTGTGTTTGCACCACCATCAAGTGTAACAGCTTTAGGTCTACCCTTCTTTTTTTTTTTTTCTTTGTAAGCTGTGTCCTTCTGCTTCTATGCTCCAGGTCACGTAACTAAAGCTGGTATTACTGAAATATATCTTTTTAAATAACCCAAGAACTACTGATCCTAGTTTCTGTTTCTATTTGCTTTCACCTGTCAGAAATTTGTTGCAATGACTTTGAGCTTGTGTGGCGTCTAAAGCTAGTGTAAGATTCTCTGTACATTGAGACTTCAGGGACAAAAGTTATTCCATACATACATTTCTGGAAAGAGGCCATGTCCTAGAACAGCATTTTACTCACTGCTACCTCTTAAATTACTTTAAGCATTTTCTGAGTAAAATATAATACTGCTTAAAGTGATTTTGTGTTGATGTTTTGTTTGATGCAAAAATGAAGCATAGTAATCTTGGCTATTTTGAGACTGGTTGTGTTGCTTTTTAAAAAGTACATTGTCAGTTTTCTGCCTCTTGATGGACTTTGTGACAGAATGTTAACTTTTTCAAATTTATGAGAGAAAAAACACTGGTTGGTGGATTCCTAATGCTTGCAGTATTTTGTGAGTGTTGAATGCATTTTCTTTATTTTGAGTTTAAAGATGGTGTCCTGATCTTAAAATAAATAAATAAATAAAATGAAGTTAGCCTGAAAAGCAACTGGTGAATGCTGCATCTCATGCTTGTCTGCCTTGTGGCAGCTCAAAATAGACTTCTTTGCCTTCACCTAATTCTGTTTACCTGTTTGCATTAGCACCTGTGGGTTTTTGTGGTTCTTTTAACCTTTGGATGGACAATAAAGGAATATGATTTTGTCAATTAGTTTGATGGGGATGGGTTTACGTTTCTTGGACATAGGTAATTATTCTTTCTAGTTTGTAAAGCCCTTGACCAAAAGATTAGAGCTGACTTCCTCTCTCACCCACTATCTCATCAGCCGCCTGCTCTATTATGCACTTGCACTGAGTTAAGATCAGACCACTGGGAGTTCTACAGTACCTGACTTACGTGCTGTGTCTTCATCATTGCTGAAATCTTAGCAACAGCATTGCTTGCTCTGAAATGTTTCTGGTTCACCTCTTTTGCAAAGGACAAAAATCTTTCTTAACTGACAGTTGATGTGCTTTTAAGTGAGTAAAGCTTATCCAATTAGGATTATTTTCTTTTCATCTTGTGACATGACAGAGTATTGTAATGGCTTGGATTTAAATAATTCTAGTAACAAGACTTCTGGACAATGTCTTCTGTGTTTGAGTCTAAATGGGCTAAGGTTTGCCAGCATTTGATGTTAAGATGTCAGTGGAGGGCTGTTATGTCTTCTGTGGAGGGGAAGTAGGAGGGAGTACGCAATACCCCAGAGCATCAAAATTATTGAGACTATCAAATTCCTATTCTAACCCATGCTATTACTTTCAGCATCTTGCACAAGGAATACAAATCCAGGATGTTCCACTCAGTGCTCTGTTGCTATGCAGATGCATAGTGTGGTGCTTGCAAGACGCAGAGATGCAGAAAATGGTTCAAGAGTATATTGCAAAATTGGCAAAACTCTCAGTGATATGGAAGTAATTTACTATAATCGGCAAGTTTTCTGTAGCAATCACTTGATAATTGTGTACTTTGAGGCTAATAACATACTGTAACAAAGAGCAGGAAACCTCTATGGTTGTAAGTGGTAATGTTTCTTTAAAATATACGTAAGCCCTTAGTGCATAAAATACTCCACAGGATGGAGGTGGTATGTGGGAACTTTTCGTTCTATTTGTTTTAAAATGGACTCTAATGAGGTAGGTGGTCTGAGAAGCAATTTGCAAGGGATCCTGAAGGTCAAAAGATTCTCAGGAGTTTGGTGTTTCAGTGAAAATCTTGAAAAGGAAGAATTCTTATGTGAAAGAGCCTTTGGGATAGTGATGTTGTCCCAGAATTTATACTGCTAGGTGAAATAAATTTTCCACTGGAAAACAGAAGATGATACTCTGCACGTCAAAACCAAAGAAACCTCCTGGCCATAGCAGCTCTTAGGCCGTTTGCTTACACCATTGCAGCTGTAAGATGGTTCATTTCAAGTGGCTGATTTCAGCATCTTCCAATGACTGAGGCAGGAGCTGAGTATGGTTTTGTAAATCAGAGGAACTGCAAGGGAGCAGTAACAATATGTGACCTTTATGACTATTGTAAATTCATTTCTTGATCTTCGTCAGTTATTTTTGGGCCAAAGAATCCACCTTAATAGTGGGCCATAAAACAAGGCCTCCAGAAGTGCTAGGAATTGAGGTCCTGCTGTGATCCAGGTCAGAGAGCTTGTACTTTCATTAAGGTCAAACCAATGGTGGATAAGAATGGTTAATCAGAAAGATAATCAAGTAGCTGGAGGCGTTTAGTTTGACAGTATATTTAGATTTTTTTTAAGGATATTACTGTAAGCATCTACATGTTTTGACCCTGGTGAGCAGAAAGGTTTAAGTTCCCAAGGCCTGTTATATTTCTCCATTTATTTGTTAATCCAGCAAGAGAGGTTATTTTTATGTACAAATCTTATCAGTTCAATTTCAAAATCAGTACAAGTAAAAGGTAATGTGGCTGGATTACTTTGTGTAGCAGCTGCATGCAGGAAAAATAGCTGAACTAATCAACAGTTTGGGATTGATTTCAGAGTAAGGGACTTAATGAAATTCAAGACAGTCCTATTAAAAAAAAAAAAATTCTGGTACAAGAAATGAATCAAGATAATTAATTAAAAAAAAAATAAGTGCTAGGAGTAACATGAGAGTAATAGTAATAAATGGCGAGAAAGAATAGTGTTGACCAACACTTCTGAAAAACACTTCTGAGACAACCTTTTTTCATGTTCAACTAGTCATTTCCTTTTGCTAAGATTAGTTTAAACTTAATGTGGCTCTCTAATCCAGTTCGTTCCATACCTGTTGAAGTGCCTACAGCAGGGCAAAGGAAGGACAGTGAAAGGAACAAGGTGGAATTACTTTTTCTGGCAAGAATCCTTAAATATTCATGAAACTGTGGATGAATAAAGCATTTTAGAAAGGTGCATTTACAGTTTTATCTAGAATGCTACTAATTCATTCTGAAACTCCATTAAAGCAAAGGCAGTTTATCTGGATGTTGGTAGGAATGTTGGATTAGGAAACCTTGTCATTTTTTCCAAGTGTTTCTGCTGCATTCAGATCAAAATATTGCCCAGTGTCTTGCCAAAGCCATGTTTTGCTGTTCATAGAGAATCAGATCTGTATTATCTCTGATACCAGGATGGTTGTTCAACAACTAGTTTATAACAGTTTCATTTTGAAGGCAAGAACAAAGCATTAGAAGTTGTTTCTGTGTACGTAGAAGGTGTGTTGTGTGATGTTTACACAGATAAAGGCTTTATGGCAAAAACAAAACGAAACACATTTCTTTGTGATGGAGGAGTAGTCTAAATTGTATTACAGGAGGCTTTCAGAAGAGAATCAATAGGACACTGCGTTATTACAGGCAGAAATTAGAACAACCTTGTTTTGAATGTTTTTTCATATTGTCAAACTAAATGAGGCAAAATCGAATCTTTCTTAGGGGACCTTTGTTACATTGATCATGTAGCTTAGTTATTTCCCAAATTGGTGTAAATTCATAGGAGAAATCTACTGGTTTGGTTAATATTTTATGCGGCAATAAAAATTAAATAAAAAAGTGATTAATAATTATCAATATAAGCATAATCTAACATTCTCTAGGCAGCAGCTTTTGCAGGCCAGAGGCAAATCAAAGGTATTGCTAGAAATAATGGTTTGTATGCTAGTTAATAAGAGAACACACTAAAGCATTATTAATCCTGTAGACAGAAGTCTTTGTAGCTCTTTCTTATCCCTTCTGTGTTATACCTATTTTCACATGTTTCCTAAGTGTAGGCAGTAGAAAAATTTGATTTTTTTTTTTCTTTTTGAATTCTTTCAGAACAAGAGTGAAATACTACATTAAGATAGCCTTCCTGGCAGTGTCAAATCTGAAAGTACCAGCTTCTGCCTATCTGGTCATTTTAGAACAACACAGAATTTGTTTGGGTTAGTTAAACTAGTGGAAAAATCTTACTTGAACACATTTAGATTTGTTTACAGTTGACATTAGCTAAATCAATGTGAACTACATTACACTCCTTTAATTCAGACCAAATTGTTTTTCTTCAGCTTAATGAATCATTTTAAAACTAATTTCAGTCAGACAGGTGCACTTGAATGATGATGATGTACAGTAGCCCAGATTCAACTTTTTATTGCAGTTGAGCGCAGTGGAGAGATACATCAGGTAATAGAACTATCCTGATGTTTTTTCATGATGTTTTTGAAGTTGGATTATCAAGTTGTGATTCATTAAGGAAAAAAAAAAGGCAAGGAAATTAAAAAGTGTATGCCCATAAGTCCTCTACCACTGGTGATCTGGGATAAAACATTTGTAGCGACTTCCTACTCCTGAACTCCTAAAATAGTGAGGCTGCACAGACTGCACTGGGTGATGCTCTTTCAACTTCATCTATGAGCATTATCTTTGTAATCTCAAAGAAACTTTTAAAAAAGCTTTTGTGCTTTAAAGGCATGAAAATTGTAAAAAAAAAAAAAAAAAAAAAAAAAAATACCTAGCTGTTCTGAAATTTATGAAGGCAGTTTGAAGAAACATTTTCTGTTACTTCTCTTGAAGTTGAGAAAATGGCTTCTTGACATCTTTTCCTTCCTTTTCTACCTCTGGAGGTGCTGCAAAGAGCATGAGAATGGATGTCTGTTTGAATCATAGCAAGAGCAAATTAATTAATTTACGTCTGGTAACCATCTGCAGCGGTCACCAAATTTCAAGAGTGATTAACTCTAGCTACATTGCTGTAAGAACGTGTGAGGTCTGTCTTAATAGACAGTTATTTGGACTTACTTTCACAAGCAATTGATTTAAGGAGGATGAATATCTCTTCTGCAAATTAACTCAATCATATGGGTATTATTGATGAATGCATGAATATCTGCTCCTGCTTTGAAATGTTGAGTTTTCCCTTACTTTTTGGAGAAAGTCCAATTAGGTCACATTATTTGGGTAATTTTTTTGTTTTATGCATTTTGAAACTACACTCTGAAATTGAGAATTCATTTGTTTCATTAGGAGAAGCCCATGAGTAATTTTTAGACCATCCATGGTGTTACGTGCTTTTTAAGTTTTCCCCTCTGAATGTAACAGTAATGATTTTTGTCAAGGATATAACTTTAAAGTAGTTTTCTTCCCTCTCATCCTTCATCCACTGACTCAGGAATATCCTCCAAGTTTTACTGCACATGTTTTGCCATAGTAGTCTTTAAGCATTGTTGTTTCTAACCGCAGCTCCTGCTGAATAGAGATTTTTCTCTGCCATTTCTGCCTGTTGTGCAGCTTCCTTAAACTGATAGTTTGGATGGTCGTTTTTTTCTCCCTTATTTTGCATTCATCAATACTGAGTATACTGTGCTATTGCTTTGCCAGTTCTTTTAGTGTGCTCTGAAGTGCTTCACTGTATTGTCAGGTACTGTGCACTGTAATAACTTCCTCATCTGCAACTATTACTGCCATTTTTACTCCCCTTTCTTTCTTTCTTTGCTGTTCAAAATCGTTGTTAAGTATACTGCTGATGGAGATCTAAATCCTGTCTGCATTATCTGAATTATAAAGGTATCACTGTCGTTCTTTCTACAGCCAATGTGTATTTTTCGTAGGTTTCATATTACCTATGTCAAATCAAAATTTAAAGCCCAACAGAATTCACCATGCACCATACTTATTGGGATGTTTCAATGATAAAATGTGTTGGAAAGCTAAAAACTGAAAAGGAATAAAGAACTCAGCTTATTCCTTCCTATTTTAAGAGCACAAAGTAGGTCATTGAGAACTGAAGCTTAAAGATTATAATTCTCTGTAAGTAATTGCTCTGTTGCAGAATAATTTGTTAAAGCTCAGTTAAAGAAAGAGAACAGGAGAGTGAGAATTGCTTTAAACAATGTCAGTTAATGAATTTGAACTTGAGGAATTGTTCTGTTTACTATGCTTAATTTCATGCATCAATTCAAAACCACCTACTTTTTGACATGCCACCGTTTCTGAAGCAATTAATGGTGATATCCCAAATTACATTTGTGAATTTAGATGAGAAATAAACTTCCAGGATAGAAGATATGTGAAGCAACAATCAAGATTGTTTTCTTGCTGATATTTCTTGTTTGGGGCGGGGAGAAAGAAAAGTAAAAAACAACAAAAAAACAACTGAAAAACCAGAAACTCTCAGCCTGACTATCTGAAAGTGCAATGATTTTCAGGGGTTTCTGTGTGTTGTTTGCAGCCATTTCATAGTTTTGTTTACATTTCATCTCCCTGTTCTAGTATTTATTGCACTCAGGAAATAATGTTTGTAGATCAATCTGCAACCAAGGACAAAGCCAGATATGCACAAATGTCCAGGTGTGTTAGCAGTGATTTGAAGTACAGCTCTATGCTGTATGTTTTGCCCCATTAACTGTCTAGATTGGAGGCAGGTATCCACATCCAGTGAGCTTCCTTTTAAGTGATAGCTGTAGGGAATATTGCTGCTCTTTTTATCATTAATTAGATTATTTTAGAGATCTGTGCTATATTTTCCAGAGAAGGAAGCTGGTATGCAAATGGTGAGGAGGAAAAGATATCACCTAAGGTCAACCGATACCCCGCTAGCACTCTTTTTTCACTATCTTTTCTCCTTTACGTTATTTGTGTTTCTCTCTGATTCATTATTTTTCTCCTAATGTTTATCACTTCATAGAGAATCTGATAAGCATTTGCTAAAATTTACAGATTGATAATCTTCCCTAGTTTAGTGAATGTCTTTCTTTGAAGCTGTTGTAGCTTTGATGGGAGAAAAGACAAACTATTTCTTAAGTAGCTTTGTTGGTCCTATTGAGATCCTATGTTAGATTTCTGGCAGAATGTGATTTAAAAACTTACGTTAGAGCTACTTCTTTAGTCCATTTACTTAAGAATCTATCATAAATTAAAACATTAATGCTATAATACACTCAGATGAAAAATATTATTGATTTTTTCCAAAGGTTGATGATATTAGTATAAAAATTGATTAAATGCTGCCCCCATCAAACTGATCCAGCATTTTGAAATTATATTTCTTACAATTTTCCCTTATTTTTAATGTGATGTTGTTAACTGCATGTTAGCTATTTCAGGGTAGTTTCCAAATAATCATTTTTTCATATGGCTGATTTAAACTGAATTTGTTAAATCGCTAAAGACTTGCCTTTACCTAATGATCTTCAAAGATAGGAATTCTCTAGTTCCAGTCATCAATACGGATTCTACTGGCATTTCTAGTGATATTGTTAAGGAAACTTACAGTTCATTTTATGTTTACTTTATTGCTTTTCCTGATGTCCTCTTGTTTTTATTTTCTTTTTCCAGTCAAGCAATTATAGTGAATAACGTTAGGGTATAGAATGACAGTCTTCTTTTGGAGGAGGATTCAAGTGCATGTCCTCTACTGATGTCATCATGCCGTATTAGGTTTTTATAAGTAAAACTTGCATAGATACAATGGAGCTCTACAAAATGACTTTTTTTCATTGTTTTTCGCTTTTTGCTTTTTTTATGGGAGTGCTGGAGGATCTGAGTTATAACTGGGATATGTTCTACATTGTTTTAACAGAAGTTCGTGCTTGGATTGCAGATTTGAGTAATTGGGAGAATGGTAATATTGCCCAGAGTAGCACAGAGGGAGGCTCTGTTTCAAGGAAAAGAAACAGAACTTGGTTGGTAGTTCTTGACAGAATAAATCATAAAATATCACTGAAGAGCTTTTATTAAGTACCTTTTTCCCCTCATACATCTAGATAATGTAGGCAAAGATGAGTGGAGTGTCTCTCTCTCTCTTTTTTTTTTTGGTAGCCTTTTTTCCATTTTTTAAAAATTCATAATTGACTACCAGTTCTGCAGTGGACGTGCTCTTTGTATGTCACTGAAGATGGCAGATGGTATAATTTTCAAATATCATATCATTCATATCATATTGCTATGTTAGCTTTTGTCAAAGAGGAGTTGGTATCCAGTTATTTGACTGTTTGAAATTATATATGCCACAATGAATGACTTGTGAAAATGAGGTGACAGGAGTGCTGCTTTCATTGGGAGAATTAATTCTCCAACATCTTAAGTTGTCTGCATGCACATCTCAAGACATGTACAGAGATGAGTGCAATTTTCTGAACTTGCTTGTGAAAGAGATTACTGTTTATGTTCATGAATTGGTGGGGCTGTCTACAAGTATCAACAGAGGTGGTAGTTAATGCCAGGAGTGATTGCAGGTATGTTGTGAAGAAAGCTGAGAGCAGTAGCTTATTGGTGTACAAAACATCTGAAACAACAGCACTTCATCCTTAGTGCTCACCTCTGTGATTTATAATTTACTTGGGGCTTTCCCTGGTGACTGCAGATAAGCTGATGAGCTTTTTCTCTTTCCATGCCCAGTGTAGGAACTGCTGTGCTTGGGTGAAGCAAAATCTATGTAGACCACTCTTTAGTCTGAAAATACAAATTTCAAGGCAAATACAGAACTATTTCCTCTGATGTACCTTTCCAGCTTTCCAGGATGCAGTATGCTGTAGTTTGGGTCTTTTCAAGCAGTGTTGTTTCTGGGATGTTTTGTTTACTAGGACTCAACTGACACTTCCCCTTAATTGCCTTTGAAAAAAAGGATTTTTTTTTTTTACAGCATCCTACAGCAATGCAGTCTTCAACTGCACTTAATGTGAAGTTTAATTTGGAATGAGTGTTATCCATGATAAACATCTGCCTATAGTTTTTCTAATGCAAGAAAATAAGTGTGTGTTCTTTGTTCATTATCTCCATTCCATGAATCATTTTGCATCATAGCACGCTGTGCTTTTTCTAAAGTGAGTCCATTGATCTTGTCTCCCTGTAGAAGTCATTTCATACCTTCCG
Source organism: Lagopus leucura (assembly GCF_019238085.1). Classification (NCBI taxonomy): domain Eukaryota; kingdom Metazoa; phylum Chordata; class Aves; order Galliformes; family Phasianidae; genus Lagopus; species Lagopus leucura. The sequence continues at coordinate 69,669,900 of NW_024962252.1, read as the reverse complement.
TCTGCAGCATTGCTCTTCTCTGTGATGTTTTCTGTTTTGCTGTGTTCCCTTTGAAGCAGGGTGACCGCAGCTGCATGTGTTTATCATATTAACCTTTTTTCTGTTCTATATGTTGTCCCATTTCTAGAAATACTTAAGATTGAATTTGGCATTTTCACCACTGATGTCAGACAACTTGAAATAAAGACACGAAAATCTGTTTTTCAATTGGTGTTAGAATTTAAACTCTGATGCCTACAGTTGTGTGTGCCTTGTGAAGGTTATTTTTTTGTCAAAGTTGAATTCACCTGCCAGTTTATTTTCTAGTAAATCATTATAGAACTTCAACTCTTCACGGTCTGTTTGGGGCTTGATTATCCTGAATAATTGTATATTGTCAGTAGACATTGCCAGCTCACCTCCTTTTCAGCAGTTTAGGTTCTGGTGCAGATTTCCTGTGCGACTCCACAGACCCTTTCTTATGGTATGAAAACTGTTTCACCAGGAGTGTTGTCTTGCAACCACTTAATAATTCTCAAGAAGTCCTTTCTTCCTTCTTGATGAAGTCTCGACTTCTAAGAGATTTTGATGAAGAACTTTGGAAAAACCTTTCCCGGAAATTCAGACAGACTGTCAATGAAATCACTCATTCGCTCCATAAGTTAAATGATTTCTTTAAAGATGTCTCGTAGATTTGTGAGGTGTCATTTCTTTCCAGCAGGCCTGTGTTCATTCTTGTCATATTCAACTCTAAATTCATTCTGTTCTCTTTTTTTTTTCCCCCCCCTCTACCATTATTTGCATAGCCTAGAAGCAAGCACTTGTAGATGTTAATTTCATGAGTGCCCTTTGAAGTATTTATAAATACTGGTTTAATATTTTGCACCATTCATTTCACTTTTCAATTTTCTGATGTTAAAACAAGTATTAGATCCATCTCTTCAGTGTCCTTGCTGTTTCGTGCATGTGTGTCATTTCTGTAAGCAGAAGTGACTTGTGTGTTCCCTGAACAACAGCTGTTAGCAGGAGTGCCTTGGCTGCTGATCTCTCTGCACCGTGGATGCTGAGATGGTATCTCAGTGATACAGGGGTTTTGCCAGCACCTTTTTCCTGCTTTGCCTCTGTCTATCTGCACCTGCTCTACTGGGGTATCTGCACCTGCTCTACTGGGGTATCTGCACCTGCTCTACTGGGGTATCTGCACCTGCTCTACTGGGGTATCTGCACCTGCTCTACTGGGGT
>NW_024962252.1:68822106-69010748 GCF_019238085.1 Lagopus leucura | reverse complement strand
CCATCCATCCATCCATCCATCCATCCATCCATCCATCCATCCATCCAAGATTTTTTGGTTCTGGAGTAAGTTTCACTGACATTTCCCCACCTTGCTCGGTGACATGAGTGTCCTCTTGCAGCCTGCCAGATGCCAAGTGCTTTGTTCCATTGGAACTAACAGAGCATACTCTTAAGACAGCTGCATCCAAGAGATCCTGAATGAAGAGGAGTTGTCTTGGGCCGCATATCACATATATAATGTAGTCAATGTATGTAAGTCACAAAACTTTTCTATTTTTTGATAAACCATAAAAAAAGAGAGCAATGAAAACATAAAACTGGTGGGATATTTGACCTTTTTTATTTCTTTTTTTTTTTTCTGTGAAACTAATACATCAACCTGGTTCAGTGGCAATGGCTGCAATTCTTAGTGAATTCTAAAGGTGTTCATCAGAGATGTTTGATGAAATTTTACTCGTCCTGTGCTTCATCCTTGAACAATTTTTCACAAATGCATGTATTACTTGAAATCAATGACAGGAATAAGGTGTGGTTGTGAAGAGAGGGATATCTTTCTCTTATGAAAATCTAGTAGAGCAACGTGATCACATTTTTCTGTAAGTTGAATATCCCCATGCATTTGCAACCCTGTGAACCATTTTTCCTCTTCATGTTCTGGCACAAATTTTCATTTTGATTCCATGATTTGGTTTCATGTTGCAGGTCATAAAATCTTTGTAGCATTTTACTCTAGGACACCTTACTTCAGAAAAGGAAATAAATGTTCCCATAATTGGCATCCATACTTTAAAAAAAACCTGCTGGAAATGGTGACAATTCAGTCCCTTGAACTTTATGAAATTCACAGCTTTGATGACAATCTGCAAACATCAGTTTTTAAAGCTTCAGCACGTAAATGTTCTTGATTTACACTGCAGTGATAATTCACTGGATGTTTTTCCCAGCCATCACCGGCGTGCCACAGGTACACACACGGGTAGTTGAACTGAATTACTATTATCAGCAACCACTGTGTTTTACTCACCAAAACCACAAATGCATGTGATGTGTTAGGCACGCAGGTTTTGATTTGACTGCGTGTGTGTGGCAGGTGCAAGAGGCAGAATCAGTGCTGCACTGTGCCCTCCACCCCACAGCATTCCGTTCTATGTGGTCCGCACTCAAGCTACTCACAATCAACTCATGAAAAATATCACTAAAAATCATGGAATAAGGCTTAAAAGTTTACCATCTTGTGAGGTTGCAATACTAGCTGTGCAGGGTCGTGTGCTGCCTGCAGGCTGTGGGATCTAGCATGTAAATATTTCTCTGTGTGGTGAATTTTCTGCTGCTTTCTGAGAAGGCTCAGAGATTAAATACTTCCAGTGCTTTTCAACCCAGCAAAAGATTTTGCTCTCTTTCTATTGCCACACTGTGACCTGGCTAGGTCAGCCTGTTGGTGACTGCCTACCAAGGGCTGTGACCTCCTGTCATATTTTAACTTTGGAGAACATTGGTTTCCTAGCCTCAGGTGCTGGGCTAAAAGCACTCATCTCTATGAGCTTACAGAGCATCTGATGTGAGATGGCTGGTGGCAGAAGATGTTGGTATTCTGAGGTCTGGGAAATGGTAGGGCAGCTGGAGCTGTCTGGGGTTCCGGGGCAGTTGTTCCTGAGGGACTGGTGGGATCTGTGTGCATGTCCTATTTAGCCATGCTGCTGGAGAAGCCCTTGGAGTCTTACTAACATTAATGGTGGGTTTGTCCTCACCCATGCCATTATCCTCTTCAGTGAGATCGCCAGCTGTTTAGTGAATTCAGTTGCAGAGCTCTTGGGCACGGGCATTCTGTGATTACCAAGCTGTGCAGAGCACTCTTTTACTTTATGCTGATAGTTGTATTTTTCCAGTATGTTGAACTGATGCTTTCTCAGGTACTTCTGCAGGAACAAGAGTAGAAACTAAACATACACTTCGTTACTTTGCTTATAAACTGTTTAAAATTCTTAGAAAGTTGGATATAACTTACATCTAATAGATTAGTTTTTCTGATCCACTGAAGCTAAAATGGCCTAAACATCAATCAGAGGCAGCTGGTGATGGTGAGTTATTCTTCCAGTTCTGGAGAAGTCTGTGTTGGCAGAAAGCTGCACAGCTTACTTCATCTAATCTTGTGCTTCAGAGAGGAAAGAAGGGCCATTTCTTAGATGAGGAAGGGAAGAGAGTGCTTATTTTGATGAATGATCCTTCAGAGTGCTAGCTTGGGTTTACAGCAGTGTAATACTGAATAATAGTGTCAGTACCATCTGATTCCCTCTCATCCTTGCTCCTTGGAGTGGCATGTATATTTCATAATTTCCTTTTTACATTTCTTTAGCTCTTGCGAGGGTACTTTAAATTAGTTGATCGAGGTGATTGTTGTGATACAGCACTTTATCTTAAATCTCTCTTTTTTTTTCTTTTTCTTTTTTTTTTGGTTGAAAGACTTTTCACGAGTATTAAAAAACTAGTGTTATTCAGAGTCCTGTTTTTTCCAACCTAATTGTAGGCATGTCCAAAGTAAAAGAAGGACCAGAGGTGGTAACTCTGGTCTGTTCCTTATGAAGATGATCGTCTCACAGACAGGGACACAGACAAAGCAGAGAAGTGTCTTCAACACTGATGACAGGCTGTGGGACCTTTGAATCCCTGAGCTGGAGAACTGTGAATGCAGCAACAGTAGATTCCCAGCCAGCCCTGAACTTGTGCAGAATTTGTGGCTCCAGTTGGATGTATATAGGTCTGGGACACAATGGGATTCATCCTAGGGTACTCAGAGAGCTGACTGATGTCACTGTGGGACATCTCTCAATTATTTTTCAACAGCCTTGGCAATCTGTAGAGATCCTAGTCACCTGGAAGCTAGCAAACATTGTTCCTGTTTTCAGGAAAGGTAAGAAAGAATACCCTGCTCAAAACAGGCCTGTCAGTCTCACATCAGTCCTGGCAGAATTATGGAGAGTTATTGTAAAACACCCAAAAGACAATGCAGTCGTTGGTTACAGCTAACACGGATTCACAGGGGTAAACTCTGTGGTCTTAATTTCCTCTTACAACAAGGTTACCCATCTGCTTGGCCAAGGGAAGCCAGCTGACCTAATCTTTTTTAGATTCAAAAGTTTAGTTTAGATTTGAAAGTTTAGTTTAGTATCCCAAACTTTGGACAATGTTTTGCACAGTATTTTTCTGGACAAAATGTCCAGCATAGAGCTAGACAAAAATATAACGCCTTGGGTGGGTGGACAAAAACAGTTTCTGAAGCAGGAGGGAGCTTTCAAAAATGGGATCAAGTTGAATATTTCCAAACTGATCCACTAAGCCTGGAATCATTGCGTTACCTCCTAATCATAGAAGATCAGCATCTAGCCCCTTCAGGGCAGCAGCAGCCACCAGCTCCACCCCTTACTTTTCCAGCCTTTACTGTGAGAGCAACGAGGCAAAGTGCAAGAGGGAAAAAACTGCTGTTCCCCTTCTGGATATTACCAAAGGGGCAAAGGCTTTTTTTTGTGTCTAAGGAGCTCTCCAGATTGAGAGATTTTTAACTGATTTATTCACTTGTGGTTCCTAATGAACACAGATGGGAATGAGGATGAGGAATCTGTTAGTTTCCAGGCCTCCTGCTGAGGACAGATTGATAAAGGCAATAGGAAGCATTTCCCTGTGGATGGAGCAAAAGTATCCCTCACATGAGGTCCTGAGGACAGTAGAGACAAGCTGCTGGAATAAATGATTTTGCGTTAGGACAGAAATCTGTGCAGAATTGCATTTTGGAATCCCTTTCAGACCTATCTTTCCCAAGAACATAGTGCCATTTAAATATGTTAACCTCTTGCTGACATAGAAACCACGTAACAATTTCTTATCCTTCTGGACAAGAAAACAGGGTTTATTTATTGATGCTGTTGTGTATTGATTGTATGGTATTTTAGCATTTATCAAAACTCACAGTGTCTGTATGCTAACACCTGCCCCCCCAAACAACCAATATTAATAACCTTAATCAATCTGAAGCTATTGATAGGCTATAGGGTTCTGGAGAGCTCTTTGTTTTGGTGAAATATTCAGGAATATATGTTAAAATGAATTCCAGGAACTTTCCAGGAAATGAGCCATCCTAACTATGAACAATTCTGTTTTAAAAAGCATTTACATAACCTTGAAGATTCTGAACAGTTTGCTTTTAAAAATTAGCTAAAATCAGTCCATGTGTCTTTCTTTATAAAGTAAAATTGCATATGAATGTGAAATGAATGGAAAAAAGTTGCAGCACATTTGTGGATAGCGTCAAAATTTAGTGCTTTTCTCAACTAAAATCTGCAGGAGTTCATCAGTTACCTGCTTTAGCTTTGGATTTGGTGAGTTATTCTCACTCATATTCACTTACAAGCGTAGCTGACACGTGACACTGATGTTAGGAAAACCCCTAATAACCAAGGAGCTGATGGTTACTGAAATATAAATAAAATGCTTAAATGGTACTCCTCCAAATGTACTCCAACAGCTCCACTTTTTCTGGAGAAGATCTAATAAATAAACTGGTGAGGTTTTGGGAACTGTTTCACAATTGGAATTAAATGTAATGACATAATGCCTGGCATTCTTTTTTAGAGACTGTCCTTTTACCATGTCTTATAAGAACATGAAGTTATGCCTATTATAGGTAAAATTTTAAAGAGACACCTATTGTGTTCCAAATACATCTGGGACTTAAAATCTGTACGTCCAGGGTTGCTGTGAGAAACCATATCAGCAGCTTTGCTGAAATCTAAAAAGATTACATCAACTTTGGTCAAGCAGATGTGTAACTTCAACATAGAGTTTGGCAATACAACTCTCTGAACTGTCTTTTAAGACCAAGTAAAGAACATTCTGAAAGCAGATCTGTCTCCTGCTGTTTTCCTCTGATGTGAGCTGGAAGGAAAACTCAGGTGGGCACCCCGGAAGAGCTACATGACAGGGAACCTGCTCAATCCTGCAAATCTTGTCCTTGCCAAACAAGTTCCTTTCACATATATATGATTTTCTTTGCTTCCTTGGCAATAGTAAATCAGCTGGAAAAGTACCTTATGTCTGAGGAGCTGAACCAAAAGGGACCCAATGCAATTGAATTTAGGCAATTGAATCATGCTTTAACTGTCCATCATCTTGAATCCAAAGAACCAAGCTACAGCTCTGTATGTTTTAATTGGTGGCTTATACATTCTATATGTATTCTTTTGCTGTCCTCAGCTGTGGAATGACCACTGATGACAATTTCCCATCACGTCACTGATAATCTAAGCATACATTTCAAATCAAGCACCGTGAGGCATTTTGCTATCTGTACCATACCTAGGCATTTCCTGAGCTGTATCTTTCTTCCATGAAGTACCAGAGCTGTCTGCCACGGGATTTTGTTCCTCCATTGATGGACTGTCAGTCACCAAATTCTGCTTCTTAATTTAGCATCTAATTGCTTATTTGCTGTTTTGTATGTTTCCTGATGACTTCGGTTGCACAACTGCAGTGATTAGTGTTGATGTTCCTGAGGCTTGCATAGCAGTGCTTTAATGCTGCACAAGGAAAACATCCTACAATAGAGCAGGGATCGCACTCCGAGGATTTCTAGCTTTATCTCCTCAAGTTGCATAGAGCTTTGCTACGGGAGTCTCTCCACAAATGAGGTCAGGACTAATTCATTATAATTGTTCTGAGTGAATTTCACAGAAGAAATGAAGAAAATTGTTCATTTACAAGATTATGTGGCTTTCTCTGCACTGGGGAACATGGGAACTTCTCAGTAATGAACACTTATTAGTGCCATGATCAGCTGTAATGTTTGCATAATGAACAAAAATGCTTTTTGTTTGACTTGGCTGCCTTCAGTATTTCTGTATTCTTGACTGGATTTTTGTACAATATTCGAGTGACTTTGACAAAATTTATCAGAACTCACCCTAAAAATGAACTTCACCCCGCTAACTTCTGTTTCCAGACATTCCCTCTCATTTGCCTTATTATCGCCCATTAAGAAGGTCGTTCTTCCACTGAAGTGATTTCCTGCAGGTACAGTGCTGCGTGGAAAGCACAGTTCTCATGGCTCCAGCTGCTGCTGCTGCGGCAGAGCTGGGGAGTACACACCAGTTATGAGCCCCAGCTCCAGCCGTTCTACCTAAACTGAGCCCTGCCATTTCTCTCCTGAAAACACCTCTGTATTTTCGTGGCGTCTGTACTTTCCCAGCACCTGTAGTGCCAACAGTGGGTTTCACCTTCAGCAGCAGCAGCAGTGCTGCCATTTGTACTGATCTGACCCACACCTGCCAGGAGCTCTCAGAACCTGGAAGTGCTCTGGCTCCGCTTCCTCTTCCTCCTGCTAAACCCTACTTGGAGCTGGCAGTGCCACACTTGTTTCTGGGGTTTGGCTTGGGCGCCTGTGGTGTTTATGAAGGTGGTATTATACTGTGGGCAGGAAAACGCATGGAAAAATCCTTTTTCTTGGAGCAAAGCACTTCTGTGAGTTTTAGTATTATAGCATATTTTTTGTAATAGTATCACACAGCAGCTGGTTCCCACGGAAACCGAGAAAGGCCTCGCCACACATTGGAGAGAAGGTGGATGGTGGGCTGGCCTGCCTGGAGCAGCGCAAGATGTCCTTGTGGATGGGTTAGCACAGGGCACTGCCACTTTCAAAAAACAGCTCCAAAACTGCTGGATTGTGGAAGCTGAAAGCGGCTCATCCTTCTACTGTCCCTGTTTGGTTTGTCATGGCCACTTCAGCATTTTTAGAACAGACAACCGAAGCTACCCTGACCTACAGTGCAACCAAGTGAGGCTTCTCAGAAGAGTGCAGAGATGAGAGGCCCGCCAAAGCCATCTGTCATCCTGCTTTTAAACCTCTTACTGCGTGTGGAAACCATAAGGCTGTTGAAGGGCAGAGGAGCTTAAAGAGAACAATTGCAGAGGAGAGAGCATCCTCCAAGGCCTGGGAATCCTCCCCCAGAGCAGGCTGCTTTGGTTGACTGGCAGGAGTTTGGGTGTGTGGCTGGCCTTGCTGATTTTTTTTTTTTTTTTTTTTTTTTTTTTATGTAGGAACAAGAATTGGAAGAAGCACACAAACATACACACAAAAATCAGACTCCTCTTTCATGAGTCTTATCTTCCAATGCCATCCAGAACAGAGAAATTGAAAATGCAGTTGCTGGCAGAGAATTTTGTTAGACCAGCATCTGGTTTGTTACTAGCAGAAAGCTAGAAGGACAAATGAAACAAGATTATAGAACAGTTTTGCAGCCATTACAAACAGTAGATGCTGTTTTGTATTTCAGGAACAGATTTTGGCAATGCTTTATTGTCGAGTTGAATTTTGCTAAGCACTATATGAACTTTCATTTCCACTTAATACAAAGCCCTAAATCATATCTATGTAACAGTAGGTGGGTGTAACAGAAATGCTCAGTCATGGCTTGAACCAGTGATTGAGCACCTGGTAGGAAGGCAGGGCCAACCCAGGGGAGCTCAGGTGCATGCAATGCATCTGAGTGACTGGAAGGGGTGGAACCAGGATCCACCCCTTCCCAGACCTCATTTAAGGGTTGGCAGCGGAGCAAGGTTATCTTGCTTGAGATCCCTGCATACCTGAGGCCTTCCAAAGGTAAGTGGATTCTTTCTTTTGTTTCTGTGCCCATGGCTCTTGCACTTGAGCAAGTTCTTGCTTGCTGTAGTCTGAACTTTGTTACTCTGCTATCATTGCTGTGTTTTCTATTGTGTTACAGTGGGTACAGTAGCTATGTAGCCTGTTTCCTCCAGGTTGTCGTTTGGTGTCTTTACTGTGCTTTTTATGTCTCTTCAAGATAAGAATATCAGTGACTTTTACATTTGAGCTGGCATGTTATCATTAGCTTTTGCTAGTTCTTACTCAAATCATACTGCTTAACACATGTGAATTAATTTGTTGGAAGCTAACACTTGAACACATGATGAGCTACTGATTCTAACACAGGCCTGATACAAGAAATATGAGTTACAGAGTAACTTTTTGAGGGAGAAAGAGGAAAAAACTCTGACACACATCATTTACCCTATATACACCTTTTGGTTACTGAATGCCTTCTTAAAGTGGGTAAGCACTTCTGGCCATTGGATGTCTCAAGTGTGTTTTCTGGAACAACAGCACAGAACTTCTCACTTATCTACATTCTCAAAATTTCTGCTTTTAAGAGGTGACAGAAGTGAAATCTTGAAGAGTGGAGTGGAAAATCCCCAGGCAAAACAGATCTTTGTATTTACATTATTAGTTTTAAGAGAAGTACTCCGTCTCCTTTGTGAAGTCTCGTTTCAGTAAGCTCCTCCCACCTCTGCAGCTCTCACAGTGATTTGGGTCCAGTTGGACAAAGTAACGCACCTATACTTCAGCAGCTTCTCTACCAACTCCTATCCTTGCCCCTCCTCTGCAGCAGCATACGTGGAGATGCTGTGCTTAGTTCACAAAGCATAGCTGAACACAGAGCCCAGGTTCCCTGCTGGCTGTCAGTGATCTGTCACTAACAGCTGAGCCCCTGGGGCATTACCTAGCATTTGTTTAGTCTGCTGCAAAGCCAAGACTACAGATCTGGGTTTTGGAGCACATTGGCATGGCATGTAATACCTGCAACGTAACCCAAGCATACTCCAAGTGGCTGTGTGCCCACAGGTATTGGTTGGCATGCAGAATATGAAAACTTTCAGAAACTAGCCCATTAAAAACTAACGGCTTTTAATTATGCTTCAAACAAACCAAGCTGCCAAAAACAGAATATGGCCTATATAGCTCAAGTAACTATAGCACAACTACCCATCTTTCATGTAAGGCATTGTTTGAAAGAAGATGTCCGCTCACACAGCACCAATAAACACAGGCTATAGGTACCAGGAGAATAAGAAAAACACAGCCAACTGTCTTTTTTTATAAAAGTATTTTTAATAAACAGATGGATTTAAGATGCTAGACAACTTGTTGCCATGTACAAGGTAACAAAGTCAAAATTCTTTGAATTTTATACAAATACTACGTAGTACAGTAAACTTGAATACAAGTTTACAAAACAAAATGCATCAGTGATTATTCAGCTTGTAACCAACTTCCAACAGTGAAAATTACCATGTATCAATAGTGATCAGAATTGCATTGCAAATTTTAGAAGTAATGCAAGTATATTTTTACCAAGCCACTCTGAAGTTTCTGGTGCACACTGACAGTACATTGGATTTTTTTGGCTTGCTGAACTGAAAATGGCATTTAAATAAAATGACAGTTAAGGAGTACACTAGGTATCAAAAGGATGACCTTACAGAAAACTAAAGGAGAATGAGAAAGTAAACAGAGCAGAACCCTGAAGTAGCAAATTATTTTTCTACCCGTTTTGATGGAAAAGACTCCACAGGTGTCCAGCTTTCTCACAGCATTTTTGGAGTGTTCTAGTCCTAGCACAGTGTGGTCATTAGTAGACTAAAGTAATCCCTGCTTGGCAGTAATGCTGGTGAAAGGTAACTTGCTCTATTGCTAACAAATCGGAGTAACCGCTGGCAGGGTGACTTCTTGCGGGCATCCAGCGGAGGCCGAGTTCACAGCACGTGATTGAAGTTACAGTACCACTTGCTTGGATGCAATACCCAACAGCCTTCAGGGTTCAGGTGTCAGTTTCCTCACAGGACTTACAAATGGATGTATTTAAACAGAAAGTGGAGTGTAAGACAGTATTTTCGTCTGTACAGCTACTGATAAAATGAACAATTGTTACAAACTTTCCAGTCTGCTTTATAAAAAATATTCTTAGTTTTACTTCTAAACAAAAACTGTGCTGTGATCTGTCACTTTCTTGCATTGTACATACTGTAGTTGTGTTAATGAAGGTGTGTGTAGAGATTTGAGATCTAGAGCTCTGGATATCTGAGAAGCCTAAAAAGCTGGTTTTGGTACAGAAGAATTAGGTAGCAATGAAAATTTATCCTATTTATTTTTCCTAAAACCTAGGAAGAGCTACAGTACGTTGCTAGATCAGTGGCCTCAACCCTGAGCTGAAATAAAGGACCTGCCTTGGCCAAGAGAGTCACATTACTACTACAGCTGCACAGGAGAGACGGAACGACACACCTACAGTCTGTCACCTTAGCTGTGAGTAGTGCAATAGTTCATTCTGTAATGCTTGAGAGCTGACTGGAGACCACCATGCTCATTTTCACACCAGGAAAAAATAAACCAAAAAACCCACCCCCAATTCAGAGATTCAAGTGGAAAAACAAAACGAGTCAGTATGTCCAACTTCTGGAGAGCAAAGAAATATCATGGTACACTTGTCAGTCTTAAGCATTTCCCACTTGGTAGAAGAGATCATTAATACATGTACCAAAGCACAGATAACAAGACTTCTACAACTATCCCACTCTTCTGAAAAAAAATGGCTCTTGATTCTTCCTCAGTACTGAATACTAGCTTATCTTTCTGTCACTACAGTGTATCACAGAAGATGAGTGAAAGCTTCAAGGCTGTCTTCCAAAGGCTTCAGCCCAACTGCCAGAAGAAAAACTTCTTGCTCTTTTCAACCATGAATTGAGTTGGCAATCATGCAAATTCTTACTAGAACATAACCTACTGTACCTTCCTGAAGGGTTCGTGGCACTGACTACCCATGGCCTGGAGAATACACAGCATTAAGCATTCTTGCCTCCTAGGAGGATTTTTTTTTCCCCTTTTGAACAACAGAAACGTTAGAGTCAGTATTTCACTTGATGAAAAAATTAAACTGAGCAACAGATCAAAAATAAAGCTTGTAAAAATCATTTATGTTTCTAGTAATGCGCACTTCTTGGAGAGCTCATCAGTTTATAGATGTTGTTTTGTTACAGTTTAAGGCAGCGAGTCTTACAACATACACAAGCTCACCTCCCTCATATTTGTGCTACTGTATCCTCATGTGCACAACAGAACCTCGCCAATTCACACCAATGACTGGAAGAACCATTAATTCTCTTGGTAAGTGAACAAGAATAAGGCATTCCATTATATATTCTGATCACTAATTATAATTTAGCTCTAATTATAATCTACCAGCAAACATACTTCTGTGTTTTAGAAAATAGCATCTCTTACCTTCAGACATAATTACGTGTGCAGATTAGCAGGTTCTGCTGTGTAAACACGCAGGTGCATAAGCAATTTTCAGGTTTTTCTTCATTACATCTGACAGGAAAGTTAATGCCACAGATAGAAACTGTGGGAAAATAAATTAAGATTTCTCTGTAATTTGTGCAGATATGCACAACCAACTGGGTGCCAATATATCGGTTAAAAAAAAAAAAAACAAAAACAAAACCCAGTGATGTTTACAAACTTAAATGAAGCAAAATCAGCAGCAGGAAGCAAGGCCATTCCCCAACCATAAATGGCTTGTATTATGCTATTCAAACTACGTGAAATAATAATAAAATTAAAAAAAAATAAAATACAAGTACTAATTTTGTATATACAAGTTTTAAATCAAGTAACACAAACCGTGAAAAAACTGTTGATGTTTTTAAGAGGCGATAATCATAGATCTAAATTCTGGTTGAAGTAGACTGTAAATATGGACAGAAGATACTATGCAAACTGTGTGGCTGAATTTAAAAGAAAAAGCAAAATGTGAGGGATCGAGGGGCAGTGTAATGAGATAGAAATTTCACTTCATATGTGCAAAAATCCTCAGCTTCATGAATGTAGAGGTCATACTTCAATAACAGATCTTACACAAAAATCAGTCTCCCTACATCCTGGAATCTACCTGTTTACATCAGCCACTTTGAGTGTACGGTACCCTGTTCACATGGATAGCATTCAGCAGTTTCTAGCATTTCTCAGAAATTTAAGTTTCACCTGCCTTAGGTCTTGAAAACAAAGGGGAGAGTTCATAGCCAGGGCATCATCATACCGCTGCCTTCGAGTTACACCAGCAAAACTCACATTCTCTCTTCTTCCATGGTGGCAGGAGTCCTTATAGGACTTGTAAACAGCAGTACACAATACTGTAAACAAATAATTTAAGTTCTACTTTATACAAGATGTTAACTCAGGTCTAGCAAACAGGTGAAAATGAAAAGGGTGGCTTCACACAACATCCTTCCCTTTTCTCACAGCAATTCTTTTCGCTACTTAAATAATCCTGAGCTGAAACAGGGGCTGATGAGAGCCATTTTTGCATATAAAAACAATGTTCTGAAGTCAGCTCTCACATTCTGTCAGAAAGTCAATTGCTGGAGAGATTAAACTGAAGTATTTCAAACCATTTAGTACTTTGGAGGAGGACTTATAATTTGGTGTGGCGTCCAGTTCTAGACCCAGATGCTGAGCTTGCCAAGGAAGCAGATGCTGCTGCGTCCTCAGCTTCCTCCAGCTCGTCCTGTAGCTCCTGGCTGACACTGGACTGGAGGGCTGCAGGAGTCAGCCATTCCTTCGGCAGACAGCTCTGGAGAAACGGTATACAAGAGCTGAAGTAGGCGAGGCGATTCACCCATCGTGGAATCTCTTTTCCACACAGAATCTAAAAGAAAAGGAGAAAAGAAAGAATTAACTCATATTCTGGACCGAGCAGTAATGGATGTTAATTACTGTAAAGAATTGGCGAAAGCTGCTGCAGTCTGACTATCTCTGAATCACAAGACACAAGTTAGCTGCAGGAAAACAATTTCCACCATCAGTAAAAGCAGAGTCCCAATTTGCAGACACTTTTTTTTTCCACTGCAAGTTTGACATGTGGTTATACTCCATTTTTTTATCATTATCATTGGTAGAGTTCTGATCAGCCCAACCACCTCATTTTGTGAATAACTTCTTTACAAGGCAAACAAATGAGTTCAGGTATGTTTCATATTCACAAATAATTCCTCAGAAACAGCAGCTGGAGGAGAGCTCTCTATGACAAAAAACACCCAGAAATGAAGCAGTCAAAAAGACAGTGTCAGTGCTACAGTGATGTGGAGTTATGCATGCAATGGGGATATTTTTATGGCTTCAAGCTCAGAGAGGGTAGATGTAGGTTAGGTATAAGGAAAATTTTTTTACAGTGAGCGTGGTGAGGCACTGGAACAGGCTGCCCAGAGATGTGGTTGGTGCCCCATCCCTGGAGACTTTCTAGGCAAGGCTGGATCAGGCCCTGGGTAACCCGATGTAGCTGTGCGTGTCCCTGTTCATTGCAGGGGTGTTGGACTAAAAGGCCCTCAGAGGTCTCTTCCAACTCTAAGGATTCTGTGATTTACTGTGATGGCCTCTGATGACTTTGGACAAGAGATCAGTATCTTACAGCACACAGACTGTAAGTTTGCTAGAGCAAGAGTGGCTATACAATGCAAAGCTGCTTTCAGCTCCTCAAATACATTAAAGTTGCATTAAATGGTCATTTTTACTGTACATCAATCATTAAATGTTTTTGTTGACACTACTGAAGAAGTGACCTATTTTACTTAACTGCATCCATGTTCATTTCTGGTATTACTTACCCCAGTGCAAATCTGGAGTAAATCACAGCTAGCAAGAGCATTACTCTGTTGTAGCTGAAGAGCGTTTTACTTGAAGTTATATCCCTAGTTTTTAGCCAGCTTGAACACTAAACAGGATGAGTTAAAACAGAAACAACATGAGCATGAGTTCATGAGTGCAGCACATGCCTGGCTATATCGGCCAGATTTCATGCCAACTGCAGCTTCATCAGTATGTCACCAGACTTATTCCTACTAGCACTGCACACAAATCATCATCTCAAGATGTTCCAGCACCACTGGAAATCAGACTCTTTGTGTAGCCTGTGCTTTGTCAAGACTAAATATTCTGAATGAAAAGCAACTGAGTTTTATGGAAGTTTGTCATGGAAAACACAGCCAGTCCTTGTTTGAAAGACTTCAGTGAGCATTAGAATAAATTCTGATGAGCACAGGTTAGCAACTAATAGTAAAAACACAACTGTCTTTCCCTTCATTGTCCTGGGTTACCTGTTCCTGGCTGTTTGTTTCTCCTGTGTCTCTACAAGCACGTAAGTGATCAGGCATTTGTTTGTGCTGGCAAACTGGAAAGGTTAAAACAAGGGTGAGAGGGAAATGCCATGCCCGTTCAATTCCACGGTCAGCTATTCTGCACCACCACAGAGGCATGTACCAGGACACAGGCACTGGCAGAGGGACAACCTGACAAAAGCCCCTCAAACAGAAGCTAAACATCATCTATGAAACTTCAATGCCTCTGTTATTCTTTAGCAAGTACTTTGAATGCAAAGGCACTGTGTAATGGAAATTACATCTGGTTCTGTCTCCCACACTTGTCTCTGAAGTGCCTGTAAAGATTTTGGAACCCTGTTGATACTTGCTTTACTGGGTCTCTCAATTAGCAGTACCACCTTCTGGAACACAAGCTGCATGTAACAACATTCAGCACTTTTGACAGCACAGGCTTGCATTTTTCTCCCAAAAACACACACACACACAAAATATCTGAAGAAAGGGTAACATTTACACAAGGTACCAGAGATAAGACGCTGGAAATTATGCCGAACAACCCGAAGGACAGGAAGGAGATGATGCTCTGTAGCCACCTGGGACGCACCTTTCTATAGACCCCAGTGTTTGTTTACCTCGGATAAAGCTGAAGAAAAGTGATTGCAGTTTTTGTGCATTAGGTGATAAGCATTTCCTTTGAATTCTTTTCCAAGCTCTTCTACTATTTTTTCTATATCATCTTCCATGAAGTCAGTGCTGCCTAGAACCACAGCCTCTCTAAAAAGAGAAACAGAGATGAGGATGAGCAGGCTTCCATGAAATAGGTGAGTAACTGTTTTCACATTGCTCAAAATATACCCCTGTGTGGGTGGCAAGATCTTTCTGCCCTCCCAGAAGGACGGATTTTTTTCTATTCCGTTTTACAGCACTGGTCTCATCTGATACGAGATTCCTTCCTTGCTGTACACCTGTAGTCCACTTATTTTTCAAAACAAAGAAAACACTCTTTTCTCCGTCAGAAATTCTCAAGTATCATTTAACATATCTATCCATGCAACAAAGTGTCTTTTTAACCTATTTTCTCAAAAACAAGAAGAGAGATGTTTCTTACTTAAATTTAAATGTCTCTCCTAGCTCGGAAGCATTTCCTGGAGAAATTTCAAATATTCCAGAAAAAGGGTATGGGTGACCACCATAGGCAAATTCTGAAAAAGAAAGCTCAGATTTAACAAAAATGATACAATGTGAAAGTAAGAACAGCAGACCTCCCTGACTGGTGGATTGATTCCAGGGGTCTTCCAGTCAATGAGAACTTCACGAGGATCTAAAGCTAGACATCAGATGCTGCATTTACACTTGGATAACAACAGCAAGGAGCTGGCAATGAATCGTTTTGTTGATCAGTAGTCGACCTCAGCAAAAACTGACAAGAAACTTCCTGTATCAGCATGCAGATTTAATTCATAAGTATGCAATTGTTTTCATTGCAGAAGTGAAGATTTAAAAGTGAAATTGCAATTTCTACCTATGTGTTTCACATGTGTCGATCTCCGAAAATCCTCTTACATATTTAGATTAGAGATTCAAAGGAGTGCATCCTCTAAGGTCTGATGATGTGCTACAGCTATACATGTGGCAACTAGTGTTAACCTAATACATTTCTGAATCTCTTGCTAAGCAACAGTTCACCAACCCAAGCTCTTCTCTAACAGAACAATAAACCCGTGCATGGATCTGAAGTCAGCACATGACATCTGCTGGTGTTAAGTCCTTAGAATTCATGGAGGTATCACAGTATGCTTCAACTTCCTTCTGTGTCTGTATGATAACAACGTGCCACTCCCAAAGTATAATAAAAAGCTTCAAGCATGACTTTACACTTCCTTTCCTAAAAGCTTGCACTAAACCATCCACGTCTACCATGCAGTTCTGGGGATGATCTTTTTTACAACAGGTAAATAAATAAAGCGTGAGGTACTTTGAAAAATGCAAGTCATTCTTCCAGCAGGGAAATGATCTCTAACATGAGAAAGAAAGCTGTCATGACCTGAACAGGACGGGGAGGCACATGTATCTGGCACAGCACAAGTGTGTTTAAGGCACAATGCTATTACAGATCAGGTCTTTCTGGTTTGGATTAAATGACATTTTAGTAAGTTTTTAACAACAAGCATTATATTTCATCAATTCACCACTGCAAACCCAATGGCAGTGTTACTGCTCTGGCCACTGAAACACCTCCAGCATAAGATACTTGGCACAGCATTGGTTTTGCATCACATGCCACCACCTTTACTTACCTCCAAACACATCTCAGTAAAAAAAAAAAAACTTAAGGAGGCTTATTTACTTTTAAACAGACTACTTATAGCAACACCTTCATCTCCTAGGCTGGTTTTCCCACAAGGTGTGAAGACCTTAGACCCAAGCCTGTGCTACAACACACTCAGAAACACCCTTTTTGGCAGCAGCAGGAACTGAAAGAGGCACAAAACAGCTCAGGAAGCTGCATCCCACAGTACAACCTATTTAGCAAATTCAGACTGTGCTGCTCTATTTATCTGAGGTCTGTCTTTGTTAAATAAACAGCAGGCACAATCACCTTTTAAATAAACTGTACAGTCTCTACAATTAAAAATTAACTCCTTGCACGAGTACTGGCAGAATACGGGTGAAATGGCCCCGTTTCATTTATATGAAGCATACAGCTGGTGTTTCAAAACCTGAGCTATGTATTGCTATTTCTAGGGGAAGAGTCAGCATACTCTGATGTAGTTGCACATACAGCTTTACACAAGAATGCAGGATGATTCCAAATTGACACCCACGTGTTCTTTTTTTCCAGAGAACTCTGAAAGGAAACTGATAAACAGGTTTCAGGAACCAGACTTCCCTCACTACCTGACATACATTTGTTTGTTTGTTTTAGCAACACTGCTAGCACAAAAACCAGGTTATGTACGTACCTCGGCCATACACCTCTATACCCGAATGGAATACTCCAATTCCAAGGGAAGAAGTATACTCATTCATCCAGTACTAGAAGGAAAGAAGAACAAAAACCACTCCAGTCAGTTTCCAATACAGATTTGTCCTCAGACAGCAGACTGACAAATGCTCATCCCTCCATATCAAAAGCATGAAAGTCAACCAAATAAAACTGCACAACCTTTTCTTTAACTGGAACAGTGTATGCAATTAACTGTACATGGTCAGTTAATTCCATTAGGTTTTACTCCATGTCTTAGTGCTGTTAGTCATTGTCTGTCAACCATGAAGTCCATACTTGGGAGAAATCCACTTTTTTATTCTTTTTAATCTTTGACCAGGATAGAACTTTAAAGTTTTCCACTAACAGAGTACATACTTGAATCAACTCCAATGATAATGCAAGAGCAAAACTGTTGTTGTTGTTGTTGTTTTTAGAAAGGACATCAAAATGTAGAACTATTACACACAGACCCCAGTTGTTATTCACAGTGACCACACTTTTGCTTATGACCAGATGATCGCAATTCAAGAGGTACTTAAGAGGAATGAAATGAGTTTATACTTTGCCTTTGAATATTAGATTGCTGGTCTCCATATTTATGGGAGCTGCTGAATCACGGTGTGAACCACTGATTGAGCACCTGGGGAAAGGACCTGGTCAGCCTTGAGAGCACAGGTAAAGGCAATTCAGCTGTGTGACTGGAGTGGAGCCTGGCTGCACCTCTCTTAGACCTCATTTAAGGGCTGACTGCCACCAAGGAAGGATCTCTGGTTGGAGATCCTTTCCTTGTGGAGTTTCCCTTGCAAGCCTAAATCTTCAGAGATGAGTGAGCTTTTTTTTCTCTTTTGTAACACCTTTCTATCGCACTAGTCCTTTTGTCATCACACCTCTTGTATCACCATTCCACCACACTGATCCTTCTGATTGTTACAGCATACAACAGCCTGAACTCTTGTTCTGCTTCTGATATATCTGACTCCATTTATCAGATGTCCTTTGCATACCTCCAGTATGTGTTTACAATCTATCACTGCTGATCACTTCTATGATAAGAAACATAGCTGTATATCAGTACTATTGCCACTTACCTCCTAAAAAGGTGGGGGTTGGGGGAAACCCTTTCCTCAGTGCTTTCTGTTTTCTTTTTTGGAAGTAGCAGTGGTGAATGCCTGTCAGCTAACAATTACCCTCAGCACCATGAAGACACACGGAGTTTGGAAAAAGAAAACCTCCAAAATGACTCTTTCCTTGGCTGCGTCACAACTTTCTTTTTCAAACTGCTCCTCGGAGAGTGATATGATGAATCTCCAAGAAAGGCTCAAGAAAAATAAAAACTCTCAGGTGAGTCCTTACAACTTCAATAGACTAGGAAGAGAAACCTCTCACCAAAACCCAGCAATCTTTATCCTGTCAATTTCTCCAGCCGTGGGATCCTCCATCCCTCCCATGTCATCCACTCCCAATGCACACAGCTGTGGGGCTGCAGGGCAGGCTGCAAGGAGGCAGCTCAGAGGGGACATGGACAGGGGGAGTACCTTCAGCAAGTTATTCATTTAGGAAATGGGAAGAAAAGGAAAAGAAGCTATCTTATTCACACTAACTGTTGACATAATATGTGCTTTCTGATCAGAAGTCACTATAAAAACAGATAATAAAAATGTAAGAGGGGACAGGTGTCATGTTGTCAAGCGCGCTAGCTGGAGTTAGTACATAATTACAGACATTTTAGTTGACCTGGCATTTAATGAACGTTTCTGAAAGCCATTTTTCTCCCAGTAAGAATGATCCACTACACTTTGGAGATGCCACTCATGAAGTCAAAGTCAAATGGCAAAAAGAACAGTTCAGGCCAAATGTTACAATGTTTCCAGCATCAGAAATGGATGTATTTGGCTTCTAGAGTCATCCTTATTCTAAGCACCACCAAATTCAGCCCCAAATTCAGCTGCTAGCAGTCACCAAACATCACAGTTGTGCTGGCAGGCACGGGACATGATAATTATCTGCATAACAAGACACCAAGGATTTGATGAGCTCTTCTTCAGACATGCCAGCTGGGGGAATTCTTGTCAACAGGAGTTAACAGCAGGCAGATTTTGCTCCTTGCACATACTTAAGGCCAAGGGTCATGGAGATCCGTGGATACATTTTGCTTAAGACTGGACTTTACAAGTGGCCTGGATGGCTGGCTCTGTTAATCCATCGCTACATCTGTGAGTGGGACGGGGATGACTGTACTACACCATCACCTAAACTAGGGTCTAACAGATTGTTCCCTTCTCTCTCCTTAGAAAAGAGCGAGTGCTGCCAGTCCATTTGTATCTAATACCAACCTTCTCAGATCAAGTGTATCCAGAAACACATGGGGCTAGATCTACTTGGTGTAGAGAAACAGAACGGAGAAGGCAAGGTGAAAGTTAAAACTACCCAGCTGCACTGGTAAAAAATAGATTCTGTTCACTGAAGTGAAATTAAAACCAGAACAATTCAAGAGCTTCTTAAATGTAAAGCTACCTCTAAAGCTCATTTTCTACATTTGTCCACTTCATCGTTACAAAATAGTCTTATATTTATACTTACAATCAATACCATAGGAATATTCAACATAAAGTCTGTCAGCACAGGCAAAAAGTGTGCTTGTCTAGTAAGAATGGTTGTCCAGCTCTACGTAACCTCAAACAGATGTGGACGGGGTCTGCAGAGCTCTGGTCCTCACCAGGACACCCATTTGGGCAGAAAATTCTGGGTCTGGCCTCTGAGTTCCAAATAATTCCCCACCACACACACGTCAGATCTGCTGCTTGACACAGGGACACAAGTTACATGAGATGTCCCATAAGCACTGGAAGTAATAAAACTAGTTTGTTACTGGGCAGGAAAAAACAACTCTGCTCCTCCAACCTTGCGAAATCTGATGCAAGAGGCGGGAGCAGAAAGGCAGGCACCGAGCTGCCTCGTGGAGCCATGCAGGGGCAGGTGGATGGGATGGAGAGCTGCTGCACTGCACTGTTCAGCAAGCCCCGAGTTACTTGGGCGAGCATTGCTCACTGCTGGCAGCACATAAGTATGTGGATGCAGATTACCTGACCACAGAAACCGAGCAGTGGCAGCAGATTAAACACAAGTCAGCAGCTTGAAAGGAGTGCCAAAAGCACTTCGCTTTGTATTTCCATAAGAACAGAGTAGGTGAATTCAAGACAAAAGAATTTCAGTAAGGCAGAATTACTTTCCCCCTAGGAACAGTAATTACATCTAATTATTACTTAATCTGAATCAGTTATTGGAAGGTCGGTCGCGTTCTCCCACTGAACGAAATGCCTTATCGCGGTGAAGAAAGAAATGCAGAACAATCACAGCTTAAAGGACACTGAGTTTGGCCACAGCCAAAAAGATTACACACAGCTTACAAAATAAAGATCACAACAGATTAAATGACGTACACATAGCTGGCTGCTTCAGTGACAAGCATTACAATCTGGAAACCCAAACTGATCTCAAAAGCTACACTCACGCTTCCATTGCACAAAACAGACTCCCTTCGTTTAGTCCGATCTGAATTTTGCTGTAGAAGAATGTCTAACAGCACAGCCCCACATCCTCAGTATTTTGCAGCAAGTCATTTTGTGAAACAGGGATTTATGTCTAACTAAACCATCAAAACAAAAATAATATGGACGTAAATTTCTATGTGCATAATAAAGTCATGTCACTGCATTGACAGAGACACTAATCCCACTGCTTCAACAGCATCCTCATTACATTCTTCAGAGCTCCCATTTATGCTAATAGTTCAGATCGTTAACGCCTTGTTTGACATGGGAAAATAGGATGCTACTTGGGGCACAAAAACCCTATACTGCTACAGGGACAGCGGTTTGTGATAATGAAGATACAAAGTACTCCAGCTCCAAGTACAGTCTATTGGTCTTCACACGGCCCTTTCAATGATCAGAAAGCATTTCTGAAGGCGTGAGCTACTGCACATAAATATGCCCTTAAGTTTCTTTCCCTCTGTAATGTTACCATACAAGTGAATAAACTTTGAACCTCTTCACCTTTGGTTTTACCCCAGGCTTTCTCCTTATTGAGTGATAAGGAAAATAGAGGCGTATATGCTACAAAGCAAACCAACTTGGTCCTGTGCAGACTTGAACAGCAGCAATACCCTGCAGTCCCTGCATGGAAGGGGCTGTTTTTGAGATGAAGCTGACACCAAGCTGTTTGTACAGTCTTTGCAGTTATAATAGTGTTGATTCCATGAACAGGACAAATAGTGCTCTCTTGTGCCCCCCCTACACATCCCCTAAAAAAAAAAGGGGACAAAAAATATCCATACCCACCAAATAAAGAACTCCCTCCCCACAAAAGCCCAAATACCCAAACACCCCAAACCACGACTGAAATGTCAGAAGCCAAAAGTAAACCTGAGTGCCTTGGTACACAACTGGAGGCACCTGATGAACACACACAACCCCAAAACAGCCACACTTCCCTCTCCATGCCACTGCTTTCAGCAGGCTCTCAGAGTGGTAGCACTAACACTGCCCATGAAGCCAGGCTTCACTGAAGTGCCTGCTCCAAGCAAGAATAAAACAGACTGAGTGACCATTCTGAGAGAGAGTTCAAGGCTGCATGCTGACGGTGTCCCTCAGATACTATGGCGTCCTCAGCTTTTCTTTCCTGTTTAGAAGAAATCTGCTTCTTTAGCGGTCAAATAACACAGATGCGATTATAAAACAGCCATAGCTGAGGTGGGATAAATAAACACCCCAGTTAGTGGTCTCAGCTCGTGCTATGTATAATTTGTGGTGATGTTCAGCTTCAGCAGATAAGCACACAACCAGCACCCCGATCTGACCAAACACCCACAGGTAGCTTTGCTGGCCTGCTTGTTTTGGAGAACGAGCTCTTTCCACAGGCGGTGGGCCTACAGACTCTCCTTCTCCTCGACACAGAGACACAGCTACTGAGCCCTGGCACATCCCAAGGGAAAGCACAGCCCTCCTGCTGCTGCCTGTGGCTCCTTGCAGCTTCCCCAAGATGGCTCTCACAGTCAAGGTCGCTCACCTCCCACATCAGAGGCATGCCATGCCTTTGACTTCACGGGTAATTGCTTGCGTAACAGCCTTGGAACTAAAGTCCTGTTTCTTTATACTTTATATAGTACTAATAACTAATGCACACAAAACCAGCTCTTTTAAGACTACAAGAGCTTCTCCCACACACATTTTTCAGTTGCAGTCCAAAGAAGCCCACTATATCACATCCTTCCCACTTGGGTCTACCATAACACACTGACAGCACCTCACAGGCCCCATGTATGTCCTCGGCCAGGTGAGCAGGGCCCCTGTTCCTGTGCCTCTCTCAGCAAACACACTGCTCCCATTCCCATTAACCACCCCTGCTCCGGCAAAGGAAACCCAACGCAAATGTAACAGGTTGCATTCACTGGCAACAGAACCCAAGTACAGGAAGTGGAAGGGAATCCTTTGACAGGGACCCTGTTTTCTTTCCGTCCGATACCTACCACAAAAACCAATGGCAACAATCAGATGCATAACTAAGTCCAAGCAGGACAGCCCTCTATCAACTGCTAGCAAATACTCAAGCACATGAGTACAATACTTTCAAGCAAGACGATGCACTTCTCTGCCAGCAATGAGACCTACACTGTGCTCCTCCATCCACCCAAAGCACCAGAAGTTCACTTCAAAACTGGTGGTGGTTCAAGGACAGCTTGACCCACACAGTTCCCAATGCTGTTGTGAAGCCTCCCTGCCCCTCACCACAGGCCCAACAGTGCTCAGAGGACAACCAGTAGCACTTGATCTAATTTCCAGCTACCGAAGCGCATTAAGGGATAATATTTCCCTAATATTACTTATCCCGTGGCTGTACCATACAGGTGCTTCTGCCTCATTTGTTACTATGGCAGCTGAGCAGCTTCCAGCTGCATGCAGGGCAACCCAACAGCTGCTGGAGGTGTCAGCCAGGCATCACACGGGAAGCCAAGGTGAGCTCACAGCATCGCAGATCGGGATGAGGCAATTCCTTTATTCCTGCCAAGCGTCGCCATGCCACAGCAATACAAAAATACCGACACAGCACTCAGAAACTTCCAACTTTCCAAAGACAGCGGTTACCCCCAGCCAGCACCCTGCGCAGCGACACGTGCGGAGCAGGAACCTTCTGAAGGACGAGGACGAACTCCACGCACAAATTCACGCTTTGCTCCTACTGCGGCTACAGCAGGGAGAGGGAGGGGGGGAGGAGCCCCTCTGCAGGCTGCGGACCCCGCAAGCTGCGACCCAGCCGCACGCCAAACTTTCGCTGCCGAGCAGAAGCGACGCGTCACCCCCGCATAGAGCCCCGCGTGGGGCGGAGGGAGGGAAGGAGAAAGGGAAAGTTCCCGGTCCCGCAGGCCCGGGGCCGCGCCGCCCGCCGAGCCCCCCTCCCGCCCGCCTCCCGGCCCCTGCCCGCGGACGCTCACCATGTCGTACACGTTGAGGATCACCAGCTGGTTCGCCATCGCCGGCGGCCCGCGGGCGCCCCGAGCCCGCTGGCTGCTCCAGTGGGGCGGCGAGGCTCAGGCCGGCGGCGGGGCGGTGGGCACCCCCGGGGGCCGCTTCCTCCTCGTCCCGCCTGTTGCTGCGGGGCGGGGGGGGGCGGCGGGCACCATGGAGCCGCCGCCGCAGAGGAACGGGGCCCGGCCCGCGGGAGGAGCGCTCAGCCCGCGGCCGGCGGCGGGGGCCGGGAGGCGGGGAGCGGGCCCCGCCCCGACGGCGGCAGCGGGAGAAGACGGGGAGAGCGCGAACGGTGGCTCCCGGGCGGCCTCGGTACCGCCGGCGCCAGGCAGGCCGGGAGCCCCTCGGATGGGCGCAAAATGGAGCCGCTCGAGCCCGCCCCCACCTTCCGCCAGGAGCGGGACGGCGGCGACTACAGCTCCCGGCGTGCGGCGCGGCTCCCGGCCTGCCCGGCGCCGCCCGCCTCACGTCGTTCCGCGGTTCCGCGTAGGCGGGGCGCGCCGTGCCGTGAGCGGCTACGGCGGGACGGGCTGTGCCGGTGTGTAGCCATCGGGGCTGTCCGGGCTGCGAAGACTGCTGGCGGTAACGGCTCGCGGTGCCTGCCGAGCTGTCGGCCAGTGCGGCCCCTGACTGACTGCTCAGGGCCGTGCGCTCCGTCTGCTCCTCCGGCTGGCGGCTGGTACCGGGCTGGTAGCTACAAACCAGAGGTTTGGTAGGCAGAAGCCGCTTCCGTATCGGGGTGCTGAGGAAAATTAAAACAGCAGCAGTCGAAACCTTGTCTGAAAACTGTGACAACCGAAGTTCTTGAACTCACGGGCTCCTCTTCGTTCCTTGCCGATAACCTCTGTTCCTCGGTGGCTGCAGTTTGGAAGGTGATGAGAAAGAGCTGGGGAGGAGTCAGGCCAGCATCTTTCCGTGCCAGCAGTAGGCTACTTAGGCAGCTGAGGGGCCGGGCTCGGCATGTAGCACAGGGTGCTCAGGGTAAGTCTCTTCTAAGGTACAGCTTCTCTGCTCAGCATCTTATGTTCGTAAGGTCATTTGAGTTGGAAGGGACTCTTAAAGGTCATCTAGTCCAACTCTCCTGCAGTGAACAGGGACATCCACATCTAGATCAGGGTGCTCCGATCCCCATCCAGCTTGACCTTACCTGTCTTCATTCAAGGTCAGTGTAAGGGGGTAGTGATCAGTAGTGGGCACTGTTACCTCAGAACTGTAACGTGTGAACTCAGGGACTTCTGCCTTGTAACACTGAAAGGTACTTGGGCCCTGAACAGGAACACAGAAAACCTCCTTCAAGAAAAACAAAACCCTGAATTGTTGTCTGACTATGAAACTATACTACATTTATTTTATGGCTGCATGGTAGCTATTCAGTCATGGCCTGAACCACTGATTGAGCACCTGGGGAAAGGACCTGGTCAGCCCTGGGAGCACAGGTGAAGGCAAATCAGCTGTGTGACCACAAGGGGTGGAGCCTGGCTGCATCTCTGTTAGACCTCATTTAAGGGCTGACTGCTACTAGCAAAGGATCTCTGATTGGAGATCCCTTCCTTGTGGAGTTCTTCCCCATGAGCCTAGATCCTTGGAGACAGATGAGCATTCCTTTCCTGTTTGTCCTTTTGTCATGCCACTCCTGTATTGCCTCCACTGCACTAGTCTTTCGGACTGTGACAACGCCATAACGTTTTACTAAGCTTGTATGGAGAGATCAGTTTAAAGACCGGTCTGATTTTTTGTCTCTGTGGGAAATGCTGTTGTCTACTTAGTTTTCACAGGTGTAGAAACAGTGAAGAGTAGAGAAGCAGCAAATTTCAGCTGTAGCAGAGAGCTGAGAGAACACTATGGTGGCCAGAGAAATGCAGAGTGCCTCACATGGGTGTTGCTACGAAGCTGTATGCATGGGATGTATGTGAAGGGAAGGTGGAACACAGATGTGTAGATACTGCAGAAGGAACTGGGGGGGCTTCCACCTATGCTTCAGCCCAGGGGGCTGTCCTGCCTAAAGGAAGGTGGGCTTCAGTAGGAACAGGCTGTCACTGGAGGTGAAACTTCTAAGCTGATCACTTATTTTTTTTTCTGATTTCCATCTTGGTGCAAACTGTACTGAGATACACAGGGTATGAGTCACACAAAATGAATCAGTAACTATTTTAAAATGTGCTCATATTCAAGCTAGATTTCTATAGATTTTATAATCTTTATGAAAATTTTTGCAAATGATGAATGTTGAGAGCAATTGTAAGAATTTCAACATTTATTTATCAATAGAGTTTTGTTAACTTGTTTTGGAGAAATGAAACAATTGCCATTAAGAGCATAAGCTTTGCAAGGTATGTTCATTTGATGATAAGAAAATTCAGGCTGGAAGCCTGACACTTTTAACAGCTTCAGATGGTGTTAAAAATAGATGCAAGCATGACTGCTTATTGATATAACAAATGTAACTACTGCAACCAACTATAACTTTTACAACAATAATATAACAAACATTTATTACTGAAGAAGTGAATAAGCTTGAGAGGAAGTATGATCAAATACATACTTTTAAGATAGAATTAACATTTGTCAGCAGAAGTAAAACATGTAGCATCAAAAGACATCGTCAGAAACACACAATATTCCCTCTGTGGACTGTGCTGAGCACTTTCAGAACTTGATTGGCTGCAGCCCTTTGACAGAGCAGAAACTTTGCCTGCATTGTTTTATCAGATTTCACACTGAAAAATTATGCTGATACCATAGTTGAGTCAGTGAAAATCATAATGTGAAGCCAACTCAAGCATGAGGCTCACAGCTGCAGCTTAACTTAGCTTGGCTTGGAAAATGTCTTTTAAAAACTGTTAGCCACACCAGAGCTCTGCTCCTATAGGAGCTCTGACGCGTTGACTGGCATGCCCTCTGTATATGAAACTAAATGCATTAAATAGTATTATAGAGATATAAGAAGTACTTGCAAAACCATCTGTTAATAAACAGTGTATCACTTGTCCCAAACACCATCCTATTTAAAGTTTTACTTTGTTAGTGTATCAGTGAGATACTGGCCTTTAGGTCTTCTGCCCAGTGTTTCAGACTTCCAAGTGAGGCTGTATCTGTAGCAGAAGGTGGCACAGACCAACAAGGTGCTGAGTGTGATGAAGGAATAAAACTTAGCCATAGAAACATCTGACCTGGAATGCAAATAAAAATATAATCATTTTTTTAGATTCCTGTCAATAGTAAGTGAAGAATAGCTCAGATTTCATCATAGCAGTACAGTCACTTGGTACAGTAACTTAAGACAGTATTCATCTGGTTAATCATTAGGTATTTCTTCTAATCCATATGGTCATGATTCCAAATTCAATAGGCATGTACCACAGTGAGTTGCTTCTTCCAACAAGTGGCAAGATTCCTTTGATTAAGAGTCACAAATAAAGCCTTAAGTAAAAGCACTGGAGCAGTTAAAAGTTCATTTGGTTTAAAAACATCACCAACTCCAGCTATCTTTTATACAGAAACAGAAGGTAAAACACCACAAGGATTGCAGTGTGAAGCAGGTGTTATCCATTGTTTACTTTCAGCCTGCAGGCTGGGATAAAAGGATTCTCTCTAAACACTTCTTACATAGTTAAATTAGTTTGTTAACATGGCCAAGCAATTCTCTCAAGTGTCTGGTGTGCTGGAGAAGTGCAGATGGGATAATGTTCAAATTTGATTTTCATTTCCATCCGTGGAAATCCTTTATTGTCAGCAGGGGGCCGTGGAAATAGGATTTCTGCAGGATAGGTGCAAGTGGCACAAACTGAATGTAAACAGTCACAAGGGAAGCATCTGGCTTTCTGGGTCTCACATGAACATGGAGTTAAAGCAGGTGAGGCCTCACAAGCTGAAAAACACCCTGCTTGCTTTCAAGCAGAGGTTCTGAAGAAGCAAAATCTTTAAAAATGTGCAGATAACTTCTGTCTTTATCTATGAATCATCTGTACAGAGAAAGAACACAGTATCTTGCCTTCTTGTTTTTGTACTATCAAGTATATTTCAAACAACAACAACAACAAAAACCCAACAACAAAAACAAACAAACAACAACAAAAAAAAAAAAGCAAAAAAGGAAGACCAAAAGGAGGATCTAATATATTAAATAAAAATCCATTAAAAATATCCACTAGCTGTTATCTTTCTGTTACACCATATGTATGGACTGCAAAGACTGTTTTTAAATCCCAAAAGCTGAAATAGATAAGAAAAGCTGTTGGGCTGTTTTCATCATTGAAGCAAAGGCAGGGTCAGGCTCTGAGCAACCTGATGTAGCTGTAGGTGTCCCTGTTCATTGCAGGGGGGTTGGACTGGGTGGCTTTGAAGGGTCCCTTCTAACTCAAGCAATTCTATGATTCTTGGATATTTCTAAAGATTCTCAGCTCACCTATGTTTATTTACAAATAGTATTGTTCTTTTTCTTGTAACTTCCTCATTGTTTTCAGATTATGTAGCAGGTGTTTATTTTGTAGACTAGTCCAGAAAATGGAAAAGTCATGGATTTCAAGAATGACGCCTGAATAATTTCTGAGTTAGAACTAGGTTGAAGTGGAAACATTGGAAACACCTGAGCCAAAGGAATTGCTGAGCAAAAATATTTTTAAAATATAAACCGTCCACATTTTTTTCCATTTTGATCCGACACCATCACACTTTTTTTTTAAACATTAAAAAAGACAATAACCTGTAGTTTCGAGTTAATATCCTCACTCTGAACACGTAAGTGGCATCATGACTAAAAGGCCGAGCCATGTGGTTTTGAGAAGTGCTGTTTAAAATCTGATACTGCTCATTCAGTCCTTCCTTTGAACTGTTCTCAAGCTCAAAACAGGATCTGTAATTCTGAACAACAACAACAAGTTATTGCTGAACTAGCTCTGAAAAGCAATTCAACACAAAGACTGATTTAGTCATTCTTTCTTTTTTTGCTTTTTAATTTGTGGGCAGTGGCTAAAAATGATAAACGGATTCTGTTGTGTAAACGTACAAATTAGGTGTCCTATGAACATAAATGATCTAATTCAGTCCCTTCACAGCACTATTAAGAAACTGCCAATAACTTCCCAAACACAAATGTCAGTTCTTAAAGGAACTGTATTTCTCCTAAGGTCATCACCTTAGGGAATTTGCTGATCTTATTGTGGTCAGTCTGCACTCAGTTTATCTTATTCAGCCTCTACTATACAGACCTTGTCTGCTACTACACAGAAAAGACGGAATGTAAAAAGCGAGCAAACTTGGAAATGCCTCCGAATTTCCATCTGATGCTTCAGAAGATATTTTCCTTGATCAGAAAGGGTGACAAAGATGCTTCATAATTATGGCTGAATTCCAGACAAGAAAATCTCATGCAGACAGGACAAAGCAGTAGCTCTGTGATATTATATGTTATATAATCTATGTCTATATGTATTTTATCTTTTCCTATCCAGCTTGGCTGCTTGATGGTTACAAAACAAAACAATATGTCATGGTTTATACGTTCTCTTTATGTTCTTTCAGACTCCTAACGCTTGTGAGTTCCTGGCATGGGAATCTAGTCAATCAGCAAAAATAAAATCATTACTTACTCTAGATTCATTATAAGGTTGTATTATCTGTGTAGATTTATATACAGCATCTGTGTTTGGTTTGATTTGGCTTAAATATTGATTGTCATTCTACTGAAAAAGAAGGAAATGTCCTCACTTTACTCATAAAGAGATTGGGCAGAATTTCTCTGGACAAGACAGTGTGAATTAGTGAGTATTGTTTTATTTTCTCTATGGAGAGAAGACGGTCTGAAATTTCAAGTTTTTTAAGCTGCATTTTCCAAATCAGATTCTAAATGCAGATTCTTCTTCCTTTCAGTGTATTGCTTTGATAACTCCCACATGCTTCATTTTTCATATTGAATACAATGTTAAATCTATAAATAAATTTAAAATGTTAAACTTCTAAATCCATCCATTCAGATTAAAGAAATCTCAACATGTGTAAGAACAGTCCTATTTTCCATGTAGACCATTATGCACAAAATACTTCAATTGCATTCTCAGTAGTTGGCTTACTTTTTTCATGGATGAAGTGTATCCATCATCAGTTCTGCCTTTTATCTCCCATAATACAAAATTTGCTTCAACATTTCTAACACAAATATCACCATCGTATCTGTAAAACATGGAATGTGATCCTAATTAGAACAGAAGAAACACATACAGCCTTTGTATTTCTAACTGTGCATGGATCAGTAAGCATGTAGAGCTGCTGTGGCTGCAGAGGGTAAGATAGGTAATCGGTGATCCTATCTACACTGTGCAAGATGCTAAGGTGTCTTAGGGCATCTTAGAATTACAACAAGTGATTAAAACTTACATCTTAACAGCAATGTGCCTTCCTGGAGGGCAGCCAACAAAAAAGTGGGAGACCTGGTAAAAAACAAAAACAAATCACAAACCAACACATTTTAATTTACCCAGGAAACTTTCCAGAAATGAGCTTCATCACAGACTTGAGGGAGGCTGCTCACTACTAGTGGGAATAATGACTACAAGAACTATTGCACAAATCAGCATGATGATCCAGTAGTGTGGCTCCCTTCTAGTCCACAACTTATCACACCTTACTCATCTCGGACACTTGGGCATCAAGACTATTCTGTGAACTTTCCTCCTTTTATATTTATTCTTGAAAAGTCTTTCTTATTTTACATCATGTTAATTAAAGGGGATGCTATACAGTGAAATCCTCTTGACAGTAGGTCAGGAATTGGTGGGAGGCATTGTTACTGTATTTTTTTCAAGCTACAGTGCCTACCTGATGCTGTAATTCACATGCATTTTCAACAGCGCGAGGCTTCAGTTCAGCTGACATAACACCACTGGTCAGTTCTCTACAAAAGAATCCCCCCACCCAAACAAGAGTTCATGTTATAATTTATTTTGAAATCAGTCGTTAACACCAAAGTAACTTAATTACAGTAATAGGAAGGTAATTTCATTTGGAGGCAAGAAGCACTAATTACTATTACTTACTGTTACTTTATTATTACATCACCTACAATTCAATGTCTCTTTTACTCTCACTGTAGTAATTCAGGCATTATGGGATTACAGGTGGATGTTTGAAACTGAGAGTCAGCTCTAGTAGTTAGTAATTTTAGATGCTTACTGATTGCAGAGAATCAAGTTTGACATTATTAGACCTCCAGGTTACTTTCGAATAACACAGTAGCTACCCAAGGATGGAATATTTTGTTTTTATTTTTATTTGAGTTTGCAGTTAAATGACACTGTGAAAAGCAGAAAAGTGAAGTTTGGGTGGGAGACTGATCAATGTAATGGGAGATTTAAAATTGCTTATCACTGAACCCATTACCAGGGTGAGTACAATCTGGAATTAGGCAGATGGAGATGAGCAGAGTTACATCCTATCCTATTTCACATTTTGTGAACTCTGGTTTCTATTGAAGCCAAAATTAAAGGCATGAGACAACCTGCTGTGGCACTGAATCTGAAGTCTGTCAGAGACTGCTGACCGAGGCAGCCCTGATATGCAGTACTTACCAAATTCTGGTGTAGTTTTCCATAAATAAATCAATTTCAGAAAATCATCAGACCTTGAAAAGTGTACTGAAGACACCCAATGGTATTTCCCATCTATGATCTGATATTCTGAAATGGCAAGGCTCGTTCATGAGTATTTTTAGCACTCCTTAAAGGAGAATATTAAGAGTTGAATTGGCAGCTTGATTCAAAACTTTGAAAGCATAACTATTTTTGACAAAGGAATAATCAGGCTACTTTGTGCTTTGATGCAGAGCATCACGATGATATCATCAGATGCATATAGTGCTCTTTATAGCTCTATACTTCAATATATTAATGTTAAGACATTTGTCCTTGAGTCTTAGACTGAAATCAACTGCACAATATTTATAACTTGCCAAGAAGAAATCCATTTTGACTGATTGGGATGGAGGAAAAAAAAAAAAGGCGGAATGGCACATCTACACAAATTGTAAAAGTTTGTAAATCATCACTGACGGCAGCAGTTGATACTGAAAGAAAAACTGAACAGCATGCTGTTGGGACAGAGCGGGGAGAACAAATTCTGAAGTAATCAGACATCTCCAAACGAAGGACTTTTATCACATAGACAGTAGGGAAGTCACTTGCCTGAAAGAAACCAGATTTGACTGCATAGTGATGCTTGCACAAAACACAAGCACAACTGTCTCAAAAACCGCAAATAATTTCTACCTATGAAGTAAGCTTGATTTATACTCTTAGAAGGACGTAGAGGCATCAAATCTCTTACAGTCTTTCTCCCAGATGGAGATGTAAGATGTAGGGGCCTGCCAGTGGTAGACCTACTGATAGATTTTAGGTTGCTTCACTGAGTGGCAGTGAGATTCTTGTGGGTCACAGTTGGTAGCAGCGAAAATGTGTGCTCACTGAATGAACTGTGGGAGCTGGGTACACAGGTCAGTGAAAAGGCAGAGGAACTGAATGCCTTCTTCAGCTTAGTCTTTACCAGCAAGACTGGACTTCAGGAATCCTACGTCCCAGAAATCGGGGGTAAAACTGGAGCAAAGAAGTGCACTGTTTGTCATATTGGATATCCTGTTAATCTGAGCTCAAACTCCAGTGTTTCAAAGGAGAGCGAAAAGAAACACACCTTCCCTTACGGTAATTTGGCCATTAAGTGCTGGGGAAAACCATACCTTTCTAATTCCTACAGCACATCCAGTGGAACACTAAAGCATTATGTTAAATTATATTCATTTTCTTGTGCAAAGTTGTAAGAATTATGAAAATGTTGAGTGCAACAGCCTCTTTTATTAAAATACAAAAAACAAACTGATTTCTTAGGCCTCAGATTGTAAAACTGCTTCACTCACCAAATGATTTGACTGTAAATCCTTCCTAGTATTTTTATACTCCTTTTGAATGGTGAATATCAGAAGAGGACACAACTATCTAAGCCTCAGCTTTATCAATACTATACATCAGTGCAGCTTGATCTTTTTAGTTCTTATTCATATTCCCTATGTTATACGTACACCAAATCCTTACAGAGCCTTTGCCAGAGCACTGTACTAAGGTTACACATTGAGGTGCTGACTCTAACAGCAGCTGAAGTCATCTCCCTCAGACAATGGCTTAGTTCAGTCATGTGGTACACTTACTGATATCTTTGATATCTTTGTAGGAAGAATGGCTCTTGATTTGCATGCATTATGTAAGGTTTAGAGTCTGGAAAGTCTCTACAATATTAATAAAAAGGCCTACCAAATGAGAGAAACTTCTTTAGCCTCCTGCAGGCTACCAATTTGTCATCAATTCATTCACATTAAAAAGACATCAGCATCTTGCTTGTCATAGGGACATTTCCATTTCTAAAAAAAGGTGGTTAATAGTCAGAACTATCACTTCAGTAACTTGAGTGTCAACACTTTTAGAGATGGAGAGATTGGAATAAACCTGTATGCAAATCCAAAACAAAAATGAGCATAAGAAAGTAAGGACTGGTTTCCAACCCAAGATCCTCTTATGTGAATATAACCTAGGGATACAAGTTTGTTTAACAGCTGAACCTTCACCCACGAATATATAAATGCTGAAAACCCTATCAGTATCAGCATTAAAAAAAAAAGAATGAATCTATGTATTAGATGGACACGGTTTTTCCAAGTAGGCTGCATATACCCCTCCCTGAGGTATATAAGCAAGCATCAGTATCTGCCCATTAGCAATATTAACATTATTATTTATATAATAATGGTCACATTAGCTAGTGAAGTCCTGATGTGCTTTTAATTCCTACTTATCAAAACTACACTATCAAATTTACATCTACTATATACATTTTCTGATACTCACAATGCCTGTGTATAATTGGATTCTAAAATATTGTCAGTTTGATGAGAAAATGTAAATTCCTATAAAAGAATAAAGAAAAATAATTAGTAAAAATCTTTTGACCACAGCGGTGCTTTTAGAGAGACAAAGGATATCTTCAGGATACCAGGGGAATCTGAAAAAATGTCCAGTTCTACTTCTGTAATTTGTTTTTATGGCTTCTCCACAGTGCCAACGACAGGTGACAGACAATCTTTTCCCTCTCTGTGTGGTTCTGACTTGCCCAAACAGTATATCTGGGAATCACCT
The DNA here is from genome assembly GCF_019238085.1 of Lagopus leucura. Classification (NCBI taxonomy): domain Eukaryota; kingdom Metazoa; phylum Chordata; class Aves; order Galliformes; family Phasianidae; genus Lagopus; species Lagopus leucura. Next base: position 68,977,072 of record NW_024962252.1, on the reverse strand, counting down.
ACTCTAAAATAGGTATCTAAACTATGGGCTACATGCACAAACCAGGAGCCATCACATAATTAAGAAAAATTCCCTGGCACAAAAAAATAAGCCTTGAACCTCTACATTCTTCATGTTCTTCTGTAAAAGGTACCCACAAGTCTATTCTCAGCCTAAGCAATGCAGTTCCTCCCTGAAACATCTGAGGCACTGTCATGCCTGCAGTGTGTTTTCAAGGACTGCACAACCCAGCATCCTCATTCGCATTTCCTGCCTTCTTGATTCTGCACACAGACACTTATGATTTGCTGTCTTCAAGAGGTCCTGACCGTATACATAGTAGCTATCTGGTCACCTCTACTTGAATGCCAATCCTATTCCACTGTAGTCAGCTCTAAAAAAAAAAGTTTTTTTTTCTAATCAGTCATTAGTTCACACGCTCCAGCACTCAGCCACTATGGTTACCTCTTCACTCTCAACCTCTCATGGGAAAGAAATCCAGCAAGTATGGATGAGAATTCTATGAGAACAGGTGGGAGAGCTGTAAGACAAGGATAGGAAGGCAAACGAAAGAAAGGAACAGCAAGGAGCCATGGTCAACGGACAGTAGAATTACAAAGCTGCCTAAATCCTCAACTGTTCCTTCTTCATAGGCACAGCACAGGGAAGCAAGTGCCACCTAAGAATACTGCAAAAAATTTCCTTCAACATTTTCAAACCTAGTCTGCACTTTATGGCCAGCCATTCTCACATAGATTAGAGGAAAGAAGTGATGTCTATGACATCATGGGAAATGAATCCAAATCCGTTTCAAAGGAGGTTGTGAGGATATACATCATGGCACTGAGACAGAGCTGGAAACAGACCATTCACTCTCTCTCCTCAGTGATGACCACAGAGCTGTATTTAGGGGAAGCATGAGGTGTGTGTCGTGAACAACAAGCAATGGCAGCTGATTCTGCCTCCAGCCTTCTCTCATCAGATCTTCTTCCTCTACAGCAATTACTTTTGCCATTCCACAGCTCTTCAGTTAATGACCTTTCCTGAGTTTAGCCAGAACAATAGTGCATAGGTTGGTGTTTTCATACTAGTGGTTGAGCCTCAGTTACAGCTTTATTTCTGAGGTAGCCAGTTGGGAGACAGTGAGCTTGTACAGGGTGAGGGAAGGACTTAAATTCTTGAGAAACAGCAGTTACTTCACAACACACTGTGATTATGGTATACACATCCAAACTAGCAGGTTACTTAAGCAGGAGAGAGACACTTTTGAGATGTATGGATGTAACAGGCATATGTGGCGGGGTTTTGATAGCAGGAGGCTGCAAGGATAGCCTATGTGAGAAGAACCCAGAAGCTGCCCCACGTTTGACAAAAGACAGTTCCAGTGGTGCCTAAAAGGACCCACCGATGGCCAGAGGTGAGCCACTGTGCACTGCTGGTGGCGATTCTGGGAGGGCAGATCTAAGAAAACAAAAGATACTGTGCCACAGCAGCTGTGAGAGAGGGGTGAGGAAATGTGGGAGAAGCAGCCTTGCAGCCACCAAAGTCAGCATAAGCATGCTTACGAATGCAGGCTCTCTCTTTAGAAGTGATCACTGTGAAAGCTGCTTCAGTAAAAACACTTGACCTCCTCTCATGGAACCATCAGTATGACTTTGTATGGTACCTTCAGTTGGAGGGATTTTACTCCCCCAGCTCCTGTCTAGCAGTTCAGAGATGCGAGAGACATGGGAAGCCTGACTGCCAGTGAAGACTGAGGCAAAAAACTCATTGAGTATCTCAGCTTTCTGCATGTCGGTTGTTACCTCTCTTCTCGTTAACTAATGGGGATACACTCTCCTTTGCCTGTCTCTTCTAACCAATGTTTCTATAGAATTCCTTCTTGTTATTTTTTACATCCCTTGCCAAGCTCAGTTCCAGCTGTGCCTTGGCTTTCCTGATCCCACCTTTGCACATCTGGACAGCATCCTTCTATTCTTCCCAGGCCACATGTCTGTTTCTACTGCTTAAGCATTTCCTTCTCAATGATGCTGTGATTATAATCTGAAAATGAATGCCTTAAAACATCAGAAATTCTTTGATGTACTGAAAAACATATTATTGCCATGCCTATTTTTCTCTTGGGAAAAATTAGTTCTCACATTGTTAGTCAAATGCAATTGGTAAAACCAAATAAAATTATCTTCCTGTAACAAATACTAAGGATGAAAGCCTCAGTTTTCTTGTTAGAAACACACTGAGTAGAGGGGTGCAGGTTAGAATCATGCTGATAGGAGTGCAAGTTAATTGTATCCAAGTAACAGTTTGCTAAATACTTTCTTGGTGCGTCTTTCCATCAAAAATTAATGTTTCAGTCTTAACAGACCAATTAATTGAATAGATATTCTTGTATTGTCATTTACAAGATAGCTTCAATGGTCTCTTACTTTACATTTATTTACCACTTACTAAAAAAGAAAGTTAATAACTACTTAAAATAAAATATACTTAACCGAGAATAATCTGGTGGATAGTGCTCCCATCAGACATTTCTGGTAGTGTTGATCCAGACACATGAAGATATCCATTATCCGTGCTGTTTTTACAGGTGTAGCAAACACATCATCCCACAGCAGTCCAGAAGATAATGCTGAATTTATGTATATCATCCTCATAGCAGAACTGTGAGGAACAGGTAAGCAAAAATCTCCTAAGCCCCAAAGTTGTCTGCCTTCATTATAAAATGCCAGAAAAAATAGTCTGGAGGAGCTGCAGGCATTGCAAATAAGTGACATTGTCACTTCGCATGGGACTGAGTCCCAGCTAACAGTTGTTACAGTTAAAGAAGCAGTGTTTGGAAAACTGACGATCTTCACTAAGCTTGCAGTATCTGCTATTTTATTAAATGCTTCATTGTATCCAACATACAGCTCAGTAGACATCCCTGCTGCCCAAGTACTTAATTGTTTTCCACTCTGTTAAAAAAAAAAACGAACACAATGATTATGTAAACACTATCTTCTCATAAAGTTCATATCAGGTACGTACGCTAAGAAATCAAGATGTTCTGGGAAACATTTTCAACTAATGTAACTGCCAAAGCTGCATTGAAGTCAATTTACAAATTTAAGCCATGAGTCTAGAAACAATGTCAAACGGCTGCATGAGCTCACACAGAGCCAGAGAGCATGGACCCTATTTCAGAATGTCTTTAAATAAATTTGTTGCTGTCTGGTGATTTCTAATTCTCACCCTAGCCTAAGAACGATTTAAAAGAGATCTAAAATAGATGTATCCAGACATTTAATGAAGACCATCCATATCTTAAATGTCAAATGAGAACTGCGAATAACTCACCTGCACTGGATAAACAGATGAACTCCAATATCTTGAATGCATTCGAAGTATTTCACTCTCAGGAAGCTTGTGTTCTGCTCCAACTTTAAAAACATGTCTGGCTTCTCTTTTATAACAAGTGCTGTTTATTAAAAATGAGATTCCATTATCTGACAGAGCCACAACAGTTATATTGCTATTTAGGCCTTTGGTCAAAATATCTGAGAGAACTTTAATTTCTATGTGTGTCCTGAATGCATCATTCGTATAAAAAGTTCCAAAATTTGATAACAAAACTGCTGCTGTTGGAAAACATGCAGACCATTTAATAGGGAGTTCACTACTCTGAAGGGAACAGAGTGAGATGTCATTTTCCTTGCTAGGAAATGACTGTTTGGGCCTTGGGACTACAAAAGAAGTTCTTTGAACAAAGCACTCCTGAAATACTCCAGTTATTTTTATGATGATGTCATCAGGTATTTCAGGTATATCAGCTACCCATAATCTGAAAATGAAAGAAACAAAAAGGTAAATTTGAAAGATGAAATCTTACTGTTGGACTGACTGACGGAAATTGAGGTATGTAAGTAAAGTCATATTCTTAGAAGAACTGCACCAACAGTGGTACAGAATTATTTCTTAAGCCTTTTCTAATTTCCAGAAAGTAGATAATGAAATCAAAACTGGGAGAAAAAGATTAAAAAACTGCCTGTAATTTCTAAGCAGGCATATTCTATAGCTCAGTGATCTCTGAGAACTTTCTGTATATGCTTTCATACATATACCTCACTAAGAATTGAGTATCTGAAGTTAAAAATGAATGGTTGTAACATTATTATAGCTTCAGTGAGTAATACAGCTTTCCCTGCTACTGAGAGAACTTCTCCCCCACCTTTCCCGTAGCCCCCATTGAGCCACCTGCAATACACAGAAGAAAACAGACTAACAGGAGCTAATGTGAAACCACACTGCAGTTGATGACTGGAGCCACTGATGTTCCAGCAAGGATTGTGTTGATAAGCAATAAGAGAAAACCATGCATAACAGAAATAGTCTATAATAATATGTCCAGTTTCTGCAGTACACGGCGTAATAACAGATCTGATGGATGCAAGAGTCAACATCCCTGAAGAAGGTTACTTCTTCAAAATTAAGGCCCAAGTAGTTCTATTTCAATACATCAGGATACAGCAAGGCTGATACAAACTTAGAACAGAAACAAAAAATCAGTTCAGTATAAAGGAGATCTAGGAGGAATATAAGCTTTGTAACTTTGGCTTCTGAAGAAAATGTGATAGAGGACACTTTTCCTATACTTGCAGACTGTCTGGATTTCCTAAGATGCTGCTGACCTTCAGAGGAGACAGCAAATTTTTAGCAAAATTTTAATGAAACTGCGAGTCTGTCCAAGGCCCCAAAAGTAAAAGAAGCTGGCAGATCAGTTGAGATTGGTTTTGCTTCTTCTTCTCTCTTAGTCTGAAATTTCAGACAGTGGTAACCATCTTGACCAGTCTGACTAGAATTTGAATTAGTCTGCTGGCCCTGTGGTCTCAACAATGATGCTGGATTACGGGACACTTGTTATTACACCTCAGATGTGTTTTTCTGCTAACAGATGCATCAACTTTTGGACTTATGGCAGTAAATTAAATATTGGAAAAGAACAAAATGATCCAAATTCTGTTCTTGTTGATATGAATGCCGCTGGCTTCAATAAAAAAAGTTGCTGCAAAATATCCAAGTGTGTATGAGAAGATTTCGGTGAATCAATAGACTCACTGTTAAAATAAATTATAAAGCAATTTTATTTTCTCTTCCTTGATTATTCTGCACTTCAGTTCTTTAAAAAAGGAATAGTCAAAAAGACAAAAAAGAATACCAGAACTCATATAAATAAGAAACAGTCTACTGAAATGGCCAGAATGTTGTGTTCCCACTTCACGAGGTGGGGCAGGGGAGGATTAGTTTAGTTCTGCTGTGAAAAATGTTACAGAAAAAAGCCCATCTCTGATTACAGCAGCTTTTGACACGGAGTGTTGCTATGTTGCCATCTAGCGATTACACAGTTAGATACAACTGATGAAGATGCCTGAACCAAACCTACCTAACAAGTATTTAAAACACCCCTGTTAAAACCATACTCGCTTCTTGCAGTATCATACCCAGCATTCGTTATATGCTGAGAGTCAATTCTTCAATAAATAGAAAGTACAGTCACAAAATAGTAGCGAGCGTGTTATAATGTGTTCAGAGAGTAAAACAGGAGTAAATAAAAGACAGATGGCAAATACAGTCGCAGGAAATGTCTGCAGTTGAGAATCCTTTGTAAAATGTAAACCCAGAGTAATTTTCATTATCTTGTGCAAAAATTTAGCTGATATATTTGGATTAGCTTCACTGGAGGTCTATGTAGGTTAAAATTTTACAGATAATAAAACAGGTGACAAATACCTTTGTGAAATAATAGTCCTTATACTTTCATATGACTGTCATTTACTGGCTTGATCTATTTTCTTATGAACTCACAATCAAACTGTGACTTTTTTTCTCACTGCTGATTTTTTTTTTCACAGCACGTTGGAACGTATGGTGAATAGTACATACTTGTGGAAAGAAAAAAGTATTTGTCCTAAAATGCAGTAAATAGTGCTAAAAGTAGAGCAACTGACAGTAGGAGAGGCCTCATATTAGATTTATTCTTCTAAACTACTGGAAAAAAAAAACCAACCTGTGCAGACGTCTTTCATCAAGGGCTCCAGCACAGAAAAGATAGGAATAGAAGCAGATGGCATTGCCTCAGGAAACTTTTCAAATGTAAATTATCAGATACATTAATTGCCTTTTTGTCAGTGTCCATACTCGAAGTCTTACCGTAATTTCTTTATTTCCAATTAAACTGACATAGTTGCCTGTGTAATGAAAGATACATAATAATCCTTTGGAATCCTATATAGCCTTCGTAAGAAACTCCAACAAACGTCACCTGCTGGTGGATGCTGTAGTATAAAGAAGCACCTGTGTCCCCTTCAGATTTCCCTCACCTCCAGGCACTTTCTTGCTATCCTATCTCCTATACAGCACATGCAAACACACTGTAAAGTAAACAAGCTTTAAAAGGAGTATAAATACTTTGGTTATTATTTTATCACAAATATTTAGAACTACTGCCCTACTACCGATCAGAAGAGTATATTTAAGTATTGGTTTTTGCTGGAAGACTCACAGAAAATGACAAAATCTTAAGCAAACAGGTGAAAGAAAGATAAAAGATGTCAAAGATGTTTTGCACAAATACCAGGACTCAAACCTGAAGAAGTGCTGTGGTTTAACCTGGTAGGCAGCTAAGCACAACTCAACCATTTGCTCACTCTTTGTCCCACAGCAGAAACTCCCGCTCATGTGAGAGGTGTTCAACTTGTCAGCTCATGGGTTGAGATAAGGACAATTTGATAAGGAAGAGGGGAAAAAACAACAAGAAGAAGAAAAGAATAAATAAAGAATAAAAAAACAAGTGATGCAAAGTGCAATCGCTCACCACCAGCCAACTGATGCCCAGCCAGTCCTTGAGCAGACGCCCCTCCCAGTGAACTCTCCTCACTTTCATGATTCAGCATGGTGCTATATGGTATGGAAAGTCTCTTTGGCCAGTTTGGGTCAGCAGTCCTGGTTCTGACCTTTCCCAACTTCTTGTGCCCCCCAGCATCCTTGCTGGCAGAGCAGTATGAGAAGTATGAAAATTATGAGGAGCTGAAAAGTCCTTGACTCAGCACAAGCACTGCTCAGTAACAACTAAAACATTGGCGCTATCAAGACTGCTTGCATCCTAAATCCAAAACACAACACCCCACCAGCTACTATCAAGAAAAATAACTCTATGAGAGCAAAATTAGGACAACAAGCCAGCAGAGATACTGGAAGCAGTTTAGTTGACCCTGAATGACATTCTACCTGAGCTACCTTCTTTTTGTGTCACGTGAGGTAAAAATGTGCAAATCCCAAACTTAGAAGCCTAGAGGAGGGTGAATAACAGCTGGCCAGTATTTTTTTTTTCCCAAATGAAAAAGAAATGCTTGACACAATAGCTCACATAGGTTCTAAAGTTCCACGAATGGCATGACTGAATGGGGGGACATTGAGCTTCAAGCTGGTATCTACAGCTTGATAATTAAGACTCAGCAACCATTTGTTACAGTAAAAACTTTAGGTGATTGTGGAGTCTAGTCATGCTTTCTACTCCTTGGGCTTCTGTACATACAAAGTAGAACAATTATATGCAGAGAGTTTTTTTGGCACTGAACTGCATGCTTATGTAAATTTAAGTACTATGGTGAATGAAACAAAGGGCAGATAAACCTGCTTAACATGACAAGCTGTCTTCAAAGAAAAGCAAAAAGAGCAAAATTATTACTGAAGCACAAAGTTATCCCACTGCACAAAGAAGAGGTCCAGACATGGCCACAGCCATATTTTGTATTTTGAGGAGTCACATCTCGTTGCTCTGAAAACTGTTATTGGACTCCCTGGGTTTTTAAAGCCAGGTACCTAAAAGTTTCTCCAAATCTGGAAGTTTTTTAAAACTTGTTATCAATCCACAGAAGTAACCATGAAAACAAGAATTACATCTTCTTGCAGAGAACAAGCTATTCCCTAAAGTACTCAAATTCACAAGACTGATACCACTAGTTCAGGACTGGTAATTTCTAGCTTGCATGCATTTGCTTTTTTCCTTCAATTATCCTTCTTTTTCAGTGTAGCAAAACTGTTACAAAGAAATTCTGAAGTTCTTTGGGCACTGTGTCCCTCATACTTCATTTTTGATGACATGTCTGTTGACTACATATGGCTGAAATAATGGACACACTGATATGCTTCCAAGAACACTTTCTACAGTGTAGGTAAAGAAAATTAGAAGAAAAATGACCAAATTACTTTATTCATCGCCCTCTCTACACTTACTCATTAACAACTGTCTACAGAGCCATAAATGTAACAATTTTATAGAACATTCAATTAAAAAACAAAAAGCACCATAAATAAATTACCATACCCGGATTTTGGAAGCCTCTGACAGTGGTATGTTTTTTGCTTGAAATAGGTCTGAACAACAGGTTTCTGTCCCCAAATCTGTAACATCTTGCTGAGTATCTGAGAACTCTGTGTAAGTAGAACAAACATTTTTATTAATCATCTGTTTTTGTCCAATTAGGATAAGGTTGTTTACGACAATCTTTTCTTTTTAGAAATCCTTACGTTGGAATCAGCTCTTCTATTATAAAATATATTTTCAAACAATGGCATACCACTAAAACCATATTTAGTCAATCCATTTTAGCATATATTACACTCAGAATATAATTCTGTTATTTGTGGGTTTTTTTGTCACATCAGAGAACAAAAAACACTTTCTTAACATCTAGTTATCTAATAACAAAGATGCCTTCAGAATGCAATTAGTATTGCTATTTTTTTCTTCTTTTTTATTCTGCGAGAGAGTAATGTCAAATATGAAACAAATATGAAACAAATGTGAAAAAATCAAGATCTAATGATGACAACTTAAAATAAATAAACAACTTGTGGTGCCATGCATGCTTACTCTGTGTCAGATACCACACCAAAATTGAATACTTTCTGCCATTTATTTTGATCAGAAAGCCAGTCCTAACAAAAATTACTGTAAATATTCATCCCTATAACTAATCCATGTTGGATAACCTCGTTAGTAAATACCTAATCCAGTCTAGAGATCTATCTATGTAGATCAGCCCATACAATATCTTGTTACATTTTAGGTGTGAATTAAATCAGTGAGTTGACAACACCATTTATCACATTTCATGACTTCCATAATGCTTTTAACTTATTTTCCAACAGTTTGGGATACAGGGAATCTGAAGAAGAGACTTAAATGTTACATGATATTATCACTTACAACAACTTCAGTACCATTTTCAATAAGACTTAAATGTGACTGCATCACTAAAACCTGCTAACTCTTCTATCTATGAAACAGACAATAGGTTTCACCTCATTCCACACCTGTGTCACTGCTGCAGTATTAACTGTAGAGAAAATCTTGCAGATGTACTTTTCCTAACAGTAAAAGGAAGTAAAGATGTATGCAGATACAATATTTCAGCAAGACATTTCCACTTTCAGCTGGTAAATTTTCACAAGACATACATTTTCACTTTTTTCTAAAGTGGCATAATTTCAACTTACTTCTGATGGAAAAACTGCAGTGTGATTCAACTCAGAGGCATCTGCACTTTCGGGATCATATATCCACAAAATTAACTTGTAAGTATAAGAGAGACAAGAGTTAATATGTTTTGAAATATATATTAAAAATCTATCAATGTGACAACATTTTTTCTTCTGACAGCACATAAAACAACACAGCAACAACATCAACTTAAGCAACGCTGATCCTGCAGACTAATCTTGTACATCTTGTTTCTTATTGATGTCAATGGGCAACAGCTACTGAGGGAAACAGCACACATTTTCTCAGAAATAAAGGGGGAAGAGCAAAATTCATGCAGAGGATATTTTTCTCCCCTGAGGCCTTCATGTTTCCCTCAGAAGCCTTTCTCATGGGTGGCACAGTTATATACAGCCCGTTCTGCTGCAGCAGTGGAAGAGAGGTTACTCACTATTAAAACAAAACAGAATTTCCTTCTTGTCAAAGAAACATTGCAAAACTGCTACTAAAATGACGCTTCCATGACCGACACGGAGGTGACGCACTGCTCTTTCAGTCAGGCAGAAGGCAAGCACCTGGAATTCCCAGGTACATGCAAAGACAAGGATCATTCTGTGAGGCGCTCTCCCCCCATTTACCACAAAGTAGAGCAGTGTAAGGATGTGCACGGAGGCAGCTATGAAACAGCAGACATGCTGTAAGTTTGCAGCACACAGTTCATGCGCTGCAGTTTGCTGTTCATCTACTCAGATCAAAATGCCAAGTTGTACAATCTGTCCTTAGAACAGTGCAAACTGAGGAATCCTACAGCTGCTTTCTCAGAGGTGGGTGAATAGAACTCGAACAGAATTTAAGCTTGCTTCCACACTTGTGAGCTTCCACCATTTCTAGCAGGCTGCAAACCATTCATAGAACAGTTATCTCAATTCACTTTGTTAGCATGGACATGTTTATAAGAAAAGTTTCCATGTTTCCTTAAATGATCCCAATCTCAAACAAAAAGGGGGAGAGGTAGGAAATAATTTATCTTGTAATCTCCTTATATTAAATTTGCAGATGTTATGAAATAAGGCATTTTATAAACCAGATATTAAATTACCATACCAATGGCACGTTTCATCATATTCACTGAAAGGGACACATTTTAAAAATCTCAAGTAAACACACAAGTTCAAAGAGTACAGTAGGTTGGCCAGTCTGCCAGTAGTAAGCATGAGTTTGTGTCAAAATTGTATTTCATAAAAAATGAAAACAGTTAAAGATCTAGATACAAATATGAGGTCAAAGAATGCATTCAAAATTAAATTCACCTGGTGCTCATTTAAGAAGAGTTGCTTCTCTGCACTACAATCTGCACTACAAAAACAATAAAAAATACAATATTATTAAGAAACTTTCTATTGAATAAAACTATATAATATATATATATACATACAAGTTGTACATACATTATACAATTTAAATCAATCTGCTTGTTTCAGGTGTGTACATTGTCTACAACGTTATAATACAATGTGTTCAGCATTATGGCATTGGCTGTTCCATTGCATAAACGTTTAAAGACAGATATCTATATTTGCTGGTGGTTCTCATTTAAAAATATACTCTGAGCATCATTCACAGGCTTTTTTATAACGTGGTTTCCCTCTTACCAAAAATATGCACTGCTTAAAGAAAGCATGTCTTCTGCTATAGTTCATCTAATTTAAAGTTACCAGATTAAAAAGATCAGATTGGAAGGAAGGATGCCTGCTGTATCAGAGCTATGGAGACTGAGCATTGTGCAGTGGATTGGGAGAACAATTTCCCTTTCCTGTCCCTCTTTGCAGTGACATGACAGGGAACAGAGCACTGGTCATGTTGGAAACAGGACCTCTATGCGTCCTGCACTTGTGCTGCGGCTGGAACGGGGAAAATTCATGGGCTGCAACTTGAGTGGGAGAGCTGGGGAAACTGTTAGATATCTGATGTCAGCCATACATTAGGATTGCATTACATCAAACTTCACTAAACATCCTGGATGAAATGCTAACTCCCACAAAGTCACTGCAAAAACATCAACTGCTTTCACAAAAGGTGGTCAATCATTCTTTCAACAATTTAAGCAGAAAAACGTAACACAGAAATGTGTTTTCATCAGCATTTGAATAAAATATTAAGAAATTAGCAATTATATTCAAATTCAATGAAAAAAATTTTCATGCGAGTTCAAAACTAAATTTGCAATTTTCAGGTGCAGACACACGTAACTTCAACTAGTGTGACTGATGTGTAAGAGCAGAAAGAAGTGTGATGTACAGTTCTTTCAGGACGAGAGACATTGCTGCCATGGCTCTTTGACTTCATGTCGATCATGTTTAGTGTTTGTTTTGTAAATATACTGAGTGCATTCCCTTCAGCAAAAGAAAGCAGAAAAAGCAACAGGGTGCTCTCTTTTGCAGTAATGTCTGGGAAATGCAAAGACATTCTCAAGCAACATTAACATGGATCAAAAGAGAAAGCATGCAGGGAAGTTTGCTCTGGAATTGATGGAAATAATCCAAGTACAGAACTTAGTGGCTTTCTATTTAAATAAACAGATAAAACAGCTTTGAGTGCAACCATACGATGCTTTATATTATACAGGAGTTACCAGAGGGGTTCAAATACCAAAAAGAAACCTACTGCTATGTTTACAGAAAGAGGACTTTGTATACTTATCTAATAAACAAATATATGCCATTACAATATTCCTGACTAGCATTATAGACTTCTTCCTCCTATATAAATAAAGTAAGCCGAATATCGGCGAACTCCGTGGATGAAAGGAGCAAAATATGAGTTATTATTATTGCCTAAAAACTACTGGTGTTATGCAGGATCTCTATGGAACTTTTGCAAGAGTTTGATGATAATCAGACTTTTCTTTTTCTTAAGGCTTTGGAATATAAGGCAATCTATCTCTGGCAGGCTTTCCTACCCTGACAACCACCAACATTCCTGTTTGGACTTACTGTATTAAAACATGTGCTCTCATGCTTCATTACTTGTTTTTTTTTAATTGATCTGCTGGCACACTCAAACAGCAGTGCACTCTCCCTCCACACAAATGGCAACTTCTATTTAATATTTTAAATTCCTGGTTGAATACACGCTTTTAGCAGCAGCTTCGCTCTGGCACAGTGTTCCTCACGGACATGAGAAGGGGCAGACTGACATGTTTGCATTTTAAAATTCAAAAATCATTACTTTAACTGCATGAGAAATACACATAGAGACTGTCTCACCTTCTTCCTTTCTCTGGAATCCCACAATAGCATCCAAGATACTATTTATTCCTACAATTAGCTTCTTTCAAAATACGTATTTCTGGACCCTACAAGCAAAATACCTCCACTTTCTACGCTAAAGGAGAGCTTTTACTGTAACTTCAAGACCTCTTAGGCATATGCCCTTCAAAGCCTGCATCTTTTGGTAATTAATCCCCCAGTTTTCTTTGTAATCTATTGCTAGTTAGCTGCCTTCTGTGTATGGGAACTGCTGAGTCACAGCCTGAACCTCTGATTGATCACCTGAGGCGAGCCATGAGTCAGCCAGAGGAGCACAGCTGAAGGCAATTCACCTGTGCTGCTGGAAGGGCTGGAGCCTGGCTGCACCCCTCCTAGACCTATTTAAGAGCTGGCTACCAGTGGGGAAGGATCTCATCTGGAGATCCCCTCTTCTGGTGTTTTTGTAGATGACCCTAGCATACAGGTAAGCCTTCCATTTATTCTCTTTTGTTATCATAATCTACTTCGCCTAACTCTCTTGTTTATTTTGTGATTGTAAAACCTTAATATCCATTGATTATACACTTCTGTAATTGCCTTGAAACAGACTGAGCTCAGGCAAAGACTGGCTGCATGGTACCACAATATTGCATATAATCCATTTGTCAGTATCCTTCATTTTTAGGCCTCTACCAAGTACAAAATTTTCCCTTTTCCCCTTCCATGAATTTTAATTCAATATAAAAACAAAGAAGTTCTGAATCTGACATATATGTATACACATACATATATATATATGCACTAATATATAACATTATCCAAAATTCAAATTCCAAGCTGAGATGTTTTTCATTTCTCCAAACAGATCATTTTAAAAAATGTATCATTTTTAGTAAAGACTATAATTATATATTTCCAAAAATATTCCTGTAGAGAAAAACCTACCTTTCCATTTCTGAAGCTGCTGTTGAATAGCACGTGAAACAATTAGAAGGATCAGAATCAGGCAAACACTGCTCTTCATCCTCAAAGGTCTAAAAGAGAGAGAGAGAGATGTTCTGCTTTGATACACTGCCTTCCTACTGCTGTGGGCTTATGTTTTACTTATAGCAATAAATGTGCCTATATAATACTCTAATACTTACAGAAATTACAGAAAAAGGCTTTGATTTATGAATAACCCAAATGAATTCAGTCAGACTATTTAGGAACTCAATGTCCCAAAACTTTTGTCACTGATCACATATGTAGGCTGGGATTCATGAACATGGATGCAACAAAATACTACAAATTTCCTGAATCCATTTAAAAGATTCTGCAGTTTCTTCTGATAGGTAACCATAATCAGGATTCAACATGAGCATCTTCAGAACCACCACTTATGTTCTTAACAAAATACTGAACAAAAAAATCCTAATTAGTCAATTCTCGAGGGGGGGGTTTTGTTGGTAAACATGAAGGAAATCTGTGACAATATCCACGTAATCTGTGCCAATCCCATTTAACAGGCAGGAAACACCATTATTCCAGTTCCCTGTATTAATGAAGACTTTTGACACAATAAGAAATTAAATAACACATGTACAATGGTCTCTCATTTAGGGTTAAAATCCATAAAATTGCCCCATTTTTAGCTGCAGTCATACTGCAGAATGTGTACAAAAACAATCAATGGTCATTACAAAAGCTATTTTGAGATAGTTGAGGGGTTTTTTGTGATTATATGATAAGCAGCTGCCTTACCAGAGAAAATACAGTAAGCACACGGGTCTCTGTAACAAGAGGAAATGGACATCAAAGGGATGAGTGTAACATGTTTAATATTTTAATAAAATAATAGGGGCTACCATAAATCTCAGAACTCACTGATAAAGCCTGCAACCAAATGAACCATTATTACATTAGTTAATGTAATAATGAACGCCATTCTTACTTGGAAGCTCCCCTTCAGCACCTTTACCCTAAAGACAGAGTTATTTTGTAAACAGCTTATCCAGCTCAGGAACTCCATTCCACAACAGACTGTGGGTGCTGTGAGAGACACCTGCATTCAAACCATCACTGTGCACACAATGAGACCGCAATCAATTTTTATACAACTTATTTTGGCAGTTTACCTCAGTCTTTACTTCTGGTTTTATGTGGTAAGTTCCAGAAAACTGACGCTTCAGTGTTGTTTGGGTTAAAACAGACAAAAATGCATATTCTAACCTATATTTAACAACCAAATACAATCATAGTTGGTGTAGTAGATCTCACCCACAGTTCTTAAGGCACTTCCAGGAGATGGTAAAGGCTGCTGTTTTCAAACAGATAAAGCTGATGTAAATTTGGAGCTACTGTGTTCCCCCCTCAAGGTGATACTTTTGCAATGACCATTTTAAGGGAAAAATTCTAACAAAAAACCAGACCTTTGAAGAAGAAAAAGCTTTCTGTCAATTTAACATCACTCTCAGTCAAATACTGCACAACATTTGGGTTCCTAAGAAATGTACAGACGTACTGCAGAAAGTTAATGACCCAAACTATCTATCACATGAGGCATTCTATTAAGCTTCTAATGTCTGAGGCCAAGACAGAGATTGAGAACAGTGAAATTCTGGGGGAACATGGTAGTAGAAGCTGATTTCTATTTAATACGTCTACTTTCCCACTTTCCTATTTAAGTTGTTATGGTAAATATTGAAATTAAAATGTCATCCATATGAAAACTCACGTCTCATCTGTAAAGACAAATTCACTTGCCATGCTTTCAGGGAAAATGGAATACATAGATCTGAGGAACTCACTTAAAATTTCTTTCCTCATTTTTCTTAGTATTATTACATTAAATAGCTGTCTCTGCAATTCATAATTTACAAATCTCATTTCCAAGCAAAGGATGTAGCTTTGCAACTTTTCAAAGAACAAATCCCAAAGTATTTTATTTTCATGAGAACCTTTAGTCTTGCCTGTTGCTACCTTACTTGCACTTGCTTACAAAGAGACACCTCTTTACAGTAGGTGGTTTGAAAATTTAAAAAGCATACTGTATTATCTTAACTATTCTCTCATTGAACTCAAAGTACGGCTGTTGTGATGATGTTTCTCATTTGTGAAGTCTTTACCTTTTATCTTCAATAGCACATGTATCACGAAAATCCCTCTCAGTGAATAAAGTTCCTTCATATTCTAGATCCATCTAACCAGAGTTGAAACAATTGCTGTGTGATAATCTATTGATTATGACGTGTACAACTATCACTTTATAATGTGCTTAATCTCGTTTTTATCATGACAAGAAGACTAATGAATTTTACCAAAAATACTTACGGGAAAGTTTAACCTGAATAACTAATTTAAAAACAGGAATAAACAAGAAGGGATCCATTACATCAAGCACAATGTTCAAATAAAATGACATATTTCCTTCCTGTATAATCGGTTCTTGTCTCTATAAAGTAATTGGAAGATGAAGTAACAGCATCCTGGAGAGTCTGAAGTGCTAAAGATGTCAACATTGTCTGGTACAGTAATTCTTAAGGCTTTTCTGGACTATGGCACTATCAACCCATATATATATATTTTTTTTGTGAGCCACAATATATCTTAGATAAAGATGCCATATACGAACAGGAAGTAAAATTAACTAGTTTTTCATTAAATATTTCAATGACTTAATGTGATGAATTTCAACATTTTCTCATTTCACATAGTTCTGTAGGATACCTACAGATCACTTTTCCACAACCGCTATTCCAGTGTAGGTATTTTACTCTGTGCAAAATATCTGAGCAGAAACAACTAGTTTTAACAAAGAACTTGTAGCATGGGCCATGTGTTCTGACATCTGCATTGCTGTGGTCTATTTATTTCTTCTATCTGTATTCTTTCAAAAAAAAAATCAAACTTACAGGAGGAAAAACAGTATCAGAAGAAATATTCATAACCTTCAGTTGTCTTTCAACATGTTTAATAAGTATGAGTAAGGTCAAAGAAATAACACCCTGTGAGCCATAAGCCCTGCTGAGCAACACCTAATAATCCATCAGACATTCTTGGATTTTTACATTCATGTTCACCCTTGATTGTTTGAACTACTGAAGTTCTTAGCTAAATTCTTGCCAATGTAGGCAAATTGTTCTATAACCCTTTAAAAAAATCAGAATAGTTGAGATTAGAATTCATTAGAATAACTCAAAACATACATCTGTAACATTTCCATCTATATCTTCAACTCAGCTGAATGAAATACAACAATTATCTCACATTGCTCTCAGTTTGTGTTTATTTATTAAAAGTTCCTGTTGGAGCCTCTTGAAGTTTATCAAGAGGCAGAAAATGACTAAAGTCAAAAGCCTGAATGTACCTGAGTTACAGTGAAATCTATCCTAACTATAACTTTCTCCAAGCAGACACATTGAGCAATTCAGAAGACAATAAAACCTAAACTTTATCAGTGTACGTTTCTACCCTGGGTGCAGTCAGTTTTACTAAGTCAATACCATGCTTGTTAGTTCCAGAAAAAGCAGTCACATTTCTTCATTCCCTCCTTGGAGGTAAACTTTGTATCACCTCAAAATGCTCACACAAAGCAGATTTGGCTTGCTGAACTAGAAAAAAAGTTAATAGATGCCCTCCATATTAGAAGAAAAAGAACTACTGTAACATTGCAAGCTCTTGCTGGTTCTCTTGATCATATTAAACAAAATTAGTGCAATTGGGTACTTCTGTACAGTATTATTCTAAACTCCTCCTTATACTACAACTAAATGCCTATTTTTGACAAGGGGCATTAGATGCCTGTTGTTTTTCTGCTTTGGTCAAGAGTTAGTGTTTTTTATAACTACACTACAAACAGTGAATTGTGTAGATAATTTAGCATCTCTTGTGTTATTAGAGTGAAACTCCCTTTAGTTTGCAAAGAAAAGGGAGGAGTGGGGGGAGGGATGGCAGATACATATTAACTAAAAATTCTAAACCTCACCATACCAATCAGTATTGATTACCTCAATCTTCATTAAACACTTACATCTTTCCTGGAGGTAAAGAGTTCATAGTTTTCTTCCGCAGTTCTATCCCTACCAAGAAATCACACCAAAATATAATTTCAAAACTCGTCTGTAATGAATAAAAATAGCAGCAGAATGACAATGTGCGCCTAGTACCTCTTTGGAAAGTAGCAATGCACTAATACCATGTTATCAGAACACTATCCATGAAGACTCAAATATATTTTGAGTTTCAAGAGAATATTTGTGCTGGCAATGGTTTAGCATTAGTATCTTTCAGCTAAACTGGAAAATCATATCCTAAATCAGGACCATGTTTTGGGGAGTCATGAGACAGTGTACAGTTTATTTCAAAGTGACTGCACTAGAACCAAGTTTTCCATTGCATCAGCAAAATGGGTGAGACAGACTTCAGCAGCTCCTCGTGCTTCTTACTAACTTCCCCAAGGCTCTGTCCAGTGGAACACCATTGCTATGGTTTTTAGCAGCCAAAAATATTAATACAGTGCGCAGTATCAAGAGTTAGGAGCTCATTTACTCTTTAAAGTGCATACATACAATTGTCTCATATCACCTGCAATTGCTCATCTTTCCACAGCACTCAGCCAACTATCACAGAACCATGGAACCACAGAATTGTATGGCTGGCAGGGACCTCTAGTCCAACCCCCTGCCAAAGCAGGTTCCCTACAGCAGACTGCACAGGTAGGTGAGTCTTGAATATCTCCAGAGGAGACTCCACAAAACCTCTGGGCAGCCTGTTCTACTGCTTTGTCACCTTTACTGTGAAGAAGTTCTTACACACATTGGTGTGGAACTTCCTACACTTCAGTTTGTGGCTGTTTCTCCTTGCCCTACATAGATTTTATTATAAATCTTTCTACCCTTAACTGGTTAACCTTCTCTCTGGTGAATTTTATAGCTCCTGCAGTTGTTGAAGGTTGTTGAAGGGAGTGAACCTGAAGGAACACAGATGCAACTAAAACCCAACATAACTCCATGACCTGCCCGATAGCTGCAGACTGCCAGCGCCTGCTCAGTGACTCATGTTTCTGAGTAGCCGTCTGAGCAGTAATTACATCATTTAGACTTATGCCTTTTTAATAGCTGCTTTCAAAAAAATTCTTTCCCCTAGGCGTGTTGATTCTGTGAAGTAGGAAAGAATGAAAGCCCCTGAGACACTAGTTCCACTTCTAAAGCCTCAAGTATGCACGAGGAAGGCATTTCTCTGAGATGGGTTTTTTCCATTATTGTTCTTCCTCATGAGTAAGCTTAGGGCCATGTTCTGACCCCTCTGGAGAAAATGGCTTCTCACGTTCACCCCGTGTTCTAGAAACGCTCATTTCTGTGGATCTGGGGACGCGCAAGCACACCTGTAGCACCTCAGCCACGGGCTGCTGCGTGCTGGGGAGTCAGAAAGAGGACCCTCGGCACCAGATCCCGTGTAACCCCGAGCCGCGCTCAGGGTCTCCTCCCGCCCCACAGCCCCACTTGGCGCCCCTGCCCCCTCCTTCCACCTCCACAGGGCGCAGTCTGTCTCCGGCCGCAGCAGGAGCAGCAGGAACAACGCCCGCAGCAGCACCATCACTCCCCACCCTGTCACTAACGGCCGCTGACTCGCGCCGCCGCGGTGGCGCCTGGGGCGGCCGCTGACCAACTGTTTCCAGTTTCAGGTGCCGCTCGCGGGAACCACGCGCCCCAGCGTGCACCGCGCCCAGCTCCGCGCGGCAGGCCGCCGGGCGGGGACCGCGGGGCGCGATGGGTAGCGTAGTCCGCGCCGCGGGGCGCGGGAGATCGGCGCAAGGGCGAAGAAGGCGCCCAGAGCGCCGGTAGCGGCAGCGGGGCGGGTCGCTGCCGGAGGCGGCTCGGCAGGGCGGGCGGTGCCGGTGGGCGGCACCACCACCTGGATGCGGCATCCCCGCCCGGCCGGGAGGAGGCGGGGGCAGCGGGGCCGCCGCGCGCTGCCGCATGTGCCTGGAGCGGCGCCGGAGCGGGCAGCGCGAGCCATGGCGGAGCACGGCGCCCCGGCGCCCGCCATCCCCAATGGCGGGTGCGCGGCCCGCCTCCCCGGCAACAAGGTGACCGTCGTGCTGGGCGCCCAGTGGGGCGACGAGGGCAAGGGCAAGGTGGTGGATCTGCTGGCGCAGGACGCCGACATCGTCTGCAGGTGCCAGGTGAGAGGAGCGCGGGAGGCCGGCCGGCGTCGCCGGGTGTCACCTTGAGGCCGCCCGCGCCCCTTCCCCTCTCTCCGCCCGGCGCGGGGCCGCCGTGGGCTGGGGGCGAAGAGCGGCGGCCGGGCCCCGAGGCTCTCAGCCCTTCTTTGTCCCCGCGAGGCGCGGGGAAGGCGTCTCTTCGGCCGCCCGCGGCCGGGAGCGGGAACGTGCCCCGGGGTCGGCGCTCCCCTTCCCGCCGCCGCGCTCCGCTCTTTGTCTGCGAGGCGCCGGGGAAGGGAAGCACGCCCGCCCTCAGCATCGCGCCGCGGCCCCGAGGCGGTGAGCGGAGGGAGAAGGCGCGGAACCCCTCTGTCTGCCTTGGGATTTCCCCCTGGGTCGCTTTGTGGAGGCCTTGTTCGTAGAAGGGTTGCGAAGTGAGTGCAGCCTGCAGACAGGGCGCTCCTCAGTGCCTGCATCAAAACAAATGGAGATCCGAGAGGAGAGCTTTTTCTTTTTCCCTTAATATTTCTCTCGTAGCGATTCTGTGGAGTACCATGGCTTGAGCTGGAGCTGCGTGCGTTTTTTCCCGAAGTTAGAGGTACGGCTGCACAAAATGCCCGTGGCACGTGTGGGCTGCACCTCGGTTCTGTTATCTGCCCGCTGCCGCTGGGTGCACGCACGAAATCCATATTTGATAAATGCGTTTGGGAAAAGAGCGCCTTTCTCCTAACACTGTGAACACTGAGACGTTGTACAGTCTAAGGAAAGCCGTGCATAAAGCTGGGGTTGTCAAGGCTCCGGCAGTTGCAAAGCAGAGAAATAAAAAAAAAAACAAAACTTGGCAACTTGGAGACGGATTTGGAAGTCAAGAAATACAACTGGTTTTGCAAATGAATGACTTTTCTCATTCCCTGTGTTTACACAAACCAAAATGTGCTGCGGGGCACAGAGCACGGGACTGGTTTTTTCTCTGCAGCCTTGCTCTTGGGGCAGACGGTGCCAGGTGAGAAGCACGCGGTGCTGCGTTCCGCCGGGGAGGGGGAGGTGGCCAGGCTTAATGGATGTGCTGCTTTCTTCCAGACAGCTGAGCAAAGATCAGGAATGGGGAAAAACTGTGGTGTGATCTTGGTGGCTGTTTCGGCCCTCGCTAACTACTTGTGGCTGCTGCTGAAGGTTGAGGGCCTCATGATGTCAGGGCCTCCTCCCATGTTTGGAGTTAAATTAAATCGTCAAAATGGCAGGAAACTGTGTGTTTTTTTTTGTTTTGTTTTGTTTTTGTTGGTTTTACTTTCTGCTGTTTTAGTAAGCAAAACTGACTTGACTTGGCTCAGGGGAGCCCAGAAGGAGGTAAGCAAAGAGAGGGGTTTCCCAGAATGAGAGGGAAGATAGGGCTGTTCTCATCCAGCAGTGCTGACTTGTGTGTCATCTCACTGTGTGTTGTGCAGGAATACCCCTGATGGTTTTGTTGAGCAAGAGTATGAAGATGACTCTTGTGTGTCTCATAGCAGTACAGCCAATGAAAACAGGCTGTACCTCAGTCTGCCCTTGGCTAATGGCAGCTTCCTACAGTCCATACTTCTGGGTCCTGTCTTCCTGTTGGACTCTGTTCAGCTGCGTAGTTGCTAAAACACCTGTGGGTGAGGCCAAGTATTTCTGTCATGTTCCTATGAAAGTGTGCTAGTACAGCTACTTCATTGGCGGACTCAGTAGGTTGGAGCTGATATTAGATGGCTTAGAAAACTATTGTATTGGAACTGAAAGTCTGGGAGCTCTCACATGGCTTCATACCACCATGCTCGGTTTTGTGCAGATGTGGGCCATAAAAACAGTTCTGCAACAGAGCAAGTTATCACTGACTTTTACAACTCCTGTAAGGGCAATGCACGGTTACACTTGCCGTATCTTCTTGTTTCATAGGTAACAGGTGTCCTCATTACTTCTGTAGCTGGCTGCCTGGCTGATGCAAGCTGGGGCACCTGGAACAGGCTGCCTGCCTAGGTACAGCCAGGACACCTAGTGCTGTGGCTGTGCTTCTTCCAAATATCACCTAGGCTTTGGAGGTTGCTCAAAGGATGTGAAGTTTTCTTGTTGTGTTTATTAAAATTAGTGATGAGGTTTCAGAAACACCAGACTTTTAACAAACAAGGCTAAAGCGCAAAGACATGCCCAGAGGCTGCAGGTATATAGTGTTAACGCAGCTGCTCTGGCAACTGTGGTTGTGTAATGATGGCACTGCCAGGACAGAGGGCTCTGATGCATTTCATGCTAACACATCTGCAATATAGTCATAGTACGTACTGGTTCTTTCACTGTTAAGTTCGAATAAGAGATACCTGGTAAAATGATGCTTTCATTAAGGCAAATACATCTATGAGACTTCTGCACTTAAACCTACCTCTGATGCTCAGAGGCTTACAGACCAAAGCCTTTTTACCTGCTGTCATTTAAACTGTAGTCCAGGCAGTAAAACAGAACAAGAATTGGTTAGGTTTTCTGGAGCAGTTGTCAGGAAAAGCGTGCTTTTGTGGTTTTTTTATTGTCATACTTTCCTCTAAGCAAGCAGTCAGCCTTGCTGCCCTCAGAGCTGGCAATGTTTAAACATGTATGTTGTGTTTTTGCCAGTTCCGTGGGTAATGGAAAGTTAAAAGGAGAACATTCATTGTTCTGATTAAGGGACTTCCTACGTTGCAAAGTGCAACCAAATTAGGAAATTTGATTACTATGATTTCATTCCTTAATGGGTATGGGAATGGCAAAATAATACAAGCGAATGATTTGAAGTAATCATCTTATCAAAACAAAGAGTAGAAAAAACATATTATGCGTCTCTTATTACCTCCCTTCAGTGTACCCCCGTACACAATACAGCAAAAACAAAACAAACAACCACCCAACATGCTGTCTTTGCTGCATGATTCTCATTTGTTCATTTCTTCAGCACATTTGCTGGTCACTGTTCTAGCTCTACAGGTAGCTTATTTATTTAGAGTAATACCTCAGAGATGAAGATTTTGAAGTCTTCCAGAATTAAGGTGTGCTCACTGTGCTGGAGAATCCTATCTTCTTGCTGCTTTAAAACTGAATTGAAGCTTCTTACTACATCTTCTCAGCTGATACCAGCTTGGCAGAGATGGGAGCAGGATAGGAGCTACAGCAGTTTCCATCAGATCAGGCACTCCGTAGATAATGGCATGCTGGAGCTCTCCCTCCTGTGGGCTGTGGTCATCAGCATGCTGGTAACATGTGCTGCTGGACGGAGAGGTCAGTAAAATGAGTTCATTGACCTGCCAGGAGTGAGTGCTTCACAGACTGGCTTCAGAGCAGTGTGGGTAGGTGATTGCTCCTTGTTGTAAACAATCCAGCAACAAGGCATTATTTCAAACAGAAGAGCAGCTGGAACCTCATATGCTAAGAGGAGATCTTAACAGCACAAGAGAACAAATTACACCTTGACACATGGGTTTCTTGCTGTTCTTTCAGACTGTTATTACAGAATCTCACTGTTTTCTTGTGGTTGATGAAGATGCAGTCCTTCATAGCAGCTCAGTCAAATTTCAAATATATGTATTTTTTTTCTCTTGCTGCTTTCTATATTTAGAGGAGGCTGTCTGTAGATGTTTCCAAAATCACTATTTGTTATTCATATCCATTCTTTACTCTGTTGCTGTGGAACGTAGAAAACAACAACGGGTTCTGTACACTGAAGCAATGTAGCACTGGACCCATCTATGCTTTCAGCATTTTTCTTCTTCCTTATTGACTTCCTTCACCTGATCTCATATCTTTTAGGGATAGATCAGTCTTTTTTTCTTGATTCAAATGAAGACTTGCATTATGAGTCCAGTTTCCTACTTGTATGGCATTTTTTTGAGATGAGCAGAAGAAACTTGGGCTAGATGTAATGAAATTAATGTTTTATTTGTTAAGAGAAAGTAGGCAAAGAATGATGCTGAATGTTGTTTATACTGAAATCGTGGGATAGGTTATATAGTCGAGTTTGATGGCTACATTGAGCAAGAAATTAATTATGAATATGTATGTGGGGCAAGGAATTTGTTATCCACACTTCGGTGTTATTTTTCTATTTGTTTTTTTTTTTCTCAAAGGAGGGATGATTGGCAAGCTGAGGGTCTAAGTAGATTTTTGACAATATGATTTGAAATGGGAAGCCCCACTGAGTGGCCCAATAATTGCAAAGCTACCTTGGGGTATGTAATGGAACTTCAGGATCACATACACTGCTCACCTTGTTTAAAGGTGTTTCTGGAATGCCAAGAAGCTACATGTGACAAGAAGGAAGGGATATATGCATCGTAATTAGTGATGGTAGCTCACTTTTTTGATGCATTTGTGGCTTTTCATTTAAGAGTTAAATGGAAGTGTTTACGATCATATGATACCAAAGCAACACGGACTTGCTTCTTGCCCAGCATGACATGACAGTCACTTGTATTACTAGTTCAGAAACCACCGTGGCTGCTCTGAGCTGAAAATTAATGCTGCAGTGTGGTGGCAGGAGGAAAAAAAAAAAAGT
This sequence comes from Lagopus leucura, assembly GCF_019238085.1. Taxonomy (NCBI): domain Eukaryota; kingdom Metazoa; phylum Chordata; class Aves; order Galliformes; family Phasianidae; genus Lagopus; species Lagopus leucura. Next base: position 68,952,647 of record NW_024962252.1, on the reverse strand, counting down.
GTGCACACCCACACACCTCCGATAGGGAGAGCTCAAGGAAGTGCATGACTCCTTTCTGAATACAGGCATAAGATAACATCTTTTTAAACTAGGCAATTAATTTCTGTTCTAGAGGAGTCAGCTTGAAAGCCTCCTTTGCTCTACCCGGAGGCATCCTGTTTTAAGGTGGACCACTTGGCATTGCTGTGTCATAAGGAAAGGCAGTCACTGTTGCAGACTTTGGGGGGCTCTTTAGTGCATATTTTAGTATATCAGAGCTGCTTTAAACAATTGTGAGTTTAATGTCAGTATTGGAGCCCTCACAGTACATTTCTAGCAGTAATTTCAGTCTGCTTTTCTAATAAATCCTCCTGTGCACTTCAGCTGTTGGGTGAAGTTGTGGTGCTGTAGGCTGGGCAGCGAGGAGGGTGCTGGTGTTGGCAAGGTGTCAGGGTTTGAAATACTCCCTTATCTTGGTACATACAGATATGTCTTGGTTCATAACAGATTTTAGCGCTCTGGCTACTGTACTGTATAGGCGAGTTCTATGCACCAAGAAAACAGAGTAACTACAAATTCTTCCCACCAGAAGGACCAGCAGTAAAGTCCTGTAGGTATTTATTAGGGAACAGGCTGCCCAGGGAGGTGGTGGAGTCTCCTTCTCTGGAGATGTTCAAGACCTGCCTGGATGCCGACCTGTGCGACCTGGTGTAGGGAACCTGCTTTGGCAGGGGGGTTGGACTCGGTGATCTCAGGAGGTCCCTTCCAACCCCTACAATTCTGTGATTCTGTGATTCTGTATGTCCGTGAGATTGATTGCAAACCCATGAGCATGGGAATTTCCAGAGCGAACTCATCAGAGAAGAGAGTTCTGGCTTGGGATTTTTTCTAAAAACATTTCAAGGTGACTCTGTATTGTTTTCAGTCATTTTAGAAAATGAGATTCCATGCTTCCTCAACTGTGGGCTTCACTTGGCTTCAGAAGAGCTCTTAAGGTAGCAAACGTTATATTAGTGTTATTTTTGTCCGCTTAAATTTTTTACATCCTGAGTAAACTTTAATATTGAAATGTATTTATGGAAAGCTAAATGAGTAACTTAGGAAATGCTGCTTGTACCTGCAGACCTAGCAAAAAACAAACTGAGAAATCAGCATGAGGAACCAAGCACCCCAGCAAACAATGAGTCATTTCAACTTCAGTATTTTGTAATGCAATTCCAGGGAGGGGGAGGTGGGAGGAAGGAGTCTGACAAATATTATAAATGCTCATTCTCTGTGCTCTGTACGTGGCCTGCACTGGAAGGTGTTATCACTGGACAGCGTGTAATGAGCTGAAGGGCTCGTAGCCTGCAGGAAGGTTCCAGGTGAGAAGGTGGTTTTGCTCAGAGACTCAAAAACAATAATTACATTGTAGTCAGGTGCTTGTACAAATATTATTCAGTTCTTTAACCCAAATATTTTAACTGCCAGTAAAGGTACTTTAAAAAAAAAAAAATAATGGTGTGTTGCCTTCCAGCACTTTGATGGCAGGTCTTGGCCAGTGGGACTCACTTGTTTGATTTGTTGAACTTTCAAGTTTGTTTTCAGAAAAATATCAGCCAGCAGGTAATGACTTTTTTCCTTCAAAATTAGTATTTTCAGGCACTTGAAACTATTGCAAGAAGGGTGTTTTCTAAGAATGTTTATCAAGTGGCACCCAGATGTACAATACATGTAGCAGCCTTTGCTATCTTAAGCCCCCTCTGTGCATGTGTAACTGATCCTGTTCACGTTTGTCAGGATAGCGGTACTTTACAATAGTTCTGTGTATAGTGCTGACTGGCCTATCTATATTGAGTGTATGGGTGCAGATTCTTGGGTGTGGTGCTTAAACTGAGAAGGATTTTCATGCTACTTAATCTTCAGCAGGTTAGAGGGGAAAAACAACTTTTTTTTCCTTAAAAATGTCTCTGAGCAGCTTACTGCTCTGGAAGGAATATTTCAAACAGGTGTTTCTTAGGGATTGGTTTTTGGTACGGGGCTTCTAGAGAAAGTAGGTAAGTAGGTAGCCTGTTGTTCCCATGATTACTGTCATCCTAACAGAACTTGTCTGGTAACTCGTCTATTACTGTGCACCTTCCCCTCATATGCCTGTATACTTAGCAGTTCTACATGCTGAATAGCTTGGATGTTGTGGGATTACCAGCTAGTGGCCAAGGATCACATGCTTTTTCAAGAAAGTGATGTAAGCATACTGCAATAGTGACACTGGAAGAATACTAGGAAATATATATTAGGGCTGTGTATTTCGTTTGTTTTTCCCTCAAATCTATGACTGGAAGAGATGTTTCTAAGATTCTGAGCTTCACAGTTCCATGAACTGCTCAAAGTGATACTGTTGGGGAGAGGAAAAAAAAGAGGTGTTCAGTTCATATTTTATATTAAGTAAGCTCACATTTCCCAGTTACCAGCAGAAAAGGTCAGGTGTCACCCAGTGGTTGCTACCCTCCCAGGGTCACTAGCAGCTGTGCAGGCAGCAGTGAGCAAGTTGCAAGTTGGAGGCTGCATCTGGCCTTGAAGCCAGTGCTGAGAAGCAACAGTGATACTAGGCATTGACCTAATTGACCATTCCAATTGACCATTGGAAAAGTGAAAAATTAAGGGAAGACAGCTTTGTTTTGCAGAGTCCGGGCTCGTGGCAGCTGAAAAGTTGAGGAAATCCTATTCAAGACACAACTTAATACTGTTTATAATTTGGCAAAGCTCTGGGCTGCTTTGCTGAGAGGGCTGATCCCATTGGCGCTGTAGAACATGTTATGAGAGAAGAGAGACTTTCCAAATACTGTTGCAAAGATGTGGGTAGAAGGGATAGTGTAAGGAAGGGAGAAAAGGACAAGTGGAAAGTAAATGGTTTTCATTCACCTTCCTCCAACACAGTTATGTGGAAATTGCTGACTTCTGAAAATCAAATTTTAGAAACCTCAGTGTGCTAAAAATTACGCAGTGCTGTGCTTTGATAGAGATGCACAAATACAAAAAATAGCTGTCAATCTTTGAAGTAAGCTTTATTAGAACACAGGAGAGAAGATTGTTTGTATCCTTACCTAACAGACTCCTAGCATAACCTAGAGAGTTATTTCAGTGTTAAATAAGCAAAAGTTAAGCTCGGCAGCTTCAGTTCTTACAAATAGATGTAATATATTGAGAAGCCATGGAAGCAGGGAGAGAGCACATAGCTACATAAAAAGGTTACGTTGGTTTGATTGTATACAGCAAGGGTCTTGCAGACTTTGAAGGCTTTCTTCTAGTCCTACATATACTGTCAATGCTGACCTGTTTTTTGGTCTTCTGTGACTTTAGTTTGCTTAAAAATAACTAATATATTTGTTTCTTTTTTATTTTTTATTTTTTTTCTTAAAAGGAGTTCCTGACTTATCTTTTGTGTTAGGTGTTTGCATCTTTGCTGTCTCACAGAGTGTCACTTTTACATAATTTGGAGATTAAATATTGCGTACCGAGCATGTAAAGTCTTGAGTTTGTTAAATGTTTCTCAAGAAATGACCTCTGTGTTTTTCTTCCCCTTTGGCAAAAACTTCATAAAACTTTGAAGTTTATTTGAGAATAAACAACGAAGTTTCTTCTCACTGTTAATGAAACACAGGAGTTCTCCATTGATGTTTAAATAATTGAATCAAAGGAGTGTTGGCTTGAATGACCCAACTGATCCCTTTTGGATCACTGTGGTGAGGGAGGAGTGAGAAATACAGATAGAAAGGACTGAAGCCAGAGGTGACTTCCTCAGTTTATACATTGGATTAAGCCTGGAGGCAACAGTTATGAAGATGTTGGTGTTATTGTCAGTTTCTGGATGAAGGGGAAAAAAGAATACTGCTGATTGGGGGGGAAAAAGAAACAGACCAAAACCAACACTATTAACCCACCAAACTCAAGAACTCAACAAGCCCCCTGCTGCTAGAACTCTGAATTTGGGTTTTTGTAAACAAAATTGTTTACAAAAGCTGTGTTGTGCAATATCTAAGCATACAACATGAGTATAAATATATATATATGTATATATATATATATATATATACTTTATATATATATATATATACTTTAAGTATATGACATGAATCATTCTCTTTGTATATTACGACTCATTAGTTATGTAACAGTACACTTGCATTAGGTTAGGGCTTACCTGTAAGTCAATATTTTGAAGGCTTTCTTAATTGAATGCTGTTGTTGTAGTGCTCTCCTAAAATACAGTTTGAAACTTTAAAAATTGAACTTTTTGATGGACTGATGCTGAAAGCAGGGTGTGAACTGGCCAGACACTCCTACCTATCAATTGTTCGACTGGGCAATCAGTAGCTCATTTGGAATGAAATCTTTCCATGCTGTAGGCATTTTCCTAACACAAACAAGTGAACTCTGAGATTAAAATTTCAGTATAATCTGCAAACCAGCATTAAGAAGCCTTGAGAACTAAGAGTGCATTCAAGTGGTGATTCATCACACACAATGCTGAGATTATTATTATTTTTTTTTGACTTGTAAGCAAATTCCCTTGAAGTATAGCTGCTAATAGCAAAGATCTGGAAGTTTATGTAACTTGGGTGACTAGCTTGCTTTTGGAGAAAGCATGAGCTGCGCTGTGCCTGCGGTTCAAGGCTGAAAGGATAAAATGCCAGTTTTATTCTGTCAGCCATGAGCTATTTTCAAATGAGTGTGGAAACAACACACCTTTGTGTACCTTGACGTCATTCAGTAGTGTAAGGGAAAAATCTTGATACTACCAACAAACAGCAGCTCTGTCCTTATGCTGTGCGCCTTACTCAAGCTGACTGGCCGCTGAACTTTATGTTAGCACATCTAAATGACACAGTGAGCTTGGCAATCTTTTAAAAGACTAAGAATTTATTGTTAAGCATGATATGCGATGGCCAATTTTTTTCTTCTCTTAAGCATGTTGATTCTTGAAAAAAAAATGTTATTGCTAAATAACTTGAGAAGCAAAACATGAAATTTCCGGTCAGTACAGGATTTCAGTTTGGACTCATCTTCATATTGGCAAATTACTGCTACCTCAGTATTCCAGTATGGTACTTAGACCTATTTATTGAATTTACATTTAAAGTGCGTCAGTCTATAGGTTCAATTTGTTTATATTGATATTACTAGTGGATTTAATGGGAATAAATTGAAGGAATCTGATGAGGAAGAAGGTAACTACCATTTTCATCAGATTCGCTCTACTGTAAATGCTCTTTTTGTATCTAACTGTTCTTTCTTCACCTGCTTTGCTTAGATTTGCAAACATAGAGTAAGGGAACTCATATAAATAGCTTGTGTAATAGCTAAAATAGCTATAATTTATGTGTGTAACTTAATAGTTAACTAACATAAATAGCTTGTATAATAAAAATAGCTTGTATAATTTATGTGTGTAACTTAATAGTTCATCAGATACAGCCTAGTTTTTGAGTAACACGCAGTGCCTGAGGAGTTATCAGCATTGCATTTAGAAAACTGTTGTAAGACATCTACTTGCTAATGTAGCTGTTCAGCATCCTTTTAAATCAAAGGTAGAACTGTGGGGGTGATAGACCTCTAAACCTTTCTTAACTGCTGCTGTTGAGAGGATGGGAGGAAAGTTATTTCTGAACTTTAATTAAACAGATTACTTGCTTTATTTTTGTGTATGTTTCATATGTTGTGAATAGGAAATTTGGACTTTTCTGCTTAAGTCTCTTGCAGTAAAAACCATCTGTATCGAGAAATCTACAACTTTTTCAAGGTACTGCGCGGAAAAACTCTGTAATGTATTACAACTTCACTTACATTCAGGTGTTCTCCTTGGGTGAAGGTCTTCATGTCTTCCCTCTGTTTCCAAAGGGTGTCAGACTGCTATAAGCTGAGATGATGCATTTATCTATGGCAGAGAGGTTTGAATATCTAAGAATATTCTTTACTCATAATGCAAGATATATGGCTTTAGGTATCGTGTTTGTGGTGCTTAAGTGTTTTAGAGGTACCAAGTAGGCTTGGAGTCACAGCAGAGCTTAAGCTTATTTTCAAAAGTATAACAAATAAGAACTGGGGATATTTTGTAATGTTTTGTAATCTGTTTAGTTTCGTAAGACTTAGACACAGGGCCCTTTTTGTATTTTTGAAGTATTTCACAGTTTAACAAATCTCTTAATACTCTTGTACCTCATGGTCGTGAGAAAAGGTAGAAATGCTGAATATTAGTTGGTGCAAGGGGTCTTCTACTTAACCGCAGTTGTCTTGGTTGTCTCTAGAGTCACTTCTTAACAGCGGGCTTTGAATACTAATGCCTTGTACTGGCTGAGGAGGCATAGAATGAACTTGTCTTGTTATTGTGGAAAAACATGAAAAAGACTGAACCACAAATTCAGAACAACAAGCTTGCATGTTGCCAAACAGCTGACCTTATCCTCCCTAATTACACTAGGGCTTTATCTACTCATTTTTAGCTGGTATTTTTCTTTGTTAATGTTGCAGTTTGACTATTAATGTTTATTCTTCATAAGTGTAATAGGAATGTAGTGAAACTGATGGCTTTTAGAAATGTTTGCATGTTTCAGTATATTTATAGCTCTATCCAACAATTTCTAGAAATACATTAATCTTATTTTTAAAAAAAGGCATTTTTACTTTTGATAAATACCATCCGAAATCTATGACTGATAATACACATGTTGAATTTGTCAAGCGTGACAAACCAAGTACAGCAGACTTACTGGGAGAAGGAGGTCTTTAATAGATTTTTTTTTTACCAGTAGCAGAAATGAAAGCTGCAAAGTCGAAGATGGAACGAGTTTATTCCATATGTGTACTATTTTAATTTGTCTTCCGTATGAAAAACTATTAATGTATTTTTTATTTTTTTTTTATTTTTCCCCTCGCCACCTTAGGGAGGCAATAATGCAGGACACACAGTCGTTGTGGATTCTGTGGAATATGACTTCCATCTTCTGCCAAGTGGGATTATCAACCCAAAAGTCACTGCATTCATTGGTGAGTAGGATATCTCTGAAGCAAAACCAGACAATAATGTGGTTTCAAACTTTTGACATAATAAAACAACAAAATATACTCAAGGACAGACAGAAACAGACAGAAATTTTCCCTCAAATTCTTGCAGGCTTGAGCTTTGCTTAAGTTTGGATTATGGATGTTTCTTTTGTCTTGGATAGGTCATTTTTGTTGTTATTGTTCTATCAATGCAAACAGCTAACTGCCAAGCATATCTTCATTTTTCTTTCCCTCTTTTTTTTTTTTTCCTATCAATGATTTCTTTTATTGTCACAATTCCTCCTCCATTTTATTCTTCAGCCTCCATAAATGACTACCAGTACCATTAGCCACTTTCTTCCCTTTTCCATTGAATTGCAGAAGGAATGTTGATTCCAAGAAGATCCATGTACTGTGTAGATCTTGTCAAAAGGTCTCTTCAAGAGAGTACACTAGAAGATTTGGGCCAGTGACAGTACTAAGTGATGTCAGGATCCTACGGTTTGTTTGCTTTGCAAAAGGAGGTTTAGGCTGTCCTCTGTTGCTCCATACTAATACACTTACCCATTTTTACTCTTGGAATCCTGTTTCTGGTCCTACTCATTTTCCTTTGAATGGTTTGTATGACTAACTTACTTAGAAATTTTAAAAGCTACACAGTATTACTTCCTGAAAATGAAGGTGAGCTTAGAACAATCCTATAGCTGTGCATGTGTTCATGTGCTCTTTCACAAATGAAGTTGTTTCTGCATTACTTAAAAACTATGACCTACCAAGATTTTCAGCTGGCTTTTTTGACACCACAAACTCCCATCCCTTATACAATGTTTTTATACAAGCCAGGATTTTGTTGTTATGCTCCTTCCCACTACTTCTTCCTGCACATCTCGTTTCTTTGGTCCTATAGTCATATGTCTCAGCTTGGGTCTTGTACAAATAGTAAGTGGTCGTTGTCTAGTCGTTAGTTTGCTAACTAACACAGCAACTGAAGAGCATCTTTCAGTACCTGCTGAATTCTTGGGATTGGTTTGTGGTGGCTGTGTGCTTGCAGTCAGTGTTAATGCTGTACTCGATGGGAATTTGTCAGTGGCTCTTTTATATTATGATTTCTTAGTTGAATTGCTTTGGATTAACTCTCTGTCTAGTACTTCTGTGGACAGTGCCCAAATAGACATGGAAATATAAGTACCCTCTGATGGAGGGGAGGTTGGGATGCTAATTTCTCCTAGTTTTGCGGGCTGTGACAGACATTACTGCTTTTATTTTCTTTTGGTATGCTGTTGTATTATGTTTCTTTTAAATGTTGTTTCTGGAAGCCTGTGAAAAAGGATGTTCATTTGCTATGTTCTCTTTACTGGACTCAGGTCAAGGAGGGAAAAGCACCTTATAAAACTGCAGTGGGCAGGAGAGAGCTTTTCACAAATCTTTATGTGCCCATCTCTTGGCCTTGTCTATTCGGAATTTTGTTGTTCTAGTTTCTTTTAAGATTGTTGCATTGTTGTGTTTAAAACTCTTTTAGAGGTTCTAACGTATTTAGTAAGAAGAAAAAAATTCTGCTTAGCTTAGGTTGCACTAAAAGGGTTTATAGTTTTGAAGAAGAAAAAGTGTGAGAAGAACAGAGGGAAGAAGTGATTAGGATTGTGCCCCAGAAGTTTTAGCAAAGTTGTTTTCAGTAGTCAATATTTTAATGTTCAAAATGCTTGTATTATTAGGTGATTAAACTAGAAGATTTGCATATAATTCCAAATGGCAGGTCCCTTCATTCTTTTATAGACAGTCTCATACTAACAGCTTTAAGTCTACTGACTGTGGCATCATCTGAAGATGGTTCAGTTCTGGTGTATGGAAATGTTTCTTAAAGCTGTTGTTGATACTGGTTAATTGCGTAGTCTGTTTCTGAGCAGTGAGGCAGTGTGGCAATTCTGTTTCCTATAGGAAAGTGAGTTTGCTTCTGATGGAACTTTTAAATGTTTATTTTTGCTAGTCTCCTAATCACCCAAAATCTCTACGTGGAATATTCTGTGTCTTTACAGGTGAAGAGGCCTGAGGGAGTGCTGATGTTGATGATGATGTTAGAAATGTGCAAAACTTTTAAAACTATTGGGTGTTTAAAATTAGGTGTAAAGAGGGAAGTTAATTTTAGAAATGAGGAAGAGGAAGTTGCTTTCTGAATGGTCCCACAGTGTTGTTACTGTTTTTCTGATCTAAATTGAAAGTTTGAGCTTCTCAAAAAGGCACACTTTGGATATAAATCAGTCTTTTATAGATTAATTCCTAAAATAAAAATTGTAATGTATTGAAAGTTTAAAAAAATAAAATACTGTGTGTGCAAAGCATGAAGTGACTTTGAATTGATTGAAATATTATTCTTCCATGTTTGACATGATTCATTATACTTTGTGTAATGGTCTTTTTTTTCCTCAGGAAATGGTGTTGTAATTCATTTGCCAGGACTCTTTGAAGAAACTGAGAAAAACTTAAAGAAAGGAAAAGGTGAGGAAATCATAAGTTACTGGTCCTAAAATAGCTTGTAGATACTTCCTACTGTCTTTTGAGATTTAGGCTGAGGATGCTTTCTGTAGAGGTTGTGTATAGTAACTTTTTTCCAGAACTCCATTTACTGGCTTCTTTCTGACAGAAGTCTTGCTAAAAGACCCAGGGCCTTGATGGGAAATATAGACAGCCAAAAGGTATCTGTACAACTTAGAAACAGAACGTGTTCTAAATAAGAATTATCTGCAGACATTTGTTGCTTTGAGCAGTGAATTTGATAAATAAAACAAACTGTTCAAGTACGTTAGCTGTTAAAGACACTTTACCTCTTCTAATCTTAGCATGTACTGTGATGATGAGTGTTAATGGAAGTGAGTGTGACAGTGATCCTCTTGATTCAGAGTTCTCTCTTTGGCTTCTTGCTGTCATGTCTGTGGCCATGTTTGATAGCTGTCTGCTAGAAATGAGGTAAATCAACTGAATTTTTCATAAGTGTAAAACTACTAATTGATTGCTGAAGTTGAAGAGCTAGTGGAGTATCAGGAATTCTTTCTCAGAATAGGCCTGATTTGTCTTAGTTCTGTGGGCTGATGTTTAGTTTTAATTATTGAAATCTATTCTTTTTTTCTCTGAAATGTGATTGCTCATTAATAGATTGACTGAAGACAAAAAGTATTCATTTACACATCAAAAGAGAAAAATGCTATGCAAAGCATAATTTGAAATATCTTACTTTTGTCTTTTAAGGGCTAGAAGGCTGGGAAAAAAGACTAGTAATTTCTGACAGGGCTCATATAGGTAAGTTCCCAATTTTATATTTCTCTCTGAACTTTTCATGGCAGTAAAGAGTGACTGTTTTTAGCCATTTCTCTACATTTATAGTGAAATTTCTTTGGTTTACATCTCTGTATGCTAGACATTATAACTGCTTTGGTTTATTGAAAGGCACTAAAAAAGAACTTGTGTGTCATATGGGCACCCCCTCCTAGGTTTATATTGTGAAGTGACTCTTCAGTCCCAATTTGTGATCTTAGCCTGGAAAGGGGGTTCACTTTTGAAGCTGGAAATGAGATATGAGAAGCAGTCAAAATGTGCTTCTAGAGCTAATTCACTGAAGGACTCATTTCCTCCTTCCATGTAAAAGCATTTTTACTTTCCTTTCATTAAATATATCAACTTTGTTTGGGAAACCACATGACTGGATGTGACTTCCAAAGTAATGAGCTCCATACCAACTAAAATGCCGTTTACTACGGAAAAGAGATTTTATCTGTTGGGATCAAGACAGTGGCATTTCTTCTCTCAGGGAGGTCATGAATCAAGCTTTAATTCAGGTTTGTTCCAGAAGACTCTAAACTTCAGTTTAGAGTCTGGAAAAAAAATGTTGATAATCCAAAACACCAAGACGGAGCTTCAGTGCTGGAGGCTTTTTCTCCTAGCCTGTCTTCACTACATAAATTCCTGCTGTAAAATAGATTTAGTGACATAATAGTTACATAACTGCATGAATTAGGAAATAGAGTTATTGATGCTGTGGTAGTTTTCTTCTGAAGATGGCAGCTTCTGAAGTGTTTATCAGACAAAAGCTTATGACATGGGGAAGAAAAAGGATTTTTTAAAAACTTATCTGGAAAACAAATAGCTCAGTGAGTGAATGTGTTGTTTCAGATTAAATACCCCTTTATTTTGGAGTAATTGCTCTTCACTTGAGCTAGTTGAGTAACAGTTCCTAAATTTCTAAAATTCTTTTTGATAGTAGAATCACTGTATGTGAATTCTTTGGGGTGGTTATGTTGTTAGAGGAACTGTTCTGTGGTGATTACATTACAATGGCAGCACCATGAAATTTTCATGGGTAGACAGGTCCTGAGCAAAAAGAACTAGTTTTGACTGATCATTCAGCCTTTTATCTTAATGGAGTTGCAGATGCTTCTGCTTAGAAAATTTTGAAGGGCAGTCTTGAGATCTGTTTGTATTATAAATGTCTTCTCAGAAATGAATGTTGGCAGTCTGTGAGCAATTAGTCTGTAACAAAAGATCAACTTAAAATATGCTCAAGCTGGTGATCTAATCCTTTAAATTATGGGAATGCATGAAAAGAAACATTCAAGTAAATTTGGTGAGGAAAGCAAGGAAAATCACTTCTGTTCTAGAGAAGCTGAAGCTCTTACTGAATGAAAAAGTACTTTGCAAGATTTCTATCCTACCTGTGTAGGAGTAGATTAATTCTTTAATTTTGAGGATATAGTGCTTAAGAAAAATGAGCTGGCATCAGTTAAACTGGAACAGAGTTTGACTCCGTTCAAATTTGTCATGAACCTTTTCAAATTTATTTTTTATTTCTACAGTGGACAGAGAATTAATGGAAGATGTATTTTGCATAATCCTTACCTGTCATTAATAATGTGTAATACTTGAAAAAATAAAAAAAAACAAAAAAAACAGGGCTTGTAAAGTTGACTTCTGTTATCTTTGAGAAACAGTTGCACTGGTTTTCATGAGCAGTGTTCATGAGATCTTTACCAAATTATTACTATTTCCAAAAACTTTTGAATTTGTACTGTAAAGTGGTATAAGAAATCTTTAGAATGAATGAGTACTCTTACTTAAAGTTCCCACCATAAATTTCAGCAGGATGTCATCTTTGCATAACCTGTTGTCCTGGATTTCTTTTACCTGCATGTTTTCTTTTCTGTCCGTTTGCTCTATTGAGCCACTGGAAGCTTGAAATGTTTTAGCTTTTCTATGGGAGATGTGTTATGCAGCTTGCAAGTCTACTAAATAAACACAGAGTCTCTGAATAACTGCAGAACTCAGGGTGGGGAGGTGGGTGAGAAGTAGTTTGTAAAAGAGGAGGAAAAAACTCCGGTCATTTTATTCCCCTCTCATCAGTGTGTGTATATATTTTTTTCCACATTGATGAACACGACTAAAATTGGTTTGAACAGAGCATTACTGATATGGTTGTTTGTTTCATGCAGAATTTATACTTACAGAAGTTATTTTTATTTTTTAGTATTTGATTTCCACCAAGCTGCTGATGGCATCCAAGAACAGCAAAGACAAGAACAAGCAGGAAAGAAGTAGGTACTTTAATGGATGGCTTAGTACAAAGAGGAATTGATGTATTGGATTTTCATTACTGATTGTCATCAAACATAAAATGTTCCCTTGTAAGTCTGTAATGTGGAGTGTTCTGGAATTGCCTTCTCTTTTGTCCTGCAGTGGCTAGTAAAATGTTACATTCCTAATGAAAGAGTTTCATCTAGATATTTTGCCCTCTGGAAAAGTTCCTGGTTCCCAGTTTGCCTCATAAAAAAGGGTTCTTGCTCCTTAGCATTTTCATTGGTTACAGGAAATATGTTGCTGCAAATCTACATTTAAAAGTACTGTTTTATTGTCTCCAAGTAATTAAAAGGTCTGATAGCACTAATTTAGTTTCTCAGGATGCTTCAGTTTTAGAATTACATGTTCATATTTCCTAGATTGTGTTGCTACTGACTTCCTGAGGATTTTGAAAGTTTTAAAAACTAGATGCAATGCTTCTTACACTATTTCTAAGTAGCTCCTTTCTTGGGGATAGGGAAAGGGCTGGCAGCATTCAGTGTGAAGAGTCTACAGCTGGCAAGTAATGTAGGACTTCCAAAGTACCAGTAAATTTAATCTCTCTACATGGATGAGAAGCAATTTAGTCTTCCTTACTGAGACCCGTAAAGCGTTATCATCCTTGACAGTAACCTTTCAAAGTGTCTGATTTGGGCATATCTTGCTTCACACAGGCTGCTATTGCACGTTAACTCGTCAATTGTTCTTTAGGTTGGGTCATTTTCACACTTGACTGGGCTGTACCAGCTGTCTTGTTAGCTGTTCTCTTAGGAATTAAAAAGCAAACAGAGCATGTGTGTATATATATTTTTTATGAGACTATATTTTCATATCTATTCTATTCATAGCTATTCTAGAGCAAAGACTGTGGAGTGTAAGCTAAAACTGCTACATGGTAATATCTGTGATTTAAAAATACCAGGAGTCATTGAGCTATTTTATTAGTCAACATTGAAGATTACAAGGAAAAGCACAGTAACGAACACCTTCATGAATTAATTTATTTAAAAGAACTTTGGCCTCTAAAAAAGTTACATTTAAAGCTAAGAAATTTAAGTCCCTCTTAGAAGTGCTGTGTCTGTTTTTCCCTTTAGCCTTATTATGTTCTTGAAGTTCTGCGGTGATCATACAGTTCCCAAACTTATTAAATCTTCTGATGGCTAAAAGCATTAGGCCATCTACTTCCTCCAAAATATTAATGCTAAACGACTGGAGTGGGGGAAGTATTTTACAGATTGGTTGAGCACAGGATCTCAGAAACTGATCATTGGAAGGCTTCTGCTTGTGGGAGGAAGAAATCTGGAAGAGCTAGCTAGTATGTCTAACTGTAGATTTGACTGTATAGCATGTTTTGTATTAAACTTTTGTGTCTTAACACTTCAGATTTGAGTACTGTAAATATTAAGTTCAATTTTTGTCTGAATATTTCTGTCCAGTTTCACTAGCTTCCCTTCCAGAAAGGTTGTAGAAAAGGTAATCTAATAGAGAAGTAGATATGCTTACGCAGTTTTTTAATGTCAGTAAATACAGTCTTCTGAAAGCATAACTCCTTTATGAATTGATCTGCCTTAATAAATAGAAACCAATTCTTTTTTAAAAAATTATTTGAGAGGGATATGAATTGAGGTGGAGGCTAGAGCCAATTATTTAAGGCCACAATCTCCTGATGTATTTAAACAATACTGTTAGGCAAAGTTAATTGGAATGTCTTTCATATTGGACTGCAGACAAACATATCACACCCTGAGATCAATCTAATCAGAACATTTGTTGGTTTGCTTTTTCCAAGGTTATTCTTTTGAATCTAGTTCAAGCTTGTAATGGTCTAGCTAAAAAGAATTAAGTACTGATCATGACTGTATTTCAGTTTAGTTGCATATCAGTTGCTACCTGCTACCTTTTAATATAGAGTTTAGACATGACCTTGGGATTAGCTTGTACCTTATGGAGTAGAATGGAGTCTTTCTTGAATTATGTTACGACCTTCAAGGCAGTTTAAAGGAATCATGTTTGATGTTCTTGCTGTTCCGGTATCAGCTGGAAAGATCCATATAATATTAAACAGTAAAAATCAGATTTCTTTTTTCAGTATTGACTTTATTCTTTATAATGATACATGGCAAAGATTTTGCAGTCTTTCAGATTGTCACTTAATTGATATGGGACTGTTGCTCATATTTAGCTGGCTGGCTTAAAAATTAGTAGGTAAGGAGGGGTAAGAACAGTAATTTAGTATTCAGAATCAGCAACAGTTGGAAATGTTTCTCAGTCATTTTGTGTGTATGTACATCATATTTGTATGTGCAGCATTTTGAGCACCAGTGTCACTCTTAGATGTTTGGCAGTATTTGTTTTCCAGGCTTCAACTGAGACCTTCAGAATTAAACGAAGTATTTCTCACAAAGATTTGAAAACAATACTGTTCATATTTTTCTTTAGCTCTTCTTAAAATAAGCATCTTGGAAGGAGTATGGTTACTTTCAGTTCATAGCGTTTCAGGATACTGTTCTAGAATTTGCTGCCTTGGGTAGAAAAATTGGGATTTATATACAAATAGATAAATAAAATTGATTGAAATACAAGAAGTTACTGGTCTGAAAACAAAAGTATGTAGAATGTGAATATCTTCATGCCTGTGAGCAGTGATGTTCAGAAGCTGTTAACTACTAAAAGTATCTGGTGTTTTTAGACATTTAAAACAAGGTTCTCAATAACCACATTTCATTTTATGCTAGGGGTGTATTAACTTTAAAGAAAAAAAAAAAAAACAAAAACAAAAACAGTTTTATATCAATCGTAATTTCTCTTATTACCTTTTAAAGTTTGGGAACTACCAAAAAAGGAATTGGTCCAGTATATTCTTCAAAAGCAGCTCGAAGCGGACTCAGAATGTGTGATCTTGTATCTGATTTTGATGAATTTTCTGAGAGGTAACTTTTGTATTTTAATGCATGTTTCAAGCATAATTTTTAATTTGTGGGTGTGCCCTTGTGTAAACAATTACAGCAGGTTGATGTTTGTTTATTAACCCGTTCTGCTCAAAAATGATTTAATTTAACAAAATAATTGTGGATGTTCAGTCTGTACGTCATAGGGTCATTGGAGGTGAGAGAAGGAGAACAAACGAAACAAACCTCTGACTTTTGTCTTCCAGATTCAAAGTGTTAGCCAATCAGTACAAAGCGATATATCCCACCTTAGAGATAGATATTGAAGGAGAACTGAAAAAACTCAAGGTAAGCCTGTTTCTGTCTGTTAAGTGATGTAGTCACCGTGTGCAGTTCCTGGTACATAAATCTTGAGGCGACTGGCTCTCATACTTCTGTGATGAATTAAAATACCTATCCTATGACATTGATATTTATCCATTTAAAAAACCTTCTAACAATACCTTTAAAAAAGCACCTTTGACACCCTGCTTTATGCAGCATTTAAAAACTCGGTTTCAAGGGAACTATTGTAAACTTTAAGAAGAGGACTTGTTTTGAGAGAATTATTATTTGACTTTCGCTTACTCAGACACACTGGCTAGAAAAAACAAGCATCAAGGTTGTGGTTGGGGAAGGCAGAACATTGTTGGAACATTATGAACTGAAGTAATAAAGCCTTAGGGGGAAAAAAAAAAGACTTTTTTCATTGTTGTTAGTCAACCTAGGTCTGTTGTTAGTAGGTTGATAGCAGCAGAAGTAATGAAGCCTGATTATCAGCAAACAACTCTTGTGGTTAAATATGAAGTCTGATTTGATTCTCCCTGTACTCACCTGAGACACTTGTGAGATTTCTCAATTGTGTTGATTCTCTTATGTCTACTAGTACAATTTCAGCATGCAATGTTCTTTGTCTTATTTTTTTCTCAGCATTTTAAGAGTTTAATTTTCTGAGATTTTCTTACCCCTTAGAGAATGTCAACCAAATTTGACATGAGTTAAAAATAGTGAGGTATTTGTGGAACAGAGGAGGGCATGCACAGTTACATATGTTTAATTCTTACAGAAAATCAGGCTGAAGAAATCATCCTTCTCCTATCTTTAGTTTAGAATCGAGTATGTGGGAGCTCTTTAGAACTTCAGCTTTGTTCACTTTATATCTGTTGAATTGAAGTACTTACATCAATATGTAGGACTAAAAATCAGTTTCATTTGTATGTGTTACAATGGTTTGTAGTTTACACGTAATGCACATTAGGTTTACGGAATACCTAAAATGCAGTGGTAGGATGGAAAAACATGTAATTGTAGCTTGAGGAAAATTACTTATGTGTAATACAGCATGGGGTTATTCTCAAGCTTGAATATTTCTAAGTATTTAAAATTCTTAAAGAAATTGGATTTTTTCTTTTTTTTTTTAATTCAATGGACTGTATGTTCTGTATATGTAAAGCTTGAGTATAATATTCTTCCTTCCCTTGTTCACATATTATAGCGTATTTCTTTAGCATTTATTTTACATCTTTGCATTTGCTTTTCCTTTTCAAAAGGAAGCAAGAGTATAAATGTAAGCACTTCCACTCTGATTGTCTTCTATTATAATGAAATTATAGTATCCACTACTCTTATTCTTTAGGCCTACATGGAAAAAATAAAACCAATGGTAAAGGATGGTGTTTATTTCATGTATGAGGCTTTACATGGACCACCAAAGAAGATCTTAGTAGAAGGTGCAAATGCAGCGCTACTGGACATAGATTTTGGTAGGTATAACCCTTCCAAGATGCAGGTTGCTGTACATTTGTTATTGCTGTATATTTTATATACATTCAATATGAACTCTTCTGTGCATACATGTTCTTGTGGAACAAATGTTTTGTATTCCACAAGAACTCTACTCTGTGATTACCAAACAAGCAGTGGAAAAAAAAAAGTTTTTACATAAATGTTTTCAAGGAGCTCAAGAGTCTCCCAAGATCATTTCTTGATTGTTTCTCGCTCAAAGTGACAGTAAGGATTGGGTGATTAAATTATTTTTTGAAAGAGATTGTAACTGGTACTTCAGCGTAATGTATATTTCATGCAAAATAGCTCACGTGTCTATAAATCTTGGGAAAACACTTAGAAGGAATAATGGAAGTCTCCATAATAGAGAGACAAAGCATGTATGCAAAATACTTACAGTACAATCTTCCAAAGTCAGTGTTTTCAACTCCATGTAACAGTGTTTCACTGTTCCACAATGCAAGGAAAGACACTGAGAATCTGGATTGTTAAGCGCAGGAAAAGCAGATCATGTCTGAAAATCATCAGGTGTGTCTGTAATATTGACAGAGTTATCTGGGTTTTATCCTGCCTGTGCTTTGAGAAGCAGATTGACAGAGGAATCTCTGTTCTCTCCTCAGACGGATATTTCCACTTGGTTGGGCACCTAGGTTGACAACAGTCAAGTCTCAGTCAAAAGATTTGACCATACCAAATTTGATTATTGATTGTTCTGGATGAGGCTATTTTTTGTGCCTCGTTGCACAGAAGTTTTAATACCAACACAAATGTTATAACTGCATGTCTGTAAGTGCTGAAGATGGTAAATCCATAGTCTTGCATTTCTGCCACTTTTCTGAAGCCTGTGATGATGCTTGCACGTGTCTCTGTGACTATGTCTGATTTTCTGTATTTTAAACACTGGGTGAGGATAAACTACTGTCAATTTACCAATCTGGGAGCTGAAAATGAGCAAGAACTACCTAATTGACTCCAGCTGTGACATCCACTAGCTGTAGAATCTGGCAGTAAAGAGTAATTCAGCTACTCTGACATAGAGAAATACAGACTTAATTAGTGCTTGTGAACTGCTATTGCAAACATAACGTTACACACATAAACCAGTGTTTCTCTACAGAGATTTGAATTGAGCAAAATAAATAAATAAATAAATAAAAAACCCACCAACCCAAAATTAGATATACCTGATGGTAGGTACGTAGTTTGTAAAACTTTACTGAGCAGTTTCTAATTGCTTCTATTTTTTTGTACTGTTGTATTGCTTTTGTCTTGATTGTTCTTTTCCCATCTCTGATACTTATTCTGGAAAAAAAAAAAATGGAAAAAAAAAAAAAACATCTGCAGCATGAGGTAGAAAGCTGATCTTTTGTAGGAAGTTTAACTCTTTAAGCTATATTTTGTTTTCCAGGCTGAAGGCTAAATATTTAACCAGAGACAAACTAATCACCAGTCAACTAGATTATTTTCTAGAAGTTGGCTTGCTTCTTTTTTTTAATTAATTCCTATATTCCTATATTCCTATTTTCACCTGTGGCAATCATTTTTTTCCAATTGATTTTTTTTTTTTTAAGCAAAACTCTTTTTTTGAATTCTACTCCTCCTTGTGATTTCTTAGCATTATATTATGTTGACCAGCTCATAGAGCGTGTTATTTTTCCTCCAGAAACATAAAATGATAAACCTGTATTTTCTGATCTTTTTATATCATTTTCATATTGATCTCTTTTCAAATTTTCACATTGTTGCAATAGTGAATCTATTTTATATAACGTGAGGCATGATTTCCTGGAATCTTACTCCAATTTTTTACTTGTATGATCATTCAGAATCGTTAGATTCTGCTTTTGTACCAGTTGGAATCACAGATCTTCAGATCATAGAATCACAGAATGGCCTGGGTTGAAAAGGACCGCAGTGATCATCTAGTTTTAACCTCCAGCTGTGTGCAGGGTCACCAACCGCCAAACCAGGCTGCCCAGAGCCACATCCAGCCTGGCCTTGAATGCCTCCAGATGTTTAAGTACTTTGAATTCTGATGAAGCAATGACAAAAAAGGCTACTAAAGTAGTAATTCTATTTGTGCTCTTTTAATAAGGAGGGATCAAGCAGTGTACGTAGGATCTAAGAGCTTATTAAATCTGACTGCAGAATACACATAGTATATGGTGTTGGCTTTTGTTTTCCTATTTTTCATGTATTGTAATATCTAGGTAATTGCAATGTACCAGTGATCCTTACCAGGTTTGACATGTAAAATCTGTTCTAAAAACAAACAAACAAAAACAAAACGGTGTTTATGTGATTTTTAAACTCATTTATTTTTTTTAATAGGCACATATCCATTTGTGACTTCATCGAACTGCACAGTTGGTGGAGTTTGCACAGGTCTGGGCATGCCACCACAGAACGTTGGGGAAGTGTATGGAGTTGTGAAAGCGTATACAACTAGAGTTGGAATTGGTGCCTTTCCTACAGAACAAGATAATGTAAGCATTATTTTCCTTTGGCTTGACATATTACTGAGTTAAATATTGTGTCTGTCTTACATTAAATCAGTATTGCTTCTAAAAAAGACAACTGTGTTTAGATACCTCATTCTTCCAGTTCTGTTATTTATATGTTTGTTCTTACTCACTGTGTCATAATGACTGAAGTTCCTATGTTTGTTGTCACCAGTAAGTTAAGTGAGTTCCATGTTACTGTTTCTGGTATAAGAATAGCCTTGATTGTAAGAAACTGTAATATAGTTCTGTTCATTTTCAGCAGAAAGTGTTTGGGCAATGAGCTGAGGTTTTTGAGATGATTAACAAAATTTCTTCACTTGGGATGGTGAGGCCCTGGCACTGCTGCCCAGAGAAGCTCTGGGTGCCCTATCCCTGAAGACGCTTAAGGCTGGGTTAGATGGAGCTCTGGGCAGCCTGAGCTGGTGGGTGGCAGCCCTGCCCATGGCTGGGGGTTGGAACCAGATGGTTTTTAAGGTCCCTTCCTATCTACGATGTTAAATGATTCTATCATTCTAAACTGTGCTTCTGAGACTGCCAAATCTAATTGACAATTTATTAGATCTTTCTGTGGAATAGAAGGCTAGAGCAGGAGGAATTTTCGAGAGACCTGTTCAGATAGCATTCTCTGAACAGGGAGTAGAATTCTGTATTTCTCTGTTCTCGGCTGACAACTTTGTGGAAAAATGGGGGAAAAGTTTTAAAGTAATTTATGGTATTATAAGATAGTGTTAAAATGCATGATGCAGATGTATGCTTCCTGCAGATGAAAAGAGACTCACGTAATAGTACTACTGTTTGCTAGGAAATTGGAGAATTGCTGCAAATGCGGGGTAAAGAGTTTGGTGTTACCACTGGTAGAAAGAGAAGATGTGGCTGGCTGGACCTTGTGCAACTCCGATATGCCTACATGATTAATGGCTTTACTGCGTAAGTTGTTTCGACAGCTTTGCTGGCAACTTGATAGGAAAATTGTGATATGCTTTGGATTACTCTAAACCTACCTAAATACATGCTTTACTTACATTGTCCTGTTTTTCTTGTCGCTTGTTCTTTTCACTTAAAATACCATGTTTTGGTTATGCAACCTGGTGTTTACACAGCCAGTATTTTATTATTTTGATATTTTAAGGACAGGCACGCGTGGCATACGACAAGAGCAGACAGCAACAGGCATTGTGCTCTGAAACCAAATTAAATGAATGGTCATAAAGTATCTTGGTAGCGTTCTGGCCAATTAAAATTCTACCACTTAAAACTGTAGCCCACTCAAGAATGCTCATTATTTGAATTTTGCACTCTTCTTCTAGTGCTAGATCTAAGTGCACAATCAAAAGGCTGTTTTTGTTGTTGTTTTTTAAGTCGCCAGGAAAATGAATGGAATAGTGTCACAGAGGCTGTTTTTCTGTGGGAAAAAGAATTAATGGCAGTGTGCTCAAAGTGCAGGAATCAGTTTTCTCCTATGTTTTTAAAATGTGTTGAAAGTTGAGAGGAGTTAAAAAACATATTTAAACAGAGTAATGTTCCTTTATAGATTGGCTCTTACCAAATTGGATATCTTGGATGTATTTCCAGAAATCAAAGTTGGTGTTGCATACAAACTAGATGGTGAAGTCATACCTCATTTTCCAGGTAAGGCCACTTGTTCAACAGTTTTAGATATTGTTCAAATGCAACCTGAAACTTGAATACATTGGACTTTTACTTGTAAAATTTATGACAGGAATTTGTTACTTCAGCACTAAGCCTTCAAGGTCTTCTGAGATACACTCTGCACTATACCTGTACTGCAGTGTTATTTGCCTACTGGAAAGAGCATCTAAAACATCTGAAACTTAAATGTTATTTGCTTTAGCCCTTTCCTTTGAATCAGCCAGCATTTCCTTCAGGCTGCATCTGAAACTATTCATCCCCCTCTTCCCACAGGACAAGACTATTTAGATGTGCAGTGAAACAGATGAGGCTACTGTTCCAGCTGAAAAGCCAGATAAAGTCAGATCTTTTGTGCTTTTTATTTTTTAACAAGTCAGTACCCCTTAACTCACAGAGCAGCCAGGAAATAATCAGGCACACCTGCACAATGTAAAAGAGGAAGGGAGGAGAGGTGCAAGGAGGAAATAAACAGTTCTGGAGAAAATAAGAGTATATTTCAGTACAGGAGCAGCATAGCATGATGGAAACTATAGTCCCACTCTGAGGAGGACAGTGGCCAAAAATATATCTGGCTGCTAAAATTTTTTAAATGCTATTTTTAAGGTAACACATCCTTTTTGGTTTTCTTGTACAAATACTCCAGAGAAAGGAAGAACGTTGTTCAGTAGTAGGGATTGGGCTTTCTGGTTTTGTGATGTTGCGCATACATACATTTTTGATCTAGTTGCTATCTTGGGGTTTGAGGTGGGTCAGAGATAATAAAATGCAACTCAGAAAAGATTTTAGGTAGTTTACATATGTAATTATGTATAAAGACATTAGCAGTGATCTGTCAGTAGTCCTTGAAATTAGTATGTCTGGGGAAATTTGTAGTTCTGTTCTTCGGTGTGCTTGATGGAGTTCTCTCGTTGATTTGCCCTCTGTTATCTTCAAACAAAAGTGCCAGCTAAAAATATGAGTGCATATTGAGTAACATAATGTGTGATTTATTCAGGAAGTTTAATGGCCATTTTGTGCTAAACCAGGAAATGGTTTTCCCCATGTAAAACTCGAATATTGTTTCCTTGTTATCTTTTCCAAAAAATAAAGGAAACTTTTGTACTTGCAATAGCCTTTGAACATTATGGACAGTGTGCATTGGAATTGAGGGCTACTCCATAGGTACTCATCTGTAGCCCTGTCATTTAACCTGAGGATTATTTGTGCTGTCTTATGTTCAGGACAGAAGACATCCTTTGGCAGTCCATCGTTAAGGATGACTTAAGTAGATGGCCATGCTTTCCAGAATGAAGATTTAATTCAGTGATTTATATATATATATCGTGTCTCAAATGGGACCAGAATCTTGTTAAGGCTCCTGAAGGCAGACTTTGCTCCCTGCATGTGCCTGTATAACAGGAAGCTGACCTTTGGCCACTGCAGTACAATATGACTCTTTTAACTGATTTAGCTGTTAAGGTTTCAGTAGAAACGTAGTAGAAGCTGTGATTTTTGCTGCGGGCATGTCTTCCAGAATTGTCAGAAGGAGTTTGAGCTGATTATCCCTTAAGCTGGAAGATGCTGTCTCTCACAGTACCTCTGTGTTCCCCATCTCTCTCTTTCACTGCTATACTCTTCAATATTTGATTGTGTTTTCTAAACCTATTCTGCAGGTTTCTTGTAACACCAAGCCCTAGCTCTTTGTAGGAAAGCAAAAGGTAACTGTCTTCCCCTTTCATTTTACAGGCTCTTAGATATTTCTTAACTTGCTACTTTGATATTTTGAATTCAATCTAGAAAAGTTCTTGTCTTGAAATCTTTCACTAGCAGGATATTTTTCTCTCTGTCCCTTCCCCCCCATCTCATTTTCTTGGAGATGTTGATTCTTCGTGTGAAATGACTGTCTCCAAATTATAAGCAGGGTACTAACATCTCAGGAAGAAAAAAAAGACTCTTATTACGTAGATTCTAGATTTTTTTTAGCTGAATCTGAGAATTGTAGGAATCTTTTTTTACTTCTCAGGTTAGATTTCTGTGGTAAATTCATCACTTGCTGCTAAGAAAGAACTAATTATGTCTTAGTGATTTACATCTCATCATGTCAGCTTGTAAGTGGCTCCTGGGGTGGATCTGGCCATTGTCTTCCTGCCAATTGTTTGGTTCTGTGAGCTTAGGGAAGAAAGGTAGAAGTCCCTACCAGTTATAGGATGGTCCAGATTAAAAGAAATGTGAAAACCACTGTCTAGTCCTGCTAATGCTTCCTGTACAAGCTCAGGTACAATTTAATCTCATCACAGATGCAACCTCTTGCTCAGAAGACTTGGAAAACACAGATTCTTAAACATTGGGAGAGTATTTTTAAGAAACTTTTATTTCATGCTTGCTTTTTTTCTTGTGCTCTTGTCTCGAGCGTTTACTGGTGATTGCAGAGCCGGGACCCTGTGTTAGGTGCAGCTTTGATCTGATCTGTGTGACTGCATGTTCATTTTCTGGAAATGGCTGAAGGATCTTCTATGCTGAGATCCTTTTACACTTATGCCAAGATCCCAAACATCAGCTGTTCTTTCCCAGTTGGAAAGTAATATCACACTGCTCTTTCTCAAAATTCTAGTATCAGACTACCAGCTGTCATTATATCTGTGCTCTCTGTTATCTAATCAGCTGCTAATAAGGAGTGTTCCAGAAAGCCTGAAAGATGACTGCCCTCAGGGAAAAACTCAGAGAAATCTAGATGGTTACTGTATCTGTTTCTACACTGAGCTAAGTTAATGGTTCCTTTTTACAGCAAGTCTTTTACCACGCCTGCTGGAGCAACATGAGAGAATCACTAGGAGCACCAAGAAATTTATCCTGTCTTTTTCTTCCTTTCTTTTGGGGAAGTAAGAATTGAACTAAGAGTAATGGAAGAATGTAGGTGAGATTAGACTAATCAGTTCAAAGTGATTTCAGCCTTTTCCTACCCATCTTAGTCAGAGAGGCTTCAAAGTAAAACCAAACTGCTTGTAGACTTTCAAGCTGGCACCTTATTCTGGACCATCTGCAATGCTTGGAGATGGGTGTGTTTTTACACTTCAAATATAGCTATTTTACAATTTACCAGGGCAGCAGACAGCAGCTTAATTGTTACTGCTTGTGATATAAAGAAAAGTGCTTATCCTTGGCTTTTGCGATCAGATATCCTTAGTGTTCTTGCCTGCTTGTCAAGGCTAACTCAATTCCAACACAAAGTGTGCATTTTCTCACTACTGCAAGCTTTGAAGTCAATAGAGCATAGCATTTGTTCTTTGCCCTTACTCAAAAGGGCCTAGTTCATAGAGGCTTTATTTAAGACATCACTGCTTTTGAGCACTCACGTTCACCAGGACAAATTATTGAATAATTTGAGCCTGAGTTTGTTGGCTGCACACACACTGATGGGGAAAATTAGCTGTGATTCTGTATTTGCATATTTGTTATGCCTTTTGCACCTACAACACCTTCCCAGTTTGACTGACTGTCTTTGCAAGAGTGACTTGATTGGGTATCTGAGACATGGAGCATAACTAAAATTAATTACAAGGTCTTTGGTAGAATGCTGCCTTCTTTAGGGAGGCTAGAATATTGGTACCCTCCATTTTTTTACCAACGTGTCTTTGATATCATCAGGTTTAACGTTTAGTCAGGTTTAAGGCTTTTGTTTTGCCTCAGAGTGTCATTTCAGTGCTTATATTCAGAAAATTAATAGGATTGTTCAGTTCCAGAATAACATGTTTTTTCAGGGCTTGAGATCATAGGATTCATAATTGATGGACATCATTGTAGCAAGGTATTAAATGACTGACAAAATGGAATAGGGTCATTGGAAGAATGGGGCCATTTCTATTATTCTGAGAAGTAAGTGAAGCAGTGGAATATGTGACTACACCTTCAGGTCTGCAGTGATGATTTGATTGATAAATTCTGTCCCTTCACACTGCTGACTATCATGGTAGATGCTGAAAGGCTCTTTGTACATCTTCTGCATACAGTGATACCAAGAATAGAACATGTCGTGTCTGATCAAGATAACTGCTGTGGGCTCTGCTGTAGAGACAAGAGGACTTGTGATGTTGGATACCATGTTGGCAAACTACCTTTCTTCCTATTCTATATCTAAGACCCTTAAGAACTGAACTAAACAAACTACTCTGTTGTAAAGTTTTGGGGCACGAGCATTATGTTCTATATAAACAGGACATGTTTACTACTATGTTTATTTAATATAAAGTACACTATTTTAGAATATGTACACTCTTGTGCCATTTAGAATATGTACTTTAACTGTACAGTACTCACAAACTGGTGCATAATTGTTGCTTTTACATCAACCAAATTCCTTCTTGAGAGGAGAATTGGGTCTTAATGTTTGTGTAGCAAAAAGAATCAAAACTTTGAGCAAACAGACTTCCTGAAAATTACATTTTCCAGTTTAAAAAAATGTATGTGACTGTTAGTACTAGAATTCCAAAAGTCTTAATTCTTGATTGTTGCTTAGATTTGCTTCCTCTGCTTATATTAACACAAAGATGTGTTAGCACATTTAGTGCTGGCATTAAGAGAAAATCTCTTCTTATAGGAAAAGAATAAGAAGCTTATATCTACGTGTTTAGTGACAGAGAATGTATGAACTTTGTGGATGTATCTTGTTTGCTTTTCAGCCAACCATGAAGTCTTAAGTAAAGTAGAGGTAAAGTATGAGACACTCCCAGGATGGGATACAGACATATCAAATGCAAGGACATTCGATGAGTTGCCTGTAAATGCACAGAACTACGTTCGTTTTATAGAAATGGAGTTAGGTGTTCCTGGTAAGTAAAGAAGCCTTATTTATTTCTCCCAGCTCCATGAAGCTCATCTTTCATACACTCTGCCTTAATGAACATTCACTATATAGAAAATTAAGTTGTAGTTAGCTGGTGATACTTGCAATTACTAATTTTACCACTTTTTGTTGATCTGTTTGTCTGTTGGATTGAAAATTTTCAGAAGTTGCAGATGTTACATAAGCATCCTTTCTTTGGCTTACACTGTAGCTCTCATTCAACTGACATTCTTAGAAGTTAAGCTTAAGTGTTTTCCCAATTGGTTATAATAGGGTCCTGCTGCCATAATGAAGTCAGTGAAACCACTGGTGTACTGAGGTATTAAATATGTGTGGCAGTAGGAGATCCTAAGCTAACAAACCACCTATTACTCTCAAGCTTTCTAATAAAGATGATCTGATTCTGTCCAAAGCTGGGAACGGCAGTGAGGCAAATCTTTGCTTTTCTAACAGTTTCTGTATTTTTTTTCTCATGATCTGGAAAATAGATTTGTTACAGGAGCCTGAAGACTTTTCTTGCTTTTCCAAACTACCAGCGCATTCTTACTTCAGAAACAGTAGATGTAAATATAACTTCTTAACCTACTAATATTATAATACTTTTCTTTGTAGCTATAGAGCTAAAGATCTTAAGTACTTAAGAAGATAAGTCTTATCTTAAGCTGCAATCCAATCTTTCTTTATATTCTTACAATAAAAGTTTACTTTTCTCTCCTGCAGTTAAATGGATTGGAGTAGGGAAGTCCAGGGAATCAATGATCCAGCTGTTTTAAAGATTTCAGATGCATGGAAGAAAGCACACTCCTCAAAAGACTGCTCATTCCTAAATGCATTAGTAGCCCGCAAAGCAAAGATGTTGGAAAGATAGATTTTTTTGCATGGAAAGAAATGCTAGAGTTGATATCCTTAAATCAATTGCTACTCCTGAAAGAGACTTTAACTTGAACCTGTATCTGTTCTTATTCAACTGCAATTTCCAGGACATCTGTTATTTGTTCAAGGTGCCATCAATTGTTTTTTTTTCCCTTATGTTAGTTCATAATGTAATTCCTGTTTGGAAATCTAAGGTATCATTACTTCATGATTGTTTGTTATCCTCTCTCTGCTTTTGGCGGTGTTACTTCCCTGAAATTTTAGACAGTAAAAATAATGCAGTTTTGCACAGATAGTTTTACATCCTCATTATTTGTATTCCTTATGGCTGCTCTTGTGAGTGATTAAAGAGAGGGATTCTGATTTTGTAATGCTATAAATGCTGTCTAAATTATTGTGTGATCTGTTTTTTTTTTTTAAAAAAAAAAGGTGTGATGCCAAGTTTTTTTTTAGCTGTATAGCACAGAAAACTGAACTCTTTGTAACTCACAGAGGACACTCAAGTGTTTACCGGAAAGTGTGCTCGGGAAGTTAGGAAATTGATATTGTAAAAAGTTCACTTGCAATTATTAAAGAACAGTACTGATTTTTGAGTTAAATGTTTTATAATGTTACTTTTTTTATTACTACTTTAAAATCCCTGCACTTATCTACTTCCAAAGCATGTATTTCAGCAAACTGTTTCTCTAATTAAAAAGGGTTATTTTTGGTGAGAATTCTTAACGTTCTGATGCCCTTTGAAACTTTTTGTAATGTAACCAGTAGAAGATCTTTGGAGAGCTAACAAAGCACAAACAATTTTGTAATTCTAAATTGAGATGCTTTAGAAATAACATTAAAAATATTCTGTGCATTTGTCTTCGATGTAGGGAAAATAATAAGCATTTGCCTTATGACATAAACATATTTTATCTTCCTAGTGTTGGAAAATGTTTCAGAATAATTTTCATTTATAAGCATTGTGATATAACACAAAGAATCTGATTTCTTTTGGCAGTAACCCAGGAATTACATGTTCCCATTCCAGATTTCTGAGAGCAACTTGTTTCTGTATGCTGTACAGTGTTACTCACGTGCTTCCTTTTCATTCCAAATAAAACTTATTTTTCCTTCACAAAAAAAAAAAAAAGGAAGGAAAACTTGTGTCAGGATAGAGCGAGGGGTGGTTCAGTAGATTTTGGCTGCGAGACAAATGTAAGAAACCTTTAATATAAAATGAACTCTGTCAGGCCTTCCACATTATGGCTTAGATAACCACGTGCCTGAGATTGGATAGAAGGAGCATTTCCTGTTAAATCGCTGGCATGTGACAGGGCAGTTAGAAACGTTCGTATTTTAGTGGTGTAACATGGAAAGAGGGGGTTGACATGGCATACTGAAGAAAGTGGCAAGTATTTCAGGAGGTCTTTGTATCAGCATTACATGTAAAGATTATTCTCCTCAGTAGCAGAAAACAAAACAATTTCATACTTTTTTCTTTCTGACAGGAGGCCCTGTCTTCTAGTTTTATTCTCTTCCTCACAGTTGAGGAGAGAACCATCCAATTCCTCTCCTAGCTAAGGCAAATCAAAAAATAAAAGCATGTGATGAGAGAGAGAGATATAACTGTTATATCTAATTTACAAAGTTTCTTCAAAAGGTGAAAAGCAGGCAAGGAAGTGAATTAGTCCTGAATGTGAAAAATAGGTAATAATTAGGGAGTTCTTGTCTTCTGTGTAGCTGTCACCAAAACTACCAGCCAGGGAATGGAGGCATCCTTGGGTTCAGGAGTAAACTAAGGGAATGCTTTGCTTCTGCAAAGAGTAAATAAGGCTTACTATATGCCTTGTGGTAAGCAAAGACCTTCATTTTCAAGACTTTCAATTTTCTCACTGTCCTAACTCCAGTGTACAAACCATCCTTTTGTACAGTTGTGCAATTCATATTCCTAGGTGAAACAAGGTTTCTAAGCACTGTAACTGTATGATACAAAGTATTAGTGCAGTCAAAGAAACAACAATTGCTGTGAATGCAAGAGTGATTTATGCTCCTTTTCCAAGGTTTTTCTTTCATTCTTCCACTCAAGTGTACGCTTGGGAAGCAGAAAACATCCTCTGAGCAAATACTCTATTCCAGGTAGTATATGGTACAGGAACTGTTGTTGGTGTGTGTTTATTTTCACAACCTGGAACAAAGAATTTTTATCTTTGAATTACAGATGTTTAAACTTAGCTTCTGTAAAGCTTATTAGGTTGTCCCTGAATGCCAGTTTTGCACAAGCAAGATTTGTCAGAGTGAATTCTTGGGTTGATGCACAGCAGCTTTCCTGGTGTCAAAAAATGGTTACAGAATTGTCATAGTCTTATCTAATTCCTGATGGTTTTTGTTGTTGTTATTGGGTGTTTTTTGTTTTTTTTTTTTTTTTAATTGGTACTTTTCCTACCCCATCTTTCATTTGTATGTATGGAGAAATGGGTCTTTTGGCCACACTGTAATGGGTGTCTTGTTTGCTAGCCTGAATGTTGTGGAAACAAGTGGTGAAAATTAGGGAGATTTTCAAGTGTTTCATGTTTTGCTCTTGAAACTGTACTGCATTCCACTGCAGAAGCAAGGAGGAGAACAGCCTAACACTGTACTAACAGCAGTGTGCCTGTATGCTGCCAAGTAAAGTAGCTTTTGAAGGCTCTTGCAGTTTCTTCTGGAGCCAAAATTACCATTCATGAAGTCAAGAGCTGCTTTAGCCTCAAAACAGATTGCCACAGTCATTGGCAAAAAGCTTTCAGTTGTCTGTCATAAGCTACATTATAAGCTGTTAAAAAAAAAAAAAAAAAAAGACAAAACCACTGTACTTCTTGTACTTTAGACTTTTTTTCAGTAACAAGTATACATTTCTCAGGCCCTTCCTATACACTGCTTTTCTCTTTAAAGTCTCTTCTGTTGCTAGTTTGTGAGGAGATAGGCTGGCTGCATAGGATAGTAGTTGAAATTGATTCTCTACCAAATGCCCCTCCCTGCTAATGGGATGTGTTCAGGAGAGACACAGATACCTGGTAGACCTGGCTAGGCTGATGACAGGTAAGGTATTCTGATCTCATGCCATTCTTGCCTATGCTGAAATATTGATGAGGTTGATAGTCCTGGGCCTGTGCTGTACTGCAGAGTTTAACAGCCCTTATGTCCCTGTGTTTTGGTGAGCCTGCTTTATTAACTTAATAGGAGAGGAAGCAAGGGACGCTTATGCTTAGCCTTTCCATTTGTATTACACATGTAATTGGGTTTTGGCATGCAGCTGATGGACAAACCCTTCAGATAAAGAGATGGACAGATACGGTGATGTAATGCATGACAGCTGCTTTGTCTGTCATCATCCTGGAAACGATAACTTCATAACTTCCCTTTTTCTGTCACAGCAGACTTTTATAACAATATCTTTCAAAATATAAATTATATCTTGCATCTTTAAATATCTTGCAATAAGTTCACGTTCAAAGGTTTTTTCATGCAATTTTAAAAATTAAATCCTAATCCTCTTCCCTGCCACTTAAGAACTCTTACATTTATTTAATAAATACAATTTGGTTGCACATGCTACTCTATTAATTTCTTCAGTGCTGAATCAATTTGCTCCTAAATCTGGGTGCGTATTCTTTATCTCTTTCTATATACAGTGCTGTCACTATCTGTAGTGCATTCGGCTAACCTTTTTAGGTAAGTCTGCACATGTATCAGTAAGTTGCCTTATTCTCATCCGTTGGCTCCCTTCTGTCTGTTATAGAGGGAACTGAGATACCTGAGTGTTGATAGTGGAGACAGAATGGCTTTGGATGGCCAGCGGAGCTCACTTTGGGGGGGAGGGAGGCACTGTTCACTCTTCTTTTTCAATGCAATTTAAGCTGGCTAACGCTTGCAGCAGAGTGAACCTCCCTGGTTCGTCTTTCAAGCCTCTCTTGCCAAGAAGTAGTGCGTGCAGTACAGCATGGGTTACTTACTTGTTTTGAGATGAGGCAAGTCAAATGCTGCTTTGTAGGAAGTTTGGTTGTACCAGTCGGCCATGGGCTTTCTCGCTGTTTTTTGAAAACGAACAGAATTCCTGAGAGCTGAATTGTCAAAGTCAGGTTGAAATGGAGTTTTGGCTTTATAGTTTACTGGAGCTGGTTGCAGTCTGCTGAAAGGCCTAGGCAAAAAGAATGAATCTTCCTGTAATCTCATGCTGACATATGGTATGTAAATACTATGATCCACCCAAAATGTAGCCAGCAGTATAAATGTACTTTCTAATCTTCAGCTGAAATGAGCACTTGGTATGATGCACTGTAATCTAATAGATGCTAACAGCATGTGTGGTAAGACCTTAATAATTCAGTATTGTTCTGGTGGCTCCATCTGACTTGTAATCAGCACGATAAGAGTTTTGCATCTTGCAGCTAAGCAGCTAACTGGATTAGTTTAATATTATTGGGATTTTTAAAGCCTTGACTTCTCAACTGAAATAGCATGCAGCATATTGAATAAAATGTAGACAAGTTTTGTAGTTGATGTGCTATTAAACAATTTTCTTGGAGGATTCTGTGCTTTCCACCTTCCCCCAGCAATTTTTGTCCTGGATTCTTGGTTACTTAATACATTCAGGACATGCATCAATTCTCTTATGGCCAAAAGCCTTTGGATTTCATTTTGGTTTACTCTACCTGGATTCTCTTTTCGGCCTGAGTCATAAAAAATCATTAGGAGTTGTTGTGACATTGCTCATTATAGGCACGAGTAGGAAAGGTATTTTCCAAAGTTCCTGTAGGTTTACTTGGACAAGTAAGCTTACCCTGGAGCTCCTCTGAGCACGTATGTCTGGTGGACCCGTCCCACTTGTCCAGGATACAATCCACGGACATCCTTTCCAGGGCGAACAACCAAGCTGATAAGCAAACAAGACAGTGATGGTATCAGCAGCAGGCAGAGAGCAGGATCCCAGATCCCCTTTGTTTTGTGGAAAAGCAGGGTTTGTTTCACTACTGAGCTTACTAGCAAATAAGGGAATGTGGCTTTTTTTTTTGTCCTTTTTTAAGTCTGAGTTTGTGTTGATGCACCTTTTTTTTTTAATAAAGAAAAGAGAGAAAGCTTGGCAGACTTCTTTACCAAAAAATACCCTTGTGAAATAGTAGTGTCAAGCAGTTTTATTATGTAACTAACGATAGTCTGGCCTGTGTACACGAGGTGTGCTGTGTTGTTCAGGAGCCTTACCCTGGTGGCAAGATTGGTGCAGGATCAACAAACTCCCTTAGTTTGATTGCAGAGTACAACATGACAAATTCCTATGAGCAATGATGTAAAAAGTTATTTTTGTTTTATAAGAGTCTACCGATAGACCTAAAAGAACTTGCTTATGTGGCTGAATGTATTAATCTCTGTTTTGGTACCCAAACCCTCTGTGAAATAGCATATCTGTTAGGAATCCCCCAGGAAACGGCTACAGGAAGAACTGGAATATACATGTAAAAGTAAAGGTTCTGTGAAATGCTGCATCTTTGCAGAGGTATGGGTGTGTATAGGATGAGCTGCATGATATTAGTAGCAAGTCTCAAAACAGAAATAAAGGCAGAAAGTTGTTAGCTTACTCAGGCAGTGTTTTATAATTCAGGCCAGCAGAGCTTTTCTGTGACTCAAAGCAGAATTTCTTTGGAGACTGCTTCATTATATCAGTGAGTCTGATAGTCTACTTATTTGTCACAATTAAGTTGTAATTTATTTTACCTCCTGAGGAATGAAATTTGGCTGTTACGTATAAAACAGTGACTCGCCAGTTTTTGGAAAACAGAGTAGATGTTTTCTGTGCTTTGTTGCCCATCAGAGTCAGTGAATTGTTTTGGCCTCTCCATGGCAACTACTTCACTGAAGTGTGAATAAATGTTGCAGCCTGAGCAGTTTGATCAGAGTTAAGATCAGTTCTCAGTCGCAGACTATTGTTTTGGATGGCATTGTGGCATGGCTGTCTTAGAAACTCCTTGAATACACCCATAGTTTGATTTTTGTCTAAAAACTAAGAACAGCGAGTCTTCCACTTAGCTGTACAGCACTATGTAAAATCCTCTGATCCAATTCAGTCTACAAAAGAATGTATTTTCATGCTTTAGATAATTTCAGTCAATCTTGGAAAATGTAGCTATACAACATACAAAAGTGACAACTCCAACACTCACACACAATATGAGCTGTTGAGAATCACTGTTATATTTACTAACATTTCCATATCCCTGTCAGCCAGTTCTGCACAACTGTTGTCCTCATCATAGTCAGCAGCACCAACAGAGATTCCTCTCTTTTCCCTGGCTCCTCCCCGTGGGTAAATCTTTGCTGGTTTTACCCTTAGTGTGACTTTAGCAGTCCATCCTGGATACAGCAAGGAGTATTTTCAATATCTGCCACGTGCATGCCTAGTTTGCAGCTTTCTCTTGTAACTTTGCTATGAGTCTCAGAAGCCTTTGAGACTCAACATGCTGTGAGCAATATGGCTTTGGTCTGAGCTGACAAGGCAGGGAAAGTGCAGCAGGCGGGGAGAGAACCTCAGGCAGGTGAAGTGATTGATGTAGGGGCCTACAGGAAGACTGTGATAGGTGAGGAAAAGAGTACATGCAAATGCCAGAACCACGCAATTGAAGTTACAGGACCATCTGTAACTGCCCTGATAGTGCTAAATAATAAAATAGACATTTAAAAATCCCCCGAACCTCTTTTCGGAAGTTCTCTAACCTAGCACAGTGGAAAAGGATTTACTTTTTGGGGTGAAATCCATTCTGCTTTCCAGAATTTGGAAAGCTTTTCCCAAGTGGCATTTCTGTTTGCAGACTGGGTGAAGACGGAGGCTATAAAGCAAGCTTTCCTTCCCTAGTTCACGCACCGTGATGTTATGGATGAGATGAATCACAGAAGGGTGGTGAAGCAATGCAGAGCATGCTATCTGCCTGGGCTCCCTGTCCCTGGTGAAGCTGATGGAACAAAGCCCCTTACCTCACTGTGTGAGGCTTTGTGATGCTTCTTCACTTCCTTTGGGTTCTGGGAGTCCTGTTAACTGTGAGCAATGAGATTGGCTCTGACAGCATTCAAAACCACAAAAGCACTTCTGCAAGGCAAACGCAGCGGAGTCCAATTTGTTAGCAGTGCTGCAGTTGATGATAAGCAATACAATGAAGAACCTGTGTCATACTGAAGATGAGGGTCAAAGGAGACAGAGCTGGATGGGGCGGGGAAGTCTGATCTACCAGCAGACTACCCGGAAACTTGTTTCCCTGCACTGCACCGCCCCGAGCTTTGGTGGATAGATGGCTGTGTCTTCAGGCTGCATAGTCCTCATGTTACTTGTAGGTTTGACAGTAGGAGCATAATCTGACAACAGTGAAATGTAAAGAAGCTTCAAGGATGAGAAAACAAAGAAGGTCTGCCGCAAGCAGCAACATGTTCAGGGCTGGATCTTAACAGCCATTGGATGTACTCCCCAGTGCATCTTACTTGCTGTAGGCAGAAGGTAAAACTTTATTTAACCTTTCTGGAATTAGAAATGTAGGTGCAATTTGAGTCTGGACTTTTTTTTTTTTTTTTTACACCATGTTCTGTCATAGGAGCTGTAAGCTCAGCAGTGAAATGGAGAGACCTCAGGGAGAATGGAGTAGGGCAGGGAAGAAAGGAAGAGCTTTTTTTGCCTCTCTGGAACCAAG
The DNA here is from genome assembly GCF_019238085.1 of Lagopus leucura. NCBI lineage: Eukaryota > Metazoa > Chordata > Aves > Galliformes > Phasianidae > Lagopus > Lagopus leucura. The sequence goes on along the minus strand of NW_024962252.1, from coordinate 68,917,810 downwards.
GAGGACCGCGAGGGGCCCTCTGGTCAATGAGGACCTGGTGTGGCAGGAAGCACTAAAGGATGGCTCTGCTGATGGAGGCACATGCTTGCCCAGCCTCCTGCCATGAGACTTTGTAACCTCCCAGAGGATCTGCTGTGAAGTTTTGCCATTAAAAAAACCTTGTCTTGCTATATATTTGGATCCTTCCTGCTGCCATTTTAAGCTTGTGTGGTGCTCCATTCACTGGACATGGAGGAGAGATTATTCCCCTTTTTTGTCTGCAGCAATGTTTTGGATATTTGCTAAGCTTCTAAGTTGTTTTTTTTTTTTTTTTCTCTGGACTGTCCATGTCCAGGCTTTGTTTGAGGGTAATTTTAGAGATCTCTGAGGCTGTTTGTGACTCTCTGCTAACTCTGAGAGTTGGGACCTGAAAGCAAACATGGTTTATCCACTGATGCTTGCAATGCCGGGTAGAAGGGATGGATGGTATTGCATATCTATTTTATTACATCAACAAATCAATTTTCCTGTGTGATATTTTCCACCTTTCTGATGGAATATTTGCCAATTCATATCTCATGCCATTTTGAGTTTGCTTAATCAGTATTTTATTGTTGCTTCCACGTAGAGTGCTCTCCACAGCGTGTTTTTTTCCTCAGACCGCTTCTCTGATTTGTTAAAGCAATTTTGAACTGTTATGCTGTTCTCTAACATCCTTGCAGCCCTTCTTAGCTTTACTACTCCTGCACTTTTACTGAGTGTATTCTCTATTCTGTTGCTGCCTTCACTAATGAAGAATTTGAACCGTATGGAAGCAGTGCCTGTTTACTAAAAGTGCGCTGCCAGTTTGATGGTGAATGACTTCCCAAGATGCAATTTTTTTACTCTGCTGTCCTGTTGTGCACCTGCCCCAACACAGGTCTCTGTAGACTGCATTCTTTTGCCTGCTCGCAGTGGTACCCTGCAAGCTGGGACGTGTTGCTCTTGGAGCTGATACCAGTGGTTTGTTAGCACTTGAGGAAAACATCCTGCTCCTTGCTTGGGGATTGCTGAGCAGAAAGGCAGAGGATAATGCAGGAAGCACACAGGTCCTGGCAGGCCAACATGGGGCCGTGAAGGGTCCGAGGGATGTAACGAAGGGGCGTCTGGGAGCAGCAGGCACGGGGTAGGGGCTCCCCTCTGCTGTGTCAGGGCTCTGTCTGATGTTCCTTCTCATCAGGAGAAAGGTTGGGTTTGCTCACTGGATGAGGGCTTGGGAGGCAAACACAAACAATGTTTTGGTTGATTTCAAACTAATCATTACTTATTTGTAAGTAATGATAAAATCTGAGGCGACTGTAGGTAACCTCTAAAGAGATGATTATTTTTTATTTGTGTGAGAACACCCTAAGCATTCTTGTTTGCTCAGCCACAGCTGATTAATAATGTGGCTGACAGCTCTTTGTGCTGAGTCACAGAAAGGCAATTCCACAGCCCCACACACATCTGTGCCTGGTGCCTCTCACCCACCCGGCATCCCGCTGGTTCTGCAGCACCTCATGGCTGCGGTCACAGCTGCAGAGCCTGCCTCAGAAACTGGCTGCGAAGGTCAGAGTTGATCGCTGCATTTTGCCATCCCTTTTCCTTCAGTTTCTCTCCCCTGGAGCAAAGCAGTGTTTGCACAGTCACCCTGGTACAGGTAGGGATTTGTGGAACTGAGAGGGCCCAGCTGAGGCCCCGAGCCCTGCAGGGTGGGCATTTCACCCAGCCCGGGTCTCAGCCTTTGCTGGGGGTAAGCCAGGCATGCCTGTGCCGCACGGGGGCTCAACTTGTCAGAAGAAACCTCGCAGTTCTTATTTACCAAATTGACAAAATCCTATCATCGCAATTAAGGGGATATGTAATTAACTGTGTCTTAATTACAGCAGCTGCCACTTCATCTGAATGCAGCAATTTGCAGAGAAACCGGGGGAGATGCTTTAAATCCGTGTGTGCAAACAGGGAGAGCAAGCACACACAGCGTGGAGTGCGGGGCTGCTGGGGCTGGTGGCAGACCTGCCGGGGGGCACGGACTGGAAGCAGAGCTTTGCTGCCTGCTATCCTGCATGGAACCTGGTGCCTGTGGTTGTTGGAGTGTTTTTTCTTCACCTCAATTTCCTCAGCTGCAGAGCTGAGTGTGAGCCAACATCATGCAGATCCTGTGGTACAGAAATATTTGTGAAGGGCTCCTTGTTCCTGACCCCAGCCTCTCCCTGGTGTGTGACGAACTGTTCTAGGCCAGGGTGAGCCTGTTCTGTTCCATTTGGTGTCACCCCTCCCGGTAGGAACATGTTATGGGGATGGGCAGCATGCTCTCAGGAGGGTATTTCATCATGTCCTGGCTGTTCCTGGCTTGTGCGACTCTCATCCCAGGATCTGCTGTGGATCTCCCAGGCAGCTGAGTTCTCCCTGCTGGGTTACCTGGCCGGCACTGCTGTGCACAGGACACATGCCAGCTGGGCCTTGACTCCCCCCCTGCCTGACCTTGCTGGATTAGGGCAGCAAGCCATGGCTTGATGAGTCTGTGCTTTCATACCTGGAGGGGCAGCACAAAGCACATGCTTTCCCAAGATGAGCAGCTGGTGCTCACAGTTGGGAAGGGGATCCTGGCTCTCTTACACCTCTTTCTAGCCCTCCTTGCTAGTGGGAGCCACTCAGGTTGAGCCTCTGCAACCCACTGAAGGTATTTGTTTCAGCTCATAGCGCTGCACCAGCAGCTCCAAGATGTTCTCGCTGCTCTTGGAGAACTCTGCACACAGCCCTGGATCTGCGCTACACAGGAGAAAGGCTACAGTCCCTGTGGCTCCACAGCAACCATTTGGGCTCCACAATGCAGCAGCATGAACATGACCTCCATGTTTCACATGTGAAATGAGGTGGGAGCAGGAAGAACATCCTGCTGCGCTGGGAGTGCTTCTCAGTTTCATAACCAGTACCCAAACCTTATTTCTGACTGTTTCAGTACTGTGTGTTGCCAGAAAAGATTGTCTTGTTAGTATGCACATCAAGAACATGAAAAGATGGGATAATGTGCTATTGAAATGGGGGCATGAGCTCCTGTTGGTGCATCCTGTGACTGGGATGTCCCCAGCAAATGCTAGAAAGCTGTCCTCATGTCATGCTGCAGCTCTCCAGACTGCAACGTCACCTTATGGAAAAGAACAATACAGATTCGTTCAAGCTTGTCCATACTAATCTTGTTTCTAGCATGTTTATTTACTCCTAGTATGTCTGCATTCACTCCGAATGAAGCTTCACAGAAAAAAAAAATAAGTGTATTTTACTCTTTGTGTGATTTAGGGTCAAGCACTGGTTGCATGCTGTTGTTAACAGCAGTGTTATTTGTAGGGAAACGTGCTCTTTGCTTCACCAGCCTTTGAGTTTGACTGCCTACATTGCTAAAGGTGAAATAATAGTGTTCTGGTTTATTTATTTGCACTGCAATTGTGATGTTACGGGCTATGTTTTGGGTATGGTATTAGAAGGAGATATTGATTAGGAAAAAAAAGAGAAGACAAAGCAGTCTTTCAATGTGTTTAATGTCAGCAGTGCTTCTCGGCAGAAGTACGTGATTTTTGTAGCCATTCAGCACCTGAGCTTTCGCTGACATCATCTGTGAGCTCCAGTACAGGTGCAGTTAGCTTTTGGTGACAGAATTTGGAAATGTCACCCAGAGGTTCCATGTTGTCCAAACGTCCTTACAGCAAGCAGGAAAGAAATGCAAGAAATGCAAGGCATCAGAAAGCTGTTTTAGTTTCAGGTTCCCTGTAGGTGCAGGGTTTCCATAGGCTGCACAGAACATTGCCAGCACAGCCACCTGGTGAAGACCTCCCACAGGTTGCACGAATCCCATTTGCTCTCCCACTCATAAAACTGGCGAGACAAATCTGCAGCTGGTCACAGTGAGGTAGTTTGTCTTCAAACATCTGCTCCGCAGTCAAAAATGGCACTTTTTTGACATCAAGGTGTCTGAAAGCAGCTCATGTTTGACATCCCGGAGGTGGTGTGAGGTGCTGCCTGCTCTCCAGATGCACTCCGTGCCCGAATCCTGCTCTCAGGGCAGGGATGGGAAGGGCTCTGGACCCTGTGCCAGGGGGGGCTTTCTGGTTTTTGCTCTCACATCCCGCATCTGACTTGCAGCACCTCTATGGGCTGAACAGCAGGCTGCTCTCTGCATGAGGCTGCTGGCCGTGTCACATCATGGGCTTCAAACAAAGAGCTCAGAGGAATGGGAATGTGATCACCAAATCCATTTGATTTATTCAGGATTTGAACCCAGGTCTTCTGGGTGAAAGTGAGTGTGTTAACCCACGGTGTAAGTTAATTCCTTGCCTAGTGATTATTCAGGCATCATTAAAGCACGCATTGTGCTGGAGGTCAAATGAGATTACTCTAAAGAATTTGGAATGAGAAAAATGTTGGCATTTTTTTTTTCATTGATCTAAGTGTTGAGTTATCTCAGTGTTTAGCTATTTACATTGAGCCTGTCACTGTGGCATGTCGCTGTGTAAACACGGGGATGCTCTGGATCTCTTATTATTTCAATGCCATTAATGTTCTTCAGCTGGGGAAAGAAAATAATTTCCCCTGGCAGACAATGGAATGCGTGACCTAAAGTAAGCAGCAGCTCTGGGAAAGCCACTGGCACAGGTGTGCCCAGGCAGCACAGTGCTGGGTGCTGCCCCAGCTGGCCCCTGAAGACATCTCTGCCCACACACTCTCTTCCTTTGCCAGCTGCCAGCAAGGTGCCCTGCAACAAAGTGTGGGAGTGTAGCAGCCCAGGTCTGCCTATAGCTTGCACTACAGAGAGAGGAAGGGAAGCAGCGCTGCGTTATTCTGAGCTCACACACCCAAGTGTTACTTTCAGCAGAGCTCTACTCTGCAGAGGTGGGCTGGGTGCCTCGCTCACATCATATGCTCTGGCACCAGGGGGAAGAAGCAACACATGGGCTGGATCAAGGAGCATTCATTTCTTGGCGATTCACAAAGATACAACTTGTAATTGCAGATCCAGACATATGCTGTCCTTACATTTGAGAAGAAAAATGCTAGGATAATAGCATTGAGTTGGAGGGGGAGCCAGGAGGTGGTAGCAGCCCCTGGCCTACAGAATCCTGTTTGTCTTTGTTGTTGCAACCATGGGAGAAGGTCTAGAAATTGGGAAGCTCCATCAGGAACTGTGGAGGAGCATGCAGGAAAGTCAGAATGTTGAGGCTGGTCCAGAGCTCAAGGGGCAGTGTTTGGAGGGTCCTTGTGCCTGCTAGGCTTCTGTGTGGACATAAGATAAAAAGTAAGTGCACAAACTGGCCAAATCAGGGACAACAGACAAAGGGATCCTAAGTGAAAGAAGCCTTCATAAATTTTAACCTGTGGAGCTCTTAAAGCATTGTTTCACATGGAAACAAAGCCTAGATGATTGTTGCCAGCTCCCTCCAAATGACTTCTGAACTTTCCAACCAACTTGGCTGAAGGTGATGTTTTTGAAGGCTGCAGTTCCTCAGTTCAGTCCCTTTGTGAAAAAACATCCATGAAGAAAAGGTAAGTCTGAATCCCTCAGCTCAGATGCAGTGTTAGCTAGGAGCCATTAAAGAAAGAGAGATTATGAGCACTGCCCCTACAACAGGAGCACTGCAGAAGTGAAAAGCAGTGTTAAAAGGGAGCACATTAGACAAGTGATCCTGGAGCAGTGGTAAGGATTCACACTCCATGAACTCACTTGCTCAGCAGTAATTATTCATAATTCATTTCAAACAGATCTGAAATTTCTATGAGTTTCTAGATCCAGGGACTGAAACGTGCTTGTGTGCTTTGAAATCCACGAAGGAATGTGTCCTGACTCAATCAAACCCCACTATTGAGGCATTTAGAGGACATCAGAGATGTAATAGTCTGCACTACATTGCCCAGGTGGCAAGGAGAACAGCACCAGGATGCAGAGACCAAATGCAAGAAGTCTCACCATCTACCTTCACCATTCCTGGTGAGATAAACTGGGAGTCCTCTGGAGAAACTTCCAGCCCCACTGGTTTTGAATCTGTCACACAGCTGAAGTAGTGCATAGCCAAAGGTCATTGTTCCTGGCCAGTAATGCAGAGAGCAGAGACCACTGAGTTCTGGGCAAGGATCCAAGCTGCATCATCCATGTTTCAACCTAGAATGGGAAAGACTAATTGTGCACATTAACGCAGAGAGACAGACTGCTGCCATGTTTCTAACTATCGTGAGTTAGCTCTTCACCCCACAGCAAGGGATCCTTGAGATGCAGTGTAAGAATAATTTCTGAGAAGGAAATTATTTAGTGCATGGAAACTTAATTGTGAAAAACACTTCATGCAGCATCAGAGGAGATCCTGCTATTGCACATGCATACATTTCACCTCAGGCAAAAGAGTTGGTCCATGCCCCAAGCAGAAGCAGCAACACTTCAGCAGCAACATGCTCCCAAGCACCAGAACACGCAAAATGGAGGGTACTTGTGTCCTAGTTTGCTGATACAGCCTGGAAAAGTATCCTTTGTGGCTGCTTTTGCCTTCTCTCCTGGTTCATCTTGACCAGCTCCTCATTGCCCACCCATTCATTGACTAACGGCCTTACGACTGATATATGTGTTTGCAGAGTGCTGCTGGCAGGTAACTGCTTCTTCCCAGTTGTATGTAATAGTATATGGGGCTGACCTCCCACAGGTGGAGCAGAACTCTCTGGGACAAATACTTGCAAATACTTGCTGAGCAGCATGGCTCTTTTCCCAGAAGCACAGACTCATCTTACAATCTAACTAGGATTGCTGCCCTCCAAGGGCAGTGAGTCTGCCTGCTTTGCCTACCTGCTCCTGCCTGACAGGTTGCCGCACTTCCAGACACATCAGTAATCAGCCTGCAGTGACACAAAAAGGGAGTTCTGCCCTAGGATCCCACAGGGCAATGCTGCCTGGGGTGAGCTGAGTACGGGGGATGCTGTTGGATGCACTCATGGGTATGTAAGAGCCGGCATCCCTATGGCAGTCTGCCCTGCACAATTCATGTTCTTTCCTCAGTTTTTCTTTAGAAATATTACAGAAGAGGACTTGTTAATAGAACCTGTGCTGGAGCCCATTTAACACCTCAGTGGAAGACCCTGATGTTTCCCTCTTGTTTTCCAGCGGTAATGGGATCCAGCGTGTCTCATAAAGGATAACTGGAGCAGAAATGATGTTGATGCTGTGAAATAGGTCAAACGTGACAGGACACCTTATCTGCTTAGCTGTGAACCCCACCATTGCTCCTCTGCCTCCATATCGATTATGTGACTGCTTTGAAATGTGCCGGAAACCTTTGCCTGTAGCCTTGTATGACTGCACTGCACAGTTAGCACAGGAGAGGCAACATGTCCTGTGAGCTGGGAGATCTGATCGTCATCTCTCAGGGAAGCTGAGAGGGCCACCTTACCCCTCCTGTGGTTTACATCAGGAGCCAGGGGTTAGGAAATGTCTCTACAGAGAAAATACGTTAGGTTTTCTTTTATTCAGTAGTCTTCAAATGATGTGCAGTCCAGTCCTGGCCACCTGAGGCCACCGAAGATCAAGTGGTGCTTTTTGCAAAACCTTCATTAACATACATATCCTGAGTGCATTTGAGGAATGTGTATGGAAATAGTTTCCTGGTTCCCAAATTCAGCTTCCTGGTTCCCCTGCAAGCCAGAGGCATCATCTCCCTCCTGCACTGTTTTCCCATAATGTTGTTACACCACAAGCACTCAGTGACTGCATACTGTCCCAGAGCTCATTAATCCAGCTGTGGATTTGTGAGATCCGAATGTACCACTGCAGTTTGGAAAGTGCCTGGGAATAGCTATTACTGCCTTGAGGAAAGTTCTTCAGCTTCGCAGGCAATTTCATGTCCATGTAAAATGTCCATGAGTTTGCTAAAGACTGAAATATTAGCAAAATTAAAAAATATATATATAATTGAGTGCTCTCTTAAGCTTCACCCTAAGTAATTGGATCTGTGCAAAGGATCAAAACAGCTGCCTGGGGGTGGGCTGTTGGCAGGAGGCTCAGCTCCAGTCGCATAGGTTACTGCTGTGCGGTTGTGTGGTGCATGGTGGTGCTGGGAAGACGTGTCTCAAAGAGACACCGCGCATCCTCAGGCTTGCTGTTCCCCTAACTACATGGCTTTCATTGAAGAACACGTGAAATGAGTTCTTCAAATTAGACTCCAAAAGCTCTTGCTTATACTGAGACTGTTGGGATCTGTGTGATGCTGGGGCTGTGCTGAGCACACCACACCTGAATGGCTGAATACATGGATTGCTCTCTTCCCTTTATCTGCTTAACAGAAAACAAAAGGGAAGAGCCTGACTTTGCTTTTCAGATTCATTTTGCTCATGTTTTTTCCATATGTTTCTGAATTTGGTCTTTTCAGCATCTGCTTCAAATAGCAGATTCTGCACAATTCCATGCCCTGGCCTAAGACTATAGAAAACACAAAGCAAAAAGGGAAAAAAAAGACTTTAAAAAAATACGGTAGATTTCTGCTTCTCTTGTCTCCCCTTCTTTCTGGATTGTCAGATGAAACACCCAACACACTGTTGGGCACCCAGGCACTGTTTGTTTTTGGAAGCAGAGCAGCAACATGTTGTCTGGGGCCTGAACTCAGCTGTAACGTGGCATGATCTTGCCAGGATGCCTGAATAAAGCTTCCCACCCAGCACTCTCCTTTCCTGCACTTTTATCACAATAAATGATAATTTTGAAGCTGCTGGGCACTGCTATCCCAGGTAACTAGCATCTTGTGGTGAGTTCATTCTGGCACATGACAGGGTGGCAGAACACTGGAGCATGCTCCCAGCAATCCCAACCCTCCCCAGCAGCGCCAGGCTCTGCTGGAGTGAAGGCTTCTGTCCCTTCATCACCCTGTGCTCAGAGCATTTCTCACCCCTCCCTTAGCTCTGTTCCCTCGGAATCTCTGGCTTTTGCATCTGCCCTCCCTCGTCTTCACTGGCTGGGGAGTGCTTACCGGCCCACACCTGTGGCAGAGCACACAGATCCCAAGCCTGGTTTCCTGGAACAACCCGGCCATGCAAGCACGAGTTTCTGTCAAATTTGGTCTGGCACAGATTGTTCAGTGCAAATCTTAATGCAAAGAAGAGAAATGTCAGTGCTAAAAGAAAAAGAGTATTTTGGAGGAAAAAAAATCTTGTGCTGTTTTGTGGCATTTGTGCATAAAATAATGAGACCAAATATATCACCATTGGATTTAAGCCAGATAAGTTCATACCGTCTAATCCAGCTGGTGGATCATGACTCCGTTCATTATTTAAAGCAGTGCTGTGGGAAAAGACACACAGCAAAGCTAGCAAGATGGTGCTTGAGCTGCCATCCTCCTGGCAGCCGAACAAATGCAGCGTGCATTTTCTCACACCGGCAGGGAAAGGAAAGGGAAACGTGGAGCTAGCAGTGAGCCCAGTATCCCTGCACAACACAGACGGAGCCTCGCCCCATGTTTCCATCCCCCCTCCAGTCTGGTTCTCTCTGTCTCAAGTGACTGAATCAGTTTTCCTGCTCCTTCTGACTGGTCTGGGAGTTTGTGCAACCATCCAGCCAGGAGGGCAGCACTGCACAGAGAGCTCCATCTTGCTTTCGTCCTCATCCTCAGGGTGCCCAGCAGCAATCAGGCAGCAATCCTCTGCATTGCCACATTTCCTCAGCGCATACTCCCAGCCCTTTGCACACCATCCTCTGTGCCCTTCCGTAGGTTTAGAAATGAAATGAAGTCCTTTATTGGCTTTAAAGTACTCCTGGAACACCCCCAGCAGTCTTCTCCCTTGCATCCCTCTGCCACTTCTGCATCTTTGCTTGCATCTTTCCCAGGCCACAGCTGATGGGGCTCCTCAGTTGTGGCACTGAGGATCTGGGGACCATCTACCAGACCCCACCCAGTCAGTCACCCCACCCATAAGCCAGCTCCCACCCACCACCCGCCAGGGTCCCCTCACAGGAGCTGGTGCACATTGCGCAGGACCATCAGCACATCTCCAGACATCATCCAAGCAGCACTTCCATCATGCAGGTGCATCGTGCTGCCTTGCATTGAAAAGACCCTTTCCTACCAGGTGGGTGCTATGGGTGCAGCACGATTGCTGTGCAAGCGAATGCACAAATGCGGTGTGTGTCTGGGGTTCCTCTTGGGCTGTGCTCACGGGCCACATGTGTGTTGTGTGTGTGCATCTGCCACATGCAGGTGAGGAGATCCATCAGGGAGTGAAGGCATTGGCACACAAGGCTGTGATGCTCCTTCTCATGCATCTTCCAGCTCCTCTTTGCCTGTTTCAAGATGGCTTTGTGTGGAAAAAATATGGTGCCCTTTCTTCATTACTTGTGATAAATAGCTGGTAGGAAAAAACATCTTTTATTTTTCTATTTAGAATTAACAGGAACACCCTGGTCACAGCACAACACCTATCTTCTCTCCAAGGCTCACTTTTCAGGAGCACTCGTTCAGGTCTTGGTGCTGCCAGGTGCCTTCGCAGAGTCTTGGGCAGGGCGGCATGGCAGCTTTGGCACCTTCCAGACATACAGAACACGGGTCTGAATGAAGGCTCAAGGTGCATCTAAAACTATCAAAATATGATAAAAGAACTTTCCTGCTAACAAATTTTCACTTGCTTGTCATCTCCTGTGTCTCAGTCTGACAAGTTCCTTTGTCATCCACCCAGGTTTCTGAGACAAAAAGCAGGGCAAGACAAATGGTACCTTCAAAGATGTGGAAAACCAACTGTTCCCCCCTTAAGTAAGCCTCCCTTTGCCTTTCCCCTCTTAACAGCAAAACCACAAATTGACCATTTCAACCAGCCGTGTTTACTGTGAGGCTGCCTGCCCTTCTAGTGGCTGGGCTGTGGCCTCTTGCTGGTGGAGGCTGGGCATGAGGTGGTGGTAATGCACCACCTTCATTGTTGCTTCTGGGCTTTCTTCAGAGGAACCGCTCTGTTTTTGCTCTCCTCTGCTTTGCACATAGGTACATGAAGGTACATGAAGGTGTGGGGCTGGCAGGACAGGGAGCAGGGATGGGGACTGGGATGGGGACAAGGACAAGGTTTTCTGTCACCACCTGGCTGTAGGGGAATAAGACAAGTCTTATGAGGAGCAGCTGACAGAGCTGGGATTGTTCAGTCTGGAGAAGAGGAGGCTCAGGGGAGGCCTTATCGCTCTCTACAACTGCCTGAAGGCAAGGAAAGAGTCAGTTTCTTCTCCCAGGTAGCAGAGATAGGACGAGAGGTCATGGCCTCAAGCTGTGCTGGGAAGGCTCAGGTTGGATATTAGGAAAAACTTCTCAGAAAGTGTGGTGGGGCACTGGCATAGGCTGCCCAGGGAGGCAGGGGAGTCACTGATGTCACTGTCCCTGGAGGTATTCAGGAGCTGTGTGGATGTGGCACTGAGGGACCACAGTTAGTGCGCATGGTGGCGATGGGCTGGTGCTTGGACTAGATGATCTGAGAAGTCTTTTCCAACCTTACTGATTCTACGAAGGCGCCAGGCCTGCCGCTGCTGCTAATTATCAGGGCTGCAATTACTCTGGCTTGATTTGACAAAGGGCTCCCTGTCGCGACCCGGGGCACGACATTGCCCAGGATTGCCTCCCCGCCTCTCCACGCCCAGACGCGGCGGGGCCGGGCATGCGGCGGGCGAGCAGCAGAGGGTGCCGCAGCCCCGGCGATGGGAGCCGGGCTCGGGCGACTCGGACGCTAGGGGTCCCTCACCGCCCGCCTTTGCTCCGGCGTCGGGGGAAGAAGGCGGCGGCCGCCCTGTGCCGGCTTGGCCAAGCGGCCCCGCAGCTGGAGAGCGGCCCGGGGCTGGCCGGGGCCGAGCGGTTGCGCCCGGGCAGAGGGGCTCGGATGGCCTCTCCTTGCAGCAAGTCAGCGCAGAGGCTATTCGGGTGCTCCCTCTCTTTTTCTAAGTGCCAAAATCTACATGCAATTTTTTTCCCCCCTCCGGCTCCGAAACGGCACGCGCAAATTTCCTGGCTTGAGTGAACGCAGAGGTCTGCTGTAACCGCAGGTCGGTCAGCAGAGGGGCTCCACATCTGCTCGGTTTCCTGGCCAGCCGCTTTGTTGCTTTGTTAGCGACGCGCCGTGCGCACTGCGAACGGCACTTGGATACGCTGCACCTCGAAAGGGACAAAGAACAAACTCACGGGCCAGTTTGGAAGGGGACCTCCCTTTGCCAGTAGGGCTCCAGTCAACCCAAACTATAACACCCGACTGAGAACAGAGCGACAATCGGGAACGCAGGTTTTTTTTTTGTTTTTTTTTTTCTCCTTTTTTTTTTTCCTTTTCTTTCCAGAAACTCGGGGTTTTGTTTCAGAAACTTCCCAGGCGTAGGAGCTGGCTGTAAAGGTTGCACTAGATCGATTCCAAGTTTTATCTGCTTCACAAAAGTCATTTTGGCAGCCGGGAACCGACAAGACCTGAATCCAAAACCCAGCAGAAGTTCCGTGTTAGAAACTTTAGAGAAGGAAAATGTCTAGCACTTAGGAACAATGTAGGCTTTCATGTGAAGCTCTTTGAAAAGTTATAACATGGTGAGAAGTCCTTGGATTCAATCTTGTTTACTCACAGTGCCGACTGACACCGAGTCGGGGTCCGCTACCTAATGGGAAGGGGTTGTGGTTCTGTGCAAAATAGGCTCTAAGTGCATATTTGTGTATGGCACCAATACAAAAAGCTGTGACAAGCGACTGAATGAAGTCAGCGCTTTCCTCACCAGAGTAGTTCAGTGAGTGCATTTAAGGCCATTCCTGCTCTCCCCTCTGGCTTGACGTTTTCCTGGCCCGGTATGCTAATGGAATCCATCCTAAGCTAGCAGGTATCACCTGCCCCTGCGGGGAAGCAGCAGCATCCTGTCCTAGTACCTGCCACCAGTGAACATTTGTGGAAGCAACCGAGAAAGCTCAGTTAAAAGGCTTTATCTTGCACTTGTTACACTTCTGCTGAATGCAATTCAGGCCAGTGGGAATCTGAGGCGGATTTAAAGCTGCTGTTTGAACACTGTGTCCCAACATTGCTCTGCTGAGGTCACCAGTGTGGGGCTTTCCACTTACTACAAGCCTCTCCGATGGGGCAGCAACTACTGAGGGGGAAAAAATGATAGCTGTGGAAAGTGGAATTAGCCCCATTAGGGGCTTGTGTACCACCAATTCCCCTTGAAAAATATGTTCATCCTCCTTGTCATTTGTGTGGTGGCAGCAGCCAGGAGTTGCAGCAGTGGAGCAGGTCTCTCTGTGCTGCGCTGTGCACAACTGCACAGCAACAGGATGACATGCCCTTTGCTTGATTGCAACTGAGTTGTGTTCTTCCTCATTTCCCTAGAAGTGGCCCCATTCTAGGGGTATCAGCCTGACTGTGGTGGAAAATCTCCTCCCTCTGGAGCTGTGGGCATGGTAATTTGTAAGGAAAAGAAAAGGAAAAGGTACTCTTAGTTTGTGGAAAGCTTAAGGGTACACCATAGGAAGCTGTACAACCCCCACGGTGGTTAAGTAAAGGATGCTGCACCGAGGGGTTGAGCTGGAGGATACTTCTCAATCACAGAATTGTAGGGGTTGAAAGGGATCTCTGGAGATGACCTACTTCTGAGGTTGCATGGTGGCCACTAATGAGAGGGCTGTGGTGATGTGGGGACATCAGGACTTTGTGAATCCTGGAAGGTCTCAGGCTCCATCCAAACAGTCCTTCGAGCCTGCTCCATAAAGAATGCCAATTAAAATTAACATTTACCTTCATCAGTCATATTCCGCAACTGCTTGGACATGGTAGCTCTTAAAAGAACGTGCTTGATCCTAACGGTGTGTTCTGCCTCTGTAATCAAAGCGCCCAGCACATGGCCCTTGTGGTGTACGGGGCGGTGGAGCAGCCCGTGCCTGAGCAATCCTAGTCTGCAGCTGACAGTGCCTCACCCCAGTACTTTCTGTGCTGGTGTATTTTACTGCTCATGTGTGCCGTGTAGAGACCACGGAGACATTGTAATCTGAATTTTCAGGCAGCATTTTGTGTCTTGGTCTGAGGAGCCTTGCCTGCTTCCTGCTTCAGCTGTCCATCTTTTTCTGTATAATATTTGTTGTGCTACAGAATTCAGTTTTGAAAGCAGGAAAACTATGTGGACACATGACCCAGAAACTTTCTGGAAGCATGATCAAGGCAGACATGCAACTTCTTTGATGACTTTTTAAGTGCTTTCCTCCTCTGCTTTATTTCTGGGTTCACATGAACAAAGCTTTCTTATTCATCCACTTCAACTGTGATGTCGACTTCCAGGGCTGCTATTTAATTATTTTCCTGTAATACGCATCTGGAAGCATTGTAGTTTCTTTCCTCTGTATTGGGATGCATGTGATTTATTTTCTTGCCATCCAGCTGGATCATACTCTTTTATAGACTGAGATTTACTTGAGTGAGACTGCTGTCTCAAATTGAACTTCCTCACCGTTTAGAAAATCATTCTCATTTTACACGTAAAAGGGTGTTGAAGTCAGTTCAGGCAGTAACATGTAATCAGTGTTTCCTCCTGGGTGAGGTGTTTTCTAGTTGTTCGTGTTCCACAAGTGAGAGTTGCAGGAGTCTGGAGAGCTGTCTGCTTAGGGGTAATTCATAACTAATGGACTCGTGGACATGTTGGCCATCAGCTGAAATCAAAGCATGGAAGGAGCTGGCCCATGGCTGCTCATGGGGCTGGCACCAGCAGCACCTGCCCCAAACCCACTTCTCTTTGTTCCTGGTGCCATGCTGAGCACCTTGGTCCCCTCTGCACTGGCTGCAAGGCACATGGTGATCTTAGCGCGGGAATCTGGGGAGACTTCCAACATGTAGAAATGCTGGAGCCATTTTTTATCCTTCAAAGCTTTCCATATCCCTGATCTTGAAAAGTCTTCAGGAGTCAGAGCTACAACCTGAAGCCCAGCGTTCTTACTTTTCTCTGTGGCAGAGGAAAGGAGGGCACACTGATAACGTCTCAATTCTCTTTGTAAAAGAATGTGGTGTAGACAGAGGATGGCAGTCAATAAGGAGTTAAGCCAGCAAATAGTGTTACTGTTGGGTTTTTTTATTGCCTCACCCCAGGCATTTGCTGCGAATCCTCTATGTGAAATGTGGTGGAATTATTGTGAAGACGTGTTGTTTAAATATTAAACATTAATGTCCTTCTTTTGATGGTTAAGCCAGTATTAAAACCGTTAATTTTTCATTAAAGCACCTTAAGCCAAATTTGTTTAAACTCTCAGTTTGCTGTCATCTTCGGGGTAGAAAACAGAAAGTAAAAGCTGCGCAGACCTGAGGATAAATGGGAGAGAAACGCAGGAGCCAGCTCCAGGCTTCCTCACACACTGCGGAGAGGAGATGAAGGGGAAAGGAGAAGCAGCAGGAGAGGAAGGAAGGAGAAGAGCAGATCTGGGAAGAGAAGACAAGGGAGGAAACGAATAGCACGTACAGAGCCACGGGAAGGGCAGTGCCACACTATGGCAGGGCTTGGCCTCAGCTGCAGTGTTTTATCTCAGCTTTATGGTGTGATCGCCAGCTCCTAACAGCAGTGATAAGGGGGGACCTGTAAAATCACTCCACATCTTCACCGCTGCTCTGCGACCGCCAGCGAGGGATGGCGGAAAAATAGCTGCTAGGAGGTGTTTGCGTGATCCTTTGGTGCATAAATGGCTCAAAGCTGTGGTTGGCGGGTAAGGTGGTGGCTGGGCAGGGAGATGGGAGAGGAAGCGCTGGCTGAGGCTGCCTTTGCCAAGCAGGGAGAAGGATTTTGCAGTAATTGAGATGTGAAACGCTGAGAGTCTTGACAAGAGTTTTAGCTGTACAGATGGGTAAGGAAGGCCATATCTCAGAGACGTGATGCAGAAAGAATCTGCAAGCGGCAGAGAGTGGGCTTGGATGGGAGCCCAGGGGAGGCGCCCGCAGGAGCCGCTGCCCAGGTGACACTGCATGCTGGGATGGAGTGGTGGAGGGGTGCGGAGGGGTGCATGGAGGGGTGGTGGGATGGAGGGGTGAAGGCATCACAGGGCAGTGAGATGGAAGGATGGAGGGGTGGTGGGATGGAGGTTGTGCAGAGCTATTGGAGACAAAGGGATCCACAAGAGGGAGAGGAGAAATACAGGCAGCCGTGTTTTAACCCTGCTGGGCACATGTTGGTTGCTACTCATCCATGAGAAGATGAAAGATTTCAGATTTTGGTACAGGTAGGAGGCAGGTCTCCAGCAGAATGTTAGCCCTAGGAGGCAAATTAGCATGTCTCCAGAACCAGAATCAGTGATGACTTCTGTTTCCAGGTATGAACATCCAACCAAAGCCTTGCCAGCTGCACTGGGACACATGGTGTTGTGTCTCTCCTTACCCCAGGCATGTGCAACTATCAGTGTCCTTTGTAACTAAGGACTAGCATGACACCCTACATGCTGTGAGATTTCCAGCTGCACAGAAGACCAAAAAGTGGCCCATTAATATTTAATGTAGACTATTTTATCAGAAATAATAGGGAGAACAGATCCATATTTAACTTTGGTTATTGGACTCTTCTTTTTAAACATCACTTTTTCATTGTTTTACCTATCCAATTAACCCTTAGGAGAAAGTGCTAGTTGATTTAATAAGGATGACACCAACAATGGCTTTCAGCTATGTTGTAGCATTACTCCAAAATGTGGGGGTCAGGACCCATAGTTGGTACGAGCTGAGCTGCAGGCACAGCAGCAATGAAGTAACAGATGGGGCGGTGCGAGCAGTGCTGTTTTCTGTTGGATTGTGCAGAGAACTGCATCTGTGCTACTGGTCATGCTTCTCATCTGAATTATTTAAGTGCCTTCTTGTAAGGGCTGGCTATGCGTGCTTCTCCCCTTTGCTTGTACATCTCCTCTTCCCTGTTTCCTTCTTCCCCTTCCACCTCAACGTGACCAGCTTATTTACAACATTTCTGCTGCAGTCCTGCCGAGATTCATTTTCACTTTTTCATTGAAAAATCAGAATCTTTGGAATTAGAATCTCCCAATATTGAATTGTCAATAACAGGTGAAAATTGCGCTCTGTGTGACAATGGGAGAAGGATGCACCAAGTTGGCGGTGTGGTGACATGGGCGCTGGTGGACCCACGCTTGAAACACGTGAAACAACTGGGGCAAGTATTGAGAAAAAATGAAAAAAAGCAAAGGTAATGTGGGGAGTGCTGCAGAGAAAACTGGGGATGGAAGTTTTCCTTCTGGAGAATGGAGGAACAATTTCCTTGCTGTCTGACTGCGAAGCAATAGCAGAAGCAGACCACAGAGATCCTGTGCAGTGGGTACCCGTGGGAAAATACTGGGGACTTGAGAGGGTTGACTGTGGAAAACTAACAGACATTTTGTTAAATGCCTCAGTCCTCAAACAAAAAGACTGGAGAGGCAATGCTCAACCTGATCAGAAGGGGGCAAAAAAAAAAAAAAAAAAAAAAAAAAGTTGCACGTAAAAGTTACACAAATGTATTTGCAAAGGAATCCATGTTTGTGTGGATTATATGTGGAGTGTGGCTACACATATGCATGTACGAATGCATATAAATGGTGTTGGAAGTCTACTTGTAGGGGGCTTATCATTACGGGGTCTGCCTTGACCATCAGAAGACTACCAGTGCCTTCAGGAAATGCTCAGGAAGAATAGGGGCTCCCTGGTTTAGTTCCCAGCTCTTGCATTTCCATTTTGGCCATGTGTGTCTGTGGGGGGCACACCTCTGTTTGAGTCACATGGATACACGTGTATCTGCAGCAGAGAGGAAAGGCAGACAGGGTGCTGTTTAGGGGCAGAATTGGTAAAATAATAAAATGTTGGCTTATTACTTTATGAAGTTACAGTTAAAGGCAACTAATGGGGTTTTTCAAAGCATTATTAATAGCAGAGACCTGAATAATGGTGTGTCACTAAACAGAAGTCATAAGCTACCAGTCAAACATTACGCACAAAGACTTCACTATCATTAAATGCTTCTCCTATGTGTTTGGGAATAAGCCCACAGCACACAGGTTCCAGGAAGATGGCAGTGAGGAGGATGCTTGGTTCCTAGCACCATGTTCAAGGACAGTGCTGTCAAAGGCCTGCAGGCCTTCAATGACATTTGTTATCCTTTTTCTGTACAAGGACCCGCTCACTTGCCTTCTAACAAATAAGTGAGCAAATGTGTATTTTTCTGGGCTGGTTTCATTTGTAATTTTATCACTTATTTCTTCTTTCATTAAAGAGTCTAATTTCTCAAAAGATACTAATAGAAATTACAAAGAAACTTTATTTAGGTTAGCTAGCTCCTAACCATTAGATAAAATCATCTTTCCTTAGGCATTGCCCCACTGTGCTCTCTGCAGGATTGCCCCTGTGTGCAGGATTACTGAGCCATAGGAACAGTGAGAGATGTCCGGGTGCCAAGTTGAGCCTTTGTCCATAATTCTAGCCATAATTCACCCTGTTCAGCCTGAGATGTTCACGTGCTGCCCGTTCCCATCATATCCTGTAACTCTGGCAAGCTGGAAATGGTGATCTCGTTTGTTTTGCCTTGCCTTGCCTTGCCTTGCCCTTCCTTCCCTGCCTGACTGCTCCCTCCCTATTTGGAGGAGGACATGGCCAAGTTCAGCCTGAGGATGTGGAGGGAACACTTTGGGCAGCCTGGTGTAGTGAGGATAGCCGGAAACCAGGCTGGGAAAGCAGTGAAGTATGTTGATGTTTGTGGGAAAGGCTTGGACATGAAAGCATAGCCAATTGCTTGTGTGCGGCATTGCAAGAGACCTACAAACTGCAAGGTAGAAAGTTTGCTTTGGGTTTTCCAAAGGAGAGGTAACAAGAAGCTCCCATGGCATCCCTCTGCATCTCTTGGTGCCGTCACCTTGTTCCTGGCTCAGGGAGCACAGGTGAGCAGAAAGCACTGGATGATGTGCCTTATTGAACACCTGAACTTCAATTGCTCATCTGAAGAGTGTGGGTCAAAAGTGAGTACACCTCTCTTTTGAGAGGAGATGATCTCCACTGTACTCCAGTGAGGTACTAAATCCTTCAGAGTTCTCCCTGAAGTAGCAAGGAGATCCTTTTCTGTCACCAGTACATGGCCCAGCATGTTAAGGAGGAGGGAGGCTTTGCAGGGAAGGATCTCTTCCACCTGGCTGAAAAAACAAGATGGCAGAGCCCGGCTGATTTCTCTGGTCTGACTGCCACAGGCTGGACTCCTCACATACCTGGGCTGGCCTGGCAACAGGAGCTTGGAGCCAACAGTAGCACCTGCTTTCAGACCTCTGCTTTCAAGGAGGCATGGGAAATGGGAGATTGGTGTGTTGATTCCCCTCTGCTTTCCCTGCCCTTGTGCCCAGAGTGCACAGCTCTTCTCAGACATAATTGGCATGGCCAATGGGCATGACTGGGATGTGATGGCATGTGGCAGATGACACTATGGGCCCTGGGAATTTCCCCTGCACCCTGCCTCTGGCACGAGGTGCAGCTCTGGTTTCCAACCAGTATAAGCACTGGGGACCTCCCTGCAGTGGCTGCTGAGGACCTAGAATGCCCTCATCCCATTGGCCAAGTCCTGCTGGTGCTTGCAAGGAGGGGCAGTTCAGAGGTATGTAAAGGGATGGGCTTGGGACCAGTTTTGGCTCTGGATGGTGCTGTGATTCATTTGGGCTGGCTCCCTTGATACATCCCTCTGCAGGGATGTCCTGTTGAGATCCAGCCAGAGCAGAGGGACTTGGAGCTCAGCCTTGGCTATTAAAACGTTCCTGTTTTGCAAAACCCAGTTCAAACCAAGGGCTGAATGAGGCTGAAAAACCATCAGATAACCATTTGCTCAGTGGCTGTGTTGGATCCCAAAAAGGCCAACCCAGGCCACAGGACCCTGGGCTTCGTGCCACTGACGTGTCTTGCTTCCTAAAGCGACCTCACTGCCTTGCTAAGGTATGAAATTATGTCCTTTTATCTCTGGGCACCCCAGGATAAGGTCCCTACAAGCGCTGATGGGGAGCAGAAGTGCTCCCACCCTACAGAAGGAGACGGGGAGCTGGGCTGCAGCACGCAGCCAGGGCAGCCAGGCCGAGCCCTGCAGCCAGCGGGCAGCGGCCCCAGCACCACACGGGACTGCGCCCAGGGTGCTTAGCGTTACTGCCGGCTTTGGCAAAGCCCCTCTGGCTCGCCCAGTGGGAAGGATAAAGAATAAAATTTCACGTTTCCCCCCATCCCAATTGTTTGTCACGTTTCTGTTATTTCATAGTGGCAATCTGTCACGGCAGTGAGCGGGGCCGGATGGGGCTCGCCTGGGTCTCATGTCCCCTGCACTGCCCGGTACAGCCCATGCAGCCTGATGCAGCAGGAGCGGAGCGGTGAGGGGTGCAGCCGGAGCCTTGGCACCGCCGCCTTCATGCGAGATGGCAACAATGGGGAGCTGCAGGCTGCCAAATCTCAACACAGCAGGCACGGCTGGGTTCAGCTCAAGCTGAACGCAAGCCGTGCAGGACCCTCCATTTTGGAAGAGAGCTAGCAAGGTCTGGCACTTGGAATTCTTGGCATCCACAAGTGTCTTCACTCTTTCTTATCCCCTCCTGTTCCCAGTAGATTTTGCATCCTTTACAATGGATAAATTATACATGCAGAGTTTACTCTCCTAACCGAGCTTCGAGAATACCCCGGTGCCAGCCAAGGGAGCTGGTGCATGGGGGAATAGCCAGGAATGTTTAAAATAGTCTGGCCACGTGACTTTGGAGTTTGGAAAAAAAAAATCCTTCCCCCCGGCATTTTAAATCTAAGCGAACTTTCTTTTATTGCAAGAGAGAGGCATGGGCTGCTCTGTGTGAGAATTCCGGGCCAGGTTCCCCTCTTTCTCCCAGCTGTGTCTGGTCCCTGGGCACCCACACGTGCATCACTCCCTGCTGTTTGCTGCAGCCCTGGGCAGCCCTGAGCAGGAACACAGAAGCAATGCAGGTCGTGGGTTGTGCAGGGGCCAGATGGGAGCTCCTCCTCATGTGCTGCCCTCCTTTGCCTGTCCTCATGTCTTCAGTGTGATGGCACCCTCCAGACCCAACCACTACGGCTGCCCCAGGTCAGTGCTCCCACTCCTCCAGAGGCAGAGGGGCGGCTCTGTTAACGAACATTTTAATTATGGCTACCAGCTTGTGCTACAGGCCTCTGAGTCTCATTTGAATGCAGGCAACTTTAAGCTCTTTTGGCAGTATGAAAGGGCCTCAGAGTGGATTCCAGTCACATGTGCACTTGCTTTTAGGCTCCAGCACGGTGCCAGTGTGATGTAAAGGGGCCTCCGTCAGCCGGAGGATCAGGCCCCGCATATTTTACACTCTTTTGTAGCTTGCTGTGACTCTGCTTATCTCTAACAGTTAAAAACCGAGTGCCAATGGTCTACACGCTGGATACGTATCATGCAAAACCAAATATAGCACGGCTCAAGAACACTCTTTGCATAATGTACATATGTATTTCATTTATTTTTGTAAAAATTCTGCTTAAGCATATGGAAGGGAAGGAGTGATAACACTGCCTAGAGGCAGATATAATGTGGTCAGGCAATGTGCAAGCTTCCTCACACAGCTCGAGGAATGTGCTTGAGTTTGGAGTTGTTATATGAGTCCTGGACAATTCCTTAGCAGCAAGTAGGTCATACAGATGATTGTGTGGCAGGGGTCTTCATTCCCATCGGGTAATGGAGAGCCTCCAAATGCATTTCACCTGGGGCTGGTGTTTCTCTAACCCAGAGCTATGGATGTGCAAGACTCTGGCTGAAAATAGCCACGTAGATCCATATTTAGGAGCCTGTATGCATGGATTTCTCTTCAAACTTTTGGCTTGCCACATTGACGCTGTCCTACCAGTGATTCTACAAATCCTCTATTTTACGTTGCATTTCAGAACTACTACAGCCAATTGAAAAAAAAAAAAAGAAAAAGAAGAAGATAAGATTGACAGAAAAAAATACCTATGCTTAATAAAATTTAAACTTTGTGTTGATAATTCTCCCTGCATGGGGACAACCAGACCCCAGTGAGAGATGCTGAGAGGTGCTTGTTTGAAGTACTGGCTTCGGTCATCTCTAGGCATGTCTCTGTCCATGCTGCTTTTCCCTACTTTCCTTGTAGGCAGATGAAACGATATTTCTGATAGAAGGAGTGGCTGCTGCTAGAGATGGGGGTGTACCATTTATTTGCTGTGAATTGTGCATTCTTTCACATCAAGCACTGTAGGAATGTGCGTGTCTCTTTGACGCTGCATTGGATGTTACCAGCTTCTGAGTGCTTGGCCAAAGCCATCCCCAAGCCTCTAGGTCCTTGGCCAAGACCTGTGGACTAGCTGTGCCATACTCCCATGTAAAACTCATTACAAAATGGGATGTGGAGAGCACACCTAAGCTATGCCAGAGTCAGAGGGCTCTTGATTTAGCTACTGGAGGGTCAAAGTCTGAACAGCTCCAAGAGAAGGAAAGGGAGAAGAAAGAGAGGTACAAAGATACCAGTATGTGGTTGCTCATGGGCATAGGTGCGGGTTTAACTTGTGGACATTGGTTTCATTTATGAGTTTTCTTAGATCTTAGCTCCCAGGATTTGTTTTAGAAACTGGAGGATTTTTGTGTGCAGTATTATCTCACTGGCATAGGAGCACCTTCTGCTGAGAGGCTGTTTTGCAGAAGCAAATAGAAAGACTGATCTGAATGAAAAGAGGTTGAAGCAGAGGCATTTCAAGAGGACAAAGAGCTGTGAAAGTGCACAAGCGTAACAGAGGCAGCAGCATCCAGCAACAAAATATTGTCTTTTGTCTTATGCTCCCCCTTTCTATCCCAAGACAAATTTTAACCGAATTTTTTTACTCACATAGATTGATTTTCTTTGTATAATCTTAGGCAGCTGTAACTAAGAATAAATTAGATCTTGGTCTGCTAGCAGGGGCCCTGACCAGAAGAGCAGTTAAGCACACTCAGCATGAGGCACAGGAGTTGTTCCTCCATGTCAGCAGGGCTACGCCTGGGCTTTAAGCTCAGCATGTTTTCAAGTATTTGAAGCATACAGTTCACAAGAGCTGGTCTCTAACCTCCTCCCTTTTCCCACTTTTGTATGTCAAGCATTCAGACATTTACATGTGAAAACAAGTAGTGTTGCAAAGGGAAGTATTACAGTTTTTCTACCTTCCCTTAAGAAAAACTGGCCTCCAGACTGTGAGGTGAGTCTCAGTTTAGGAGAACTGCTTTGCTTATCCCCATCCCCATAGTCCTGGATGAGCATGGAGGGAATTAGAGTGAGGTGTCTGGAAAGTCTGTGGCTCCCTGTGCTGCATAACGGATGGGATGGAAGGACTGGATTTTAATTTAAACAATTAATTCTGAGGGAAGTAATAGAACTAAAAAGAAAGTGAAGATGTATTTGCCCAAGAAACCTTCTGAAATGTCTCCTATTTTTAGAATGCTCTGCAAATGCTTTTCATGCAAATGTATACGCACGTATACATACGTATGTATATCACTGTTATGTAAATCAGAGCTGGTTTCTTATTGACTGTATTAAGAAGCTTTGAAAAGGCTGTGACATTTCCTTTTCTGCAAAGGAATTTTTGTTTTTAAAGAAATAATTGAACCCGTGTGTCATAAAGGTGTTTGGAATCAGCCAGGCTCTGATAGCTGTATTCACACTGAACGTGATCTCATTGAGCGAGCGGACCGCTGTAGTGCTGTGCTGAATGCTGATCAACTTCCAGTTGCTCACTCAGATCTAATGCCTGCTTATGGCAGCCAGCAAAGCTCTACTCAAAGTGTTTACAGGTGGCTCCTTGAGACGTGTTAAAGCTGGAGGACCCAAGGAGCAAAGCAGGCTTTGGAGATGGTCTCACTGAATGTTCCCCTGCAAACAGAGCACAAGAAGGGATGGAAGAGAGACATATCAGAAACTTGCTCAGTCTCTCCACACTGCCAGAAAGCAAAGATCTGGCCTATGGAGCCACAGGACATCCACCACTTTTGGTGCACAGTCACACCAAGCCTCGTGTCCTTGCTGTGCCACATCGTGTGATGCTGCAGCTACATCTCCAGTGATGGCACTGGGTGGGGTCTGGCGCATCCATGCACAGGGAGCACAGCACCCAACTTGCTGGGGTGCCTTTGGAGAGAAAATTCCGTTCTCCAAACCACCATGCAGGCCTCCATCCAGCTGGCAAGCTGTCAGGAGATGACTACTGTGGACCTCTTTGGTGCAAAACCACCTCTTATAAAGTCATCAAAGCCCAGCGGGAAGCCAAGAATTCCTGAGGCTGGATTGCATCCCAGAGTGTCCAGTAAGCAAAGATGTACATTACATGTATGCCTAAAATGGAAACATGAGCTGGTGCTTATTTCTACAGCTTCAAAGGCAGCAGCCAGCAGATCCTCTCTGGAGCCCAAATGCTGGTCCCAGCCCACAGCCCCTGTTGCCGGCTGGGATCAAAGGTGAGCACCAGGTCCCAGGCCACCGGCGCGGGAGCATCTGCAGAGCAGCAACCAGATGGGGAGAGCTGCAAATAGAGGGAGCTGCTTCACCACATCTGCATGAGGACAAAAACGTGCAGCAGTCAGAAAACATCTTGGCAAATCTGATTTTCTTTCTGGAAGTGGAAGGATGTTTCTTAGTAGCAGCTTCTGCCCATGTCCGTCAGCTGCTTTGTGTGACTTTCCTTTTCACTTTCAGCTGTCTGTTCTGAGTGCCAAAGGAAATGAAAAGGGTTATTTTACACCCAAGTCGTATATCCCTTAAGAAAGGGAGCACCCTGCTGTGCCAGCTAGTGGTTTCTATACAGTGGCAAGACATAGAAAACAGACACTGACTTTGAAAAGTAAAACTCTCCAGGGAGTCACTGCTCTCTCTGAGGAAATACCATTTACTGTGCACCAACTCCATTTGTTCGAGGAACACTTTTAACATGTTTCCTGGATTTTAATGCAGTTCAGATTGTCACAGCGCAGAAAGATAGGAGCTGCCTTTGGTGGGTACGAACAACGGGCTCAAATATTGGGTTTTGTGGCTGTAAATATTGTTTATCTAGAAATATCAATGAATGAGCAGGCAGCGTGGACCGGTGAGGTAAGTGAGGCAAAGCAGTGGTGTCCTTTCACCACCAATGTTTCTCCTGGTGTACTTGGACAGGGGACAGGAGGGACAGTCACTGGCATGCTGGATTTCCACTGGGATTTCAACCCTGAGCTCCAGCCACAGAGGTGAAACTAAGCTGTTTCCATGTCATCTGCATTTGTTGAGAATTCATCCCTTCTGTTCATAAAGGGGGAAAAAAAAAAGGAAAGGAGAAGAAAGAAAACCTCACGCTTTCTGTGGCATCTCAAGCTGGGGGGAAAGGCCAAGATAAATGGATACTTTCAAGGTCATTAGCTTGTGGAACTCACAGTTTGTATTGCCCTGCCAAAGCTCTGCTTGGAGAGGTTATAAATGTATTTCGACTGGAGCAGGGAGCTCATTGTTGGAGTCTGGATCCTCTGCTTGGCTGACAGTGAAAAATCCCAATTCTGGTGAAGCAGCCCCCCTCCTGCTTGGAAGGTCTTTTGTCTATTCATCTGCAGCAGAGAACACAGTGAATTAGATGTGCAGTCGAAGATATCACGATGCCTTGCCAGTATGGATGCCACCATCAGAAATGCCTCTGGGAAGCTGACCTTCCCAGCGGCCCACCAAAAGGAACGCAAAGTCAAGTCTTGTTTGCTGTCCTAGGAAATTACCTTGAAATGATGGCCAGCCCTCTCCATCTCACCAGCCAGTATCTCTGCAGGCTGTCATGGAGGAACAGAAGAAGGGACAGAGCCAGAAATGAAGGGCGTTGGCAAAGCACTGCTCCTCTCCCAGGCAGACATTGGTGCCACCCGCGCCAAGGCATGGCATGTGGGTGTTTCACAGCCTGCCTGACGGTGTGTGAGTGCACAGCTGAGCTGGCTGCCACCCTGCCTCACTGTCCACATTTTTTCTGCCTTTTCTGACTACTTTGCCACCCAGCAATGATACTGGGTGCAGAATGGGTGCACTTAAGGGCACATGATATGTTGCTTTGTCATCCACATGTATACCTGCAGTTCTCAGTTGGAACCAGCATCCTTCAGCCTCCTTGACCTGCCCAAATGCTATATATCATGCTATGTGAGACCTATGGATGTCTTCCCTCAAAATCAAGATTTCTCAATTTCCCCAGATGCAGGCTGGTTTTGCTTGGCACGTGCATGCTGCTCCCAGCATCATGGGCTCCACAGGTGCCAAGGGACTCAGAAGTACTGCAGATAAATTGCTATTTAGGGTCAATGCCACAAGCTGAAATGGATAGAAATTTCCATCTATTTGGTGCACAGTCAAGCCAGATGTTTTATAGCCTCTGGTGGAATATCAGTAGACGTATTTCACAGCAGTAAAGGTCAAAGATGGACTCTAAAATAAGTGGAGCCAGCATTTTTGATGGCTCTCAGATTAGAGGAATATTTACTGGCAGAGAATATCTGCAGAACAAGAACATCTCATTCAGGAGCTGGAGACAATTTTCAGCAACAGCCAGCACCCCTCAGAGCCCGCCAGGTCCCCCTGAACCTTGAGCCAAAATATATGGCCTGCAGTGTCTCCCAGGGGCAGCAGTGCTTCGCTCTCTCCATCCAAGGTGTGAAAGGCATCTGAGCCGAGTCCCTTTCCCTCTTGACTGCACCCAGCTGAAGTGAGTTGCTTGAGAAGTGATTTCTGCTCATCATTTCCAGGCTGTGAAACTGAAGTATGGGAAACCTGGGAGCTGCAGCTTCTTGGGTCTCCATGGCCTTTCCTTCCTGCAGCCCATGGAGCCTGCAAGACCTGCGCTTTCCTCACGGCTGTGGGGAGATGCCTTCCAAGCTCTTTCTCCTGCCACCTCCAGCAGCAAAGCTCCAGGGGCCTCCCAGAAGTGGCGTCAGTGTGGAGCACTGGCATTTACTCACAGCAGGCTTTGCAGGACAGTCAGAGAGATCTGAGATCTAAGTGCCACAGGTCCATTTGGCAACAGAACTTTTCCCCAGGATAATCTTCTCTGTATGTTTTAGTTAATATAAGAACTATCCCAAAGCCTATATAAAGTAAGAGCTGCAGTAATACAATTTGAAAGTGGACAGGGCATGAATTAGTACTCCTTCAGACGTATTTCTTAAATGGCATGCAGGGATACTGAGAACAGATGTTATATTGCTTTTAGAGGACAAAAATGGGTCAGACCTTACAGCGAAGTCTCTAACTGTCGTATAGTCTCTGCTGTCCTATATTTCTCAGGATGGAACCACGAAGCACTTGCTCATCTGATCCAGTTGTCAGAAGCAGCCCCAGTGTGCAGGAGGGAACCAGGAGTGGGTGGGTGGGTGGTAAGCTGGTGGTGGAAAGGTGGGGAGGAGGTTGGAGGCAGCCATGGGACGCTCTGAGGACAGCCCAGCAGCACGGCCTGTGGGAGCATGAGAGGCTGTGCCTGTTTGCTAGTGTCCTGGGATGACCTGGGGACTGAACCATGTCGAGCTAATAATTTGCTGTTGCTTCCTGAAAAAGCAGCCTCCCATCATATGACTTTTGTTGGAAAGCAAGATTTCCCTACGTAGCAAGGATTAAAAGACACGCTCATGCTCTGTGTAACTGTGCATCTCTGTGCTGACCATAGGCAACCAGAATTGGATCACAGGGCTTGCTAATACTAGTGGAAGCCTCACCAATCTTTGTGCTTTAAATAAACTGACCTAAAATGTCCTAGTAGCAAGACACCCAGCCAGAAAAAGGCCAAAGAGCAGCAGAAAGCTTACTGTGGCAGGCGACAATGCAAAATAACTCAGCCATTCAAAACCATTCATTGTTCATGTCAGCCCTTGATTAATAGGCGCTTAAATTAAGTTTTGTTTGTTTGTTTGTTTGTTCTGGGATTAGCTGCTTTGCTGGGGAGGAACACAAGCCCCTCACAAGGTAAACAGGGGTGACACAGAGCTCTGGCTCTCCTGCATTCTCACCTGCCTGAGAAGTGAAGGAATCTTGCAGGGCTGTGACTGCAAGCATAGCTGTTCTTTAATGACTGACAATGCAGTGGGCAGGAGACCTTGGGACTTCCCCTGATCCTACAGAACCAGTTCTGGGAGGTAGTGCCAGGCTCTGAGTGCTTTGCCGGAACAAAAGTTGGATGCGCTTCCCATCATGGTGAGGGGAACAGAAATTAAACTTCATGAACTTGAACAAAAGACGAATGACTGGGAGGGGAGAGGAGAGAGAAAGGGAGAGAAACCACAGACAATTAGTACTGTACAGGCTCTGACAGAGTCATTAATGAGGGATAATATCCAATTAAGGAGGAGGATGGAAAATCTGGGGAATGCCTGTACATATTCCAGTAAATTGCTCGCAGATCCTCCCTATTCCCCTCCTCAACTCTGATGATCATCTAAACGGGAAGAAAATGTGAAATAGAGTTGATGGAAATATCTGGAGCTCCTAGGCAGGTGGCTGGCTTCCCGGATGTCCTGGGAGCATGGCCCCAGTCACATGCCTCATCAGAAATGCACGAACCCAAGGGTGTGCGAGAGGCAGCCTGGAAGGCTCTGGCAATGATTTAACTCAATTAAAGTCTGTGGGAGGGCTCAGCTTCACATCATGAGGCAAACACAGGATGAGTAACTGATATAAGACCGAACAGCACTTTCCTTGTGCCTTTTGTCTTTAGAGTAGCGGGAGATGGATAATATTCCTGCACTGACATGGTAAGGCTGGAGCTGGGGAGACTGTGGTAAAGCATTAAGGTTTTTTTTGTTGTTGTCAGAAAGGTCATCAGCAACTTGGAAATGCAGATTTCTTTCTAACAGGAAGCCTCTTTTTTAAACTTTCTACCCATCTCAGCATTTCTTTAAATGGAACTGTTAGTCCTGTTGAGGTGACCTAAATCAGCAATGTCCTGCATAGGAAAGAGAAATAATTCACAGTCCCCAGTGTCTCAGAAACACTTGTTTGAATTGACAGAGCAAGGATGTGTTTTCAGAGAGCCTCCTATAAAAATAGCTGGTAGCAATTTTCAGAATTTCAATTTGTCTGGTTTTGGTGTTTTTATGGGCTTTTTTATTTAATCTTTTAATTTTATTTTGAAAGTAAAACAAAATGAAACAAAGCAAAAAACAACAAATGAAAACCCAAACTTAAATTTAGTCAGCAGTATTGTTTTCTATTCAGCATCCGGGTCTTTTTATTTGTTTATTCAGCACCTTTCTTCAAGTGATTCCCAAAGCAATGTTGAGAGTAAAACTAAGGTGATTTGTTTCAATTGATGCACATGATGTACATTTGGAGAGATGGAGGAAATCTGGAGAGTTTTCTAGACCTTTATGGCCTTTCTGAATGCCCAGGGACTTATGTAAGTCCCTTTTCCTCCTAAGCTCTAAGACTAAATTCTATCTCCACTATTGCAGTACAGGGACAATTACATGCCTGCATTTACAAATGGCTTCTAAACAGTGTAATCACTGAGCTCCCAAAGGTCTGAAAGATGGGGCTTCACTTGCACTATCTCCATTGTTTCTTTCCAGCACAGAAATACATATACTTAATCCCTTTCAGACACAGTGTATACAACTGGTGGTTATTGCATCTGTGAAAGGTACGGATCCCATTTTTCCCAGGACAGTGCTGTTGGTGTGCACAAAGGCACAATACTGGCAAGATTAATATCAGCTTCTGCTTTGCCATTCCAAGCCCCTGCTAACTGTAAATAATATTTTAGCAAAGATCTTGATGCATCATGATCTATTGTGTTGCAGTGATGATGCTGCTTGTTATGTCTTTAGCAGTGATTTATCATCCTCTGCAATGACACAAATCACGGATGGCTCATGACACTCCAGGATGTATGATCTCTTAGTGGTGGCAGTGATGAATTCTGCGCTTAGATCATAACATTTTGAAACCTGGGATGTGGAGCTGATCCTTTGCTTTTTACTTTTAAAAGGTACCTAAAGCAATAAAATCCTCTCTTTGCTAACAATACGTGAAGGAGAACATCTCTCCCTTTCACCATAGCTTGTTACGGTTCATTCTAGCTAAGCCTCAAATGGTTATCAGGCAACTCCTGATTACTCATTCCTTTTGCTTTTCCCTCTACTATCTTCTAACCTTTAATGTCCTCCTTCTGCATTCTGGTCCCAGGGACATATTTTGAAATTCTGCTGCATGTATAATGAGTATAAAATGTTCCTCTCGGAGCTGGAGAAAGCTCAGATGTTTGGGTACAGTAGGCCCATTCCGACACAACAAGCCTACGCTCAAGCTGTGATCCCAACAGAGAAGAAAGCTTTTCAGGTCTGAGCTGCTCTCCTCCAGTGAGCTGCAGCCCTGCCGGCTCCGCTCCCAGGAAGTGGAAGCACTTGCTCTTGTTTATTTTTATCTGAAACATCTCAGGTAAGAGAGGAGGGAATGGGGAAGGGGAGTGTCAGAGCCTCATTCTTCACTGCTGGGTCCCTCCTGCTGTCAGGACAGTGTGTTTCTACCTTGGGAAA
Source organism: Lagopus leucura (assembly GCF_019238085.1). Classification (NCBI taxonomy): domain Eukaryota; kingdom Metazoa; phylum Chordata; class Aves; order Galliformes; family Phasianidae; genus Lagopus; species Lagopus leucura. Next base: position 68,887,311 of record NW_024962252.1, on the reverse strand, counting down.
TTCATAAATTATGGGAAGATTTCAGATTTTGTGATTTTAGCAATGAAAAAAGAGATGTGAAAGAAGAAGAAGAAAAAAAAAAGAAGATGAACAACTAAAAAAGAAATTCCCTAGCAATCAGATAGGGTCAAGTGGTTCCCTCCATGGTGACCACCGCATGTACTGGCACCCCAGTCTCAGTCCTCAACTCAGTGAAGATGGTGGTAGGTCCTGATCAGCCATCCTCCATGGGGGTGACAGCGACCAAATGGGTCCTTGTGCACCTCTGGGGCACCCGGGTCTGCCCTGAGCCCCCTTCTTCACTGTCAATGCCTGCAGGCTCCGAGGAGGCTCATCACCACTGGATGGAGCACAAGAAGTGAGAGAGGAGAGCTGAGGAATCCTCATGGGATGCTGGGCTGGCTGGCTGCCCTGGCCTGGGCCCCAGCATGGCATCCAGGGAGCCCATTAATAACCCAGAGCCTGCTCATGGGGATGGGACGCCTCAGGGTGCCCTGTCGCTTAGTGCCAGCCCCTTCAGCTGCAGCTGCTGCCCACCAGCAGGGGTCTGGGCAGCTGCCAGTCATACAGGTGCTCTGCCAGACAGCGGTGCCCTGCCAGCCAAAAAGTCCTTGGTGGACGGATCCACACCAGCACCAGCCATGTTACGGGGTAGAAGCAGCCTCCTGGCATCACAGCAGTGCTGCCACAGCATCCAGGGCAAGGGGCAAGGCCAGGGGCAGGACAGCAGTGCAGAGCTACTCAAGGCATCATCTCCTGAAGTGTGCCCAGAGGACTGAGGTGCTGGCCCCCAACCTGTCTCTGCAGGACACGACCAGCCTGACCACTTCAAGGCTGTAGCATGGTTGGAGTTGGCTGTGTGCGGCTGATGGTCCATCTCATGGTCAAATCTCAGAGAAGCGGCTTTTCTGACCTACTCCTTCCCTGAGAAGAGTTCTCAGACAGTCCACCAACCATAAGAACTCACTTCTCAAGAGAAGATGGCTCATTTTAAGGACAGAGATTTTTCTAAAACTTATCAAAATAAGAACTGTCATTATCAACCAGAGACAGCAAAACGTCATGGAAAATATTACCTCTAGTGGTGAATGTTCAGCCATGTTACAATATAACAAAGCAAGATTCTAGAACAGAAAATCTTAGGCTATTATTTAGAGCTCGTTAGTGCTTATGTTTTCTATAATTCATTGCATGACATGACATCAAGATGCAATATTGCTGCAACAGGCAATGTTGTCCCCTAAGAAGAGAGTTATAATGACCAAGACACAGATGCATTGTAATACATACTTTCTAGGTTACATGCTCTAGGGTGGTCAGCTATGACAACCCATAGTGGCCATTCAGACTGAACCTTTCCTTATTACTGGTCTTAAATGTCCATTTCTAGAAAGGAAAACATTTATCTGGTCTGCAAAGGTAAGAGAGGCCATTTCTGCTACACTTTCTCATGGTATCCCATTTCTTTACTTTCCAGTGCCTAAGTGTGGATGTCTCAACAGTGGGGATTTTACACATCTAATAGATTTATCACATCTAGCACTCTGTAAGTATAAATGTCTCTTTGAAACTTAGGGAGATGCACCAGGAACAACCTTATTTCTTTTCATATTTAACAGTTCACAATATACTTTTCACTATTCTATATTCTTGTGTTACAACAAACATTTACATACCTCGTATTACATTAAGTATTTTCAACTTGATTTGTTGAAAACATGTGACTGACTGTGTACACTGGAAGTATGAATAATTGAATTTGATTAAAAAAAAAAAAAAAAGATTAGACTGACCAAAACAGGTTAGAACTAAAAAGTAAAGTCTAAAAGTGGTTTGATTCAGGTGAAGAAAATAAAACAATTTCCTAAGCCAAAATAATTGTAATAAAATTAGTAATGACAATCAAGTGCATTCCAACTGGTAAAAGTTGGAATCATGGAGCAGCTCAAAGTGCTTCTATAAGCCAGTATCTCAGCAGCTAGGGCAGCCTTCTGGCATGGAGGGCTCACGCTGACATTCAGCACTCTGCTGTGCACGGAAGAGATGAGAAGCTGCATCACAGCCCTCTTCAGAAAATACCCTGTGCACTCATCTGCAGGTTCAGCTGGAGCCATGTGTCCATGTCCTCAATGGCTGCTCTGACCATTGCACATCAAGTTAAAGAGGGTCCCTTGTTCTTGATTTTATTGGAAGCCCCTTTTGTAATATGCACCTCAGTCTTCTGACTGTGCTAAAATAACTAGCATTAGAAATAATTCAATGGATTTGTCCACCAACTTCTGATGTGTTGGTTTCAGTTGCATTTCTCTAGATAATTTGACTTCAGTTTGCAAATACGTTCATGCAGCCCTGACATACCATTTGTGGAAACCCTTGCTGTTTTCCAGTATACTATATGATGATGCCAATGATGATGATGATGATGATGATGATAAGAACAATGATATCAGTTGATATTATTCAGATAACTCTACTAGTAGTTTCTTATTTCTTCTTTTACACCACTTTTTACTGCTATTTTTTACCTTCTTTCAACGTATCATTTTACACCCACTTTGCTATTTATTTTGCTTCTTCCTTTACACTGCTGTACACGATGATGCTCTCATCTCTTTATAGATCTTCAAGTGTACGGCTCGACTTCTTTTTGTATTGCCGGGTCCAAATTCTTCACAGCGTTACTCCAGCTTCCCCTGGGTGCATTGCCAATGGAATCGATACATGAACACAGAGCTGTGTAACTCTGTGGAAAAGCAGTGCTCTTATCTGTATAATGTCTTGATATAATTCTTTTTTTTGTTTCATAATCCTTCTCTGCACATATCCTTATTCAGGTTCCTTTTTTCTTTTCTTTATTTTTTCTTTTTTTTTTTTAATTTCTTTTTTTCCTTCTGTGCACCTTCTTTTACAAACCTAGCTTCTTTACATTCAATAGCCATCACTGTGATCTATCTGATCTAGACAGCTGTGCCGAGACAGAGGATTTTGAAATATTGCTGTAAAAAACTGGAAGCTTTTTGCCTCACTTGTATTCATTTTAGTGGTTATCACTGTAACAGTTAACAAAAGACACAAAGACATCCATACCCAAAACACAGCATATGAAGATTTAATTTTTTTTCAAATGGCACATACATTTAAATAGCTACTACTTCTCCCATTTGGCAAGGCCATTGTTGTGGCTAATGTATGTATTTCTGAAAACAATGATACGTTTCCAATACTTTCTTCCACAATTTTTTTTCAATGAGCAATAAAGGAGGTTGAGGTGGGATGTGTTTTATCCCACCACATTATATCATTCCTCTTTTTCCTCTTTGTTGGATGGCAATCAGGAACCCTCATGCCAAGCTTGGGAAGCAACAGCATCTGGCTCCTTGGCAGATTCTGCAGGCGGTCTTGTTGCCAGCCTTTAAGCTGTGTCTGGGTCTGCTGCATGGTTTGGCTGCAGATGGGCTCTCTGGGTTGCCTTGTGCTTATGGGTGCCAGTTTTGGCTTACCTTTGATTCTGAGGACTTTACTCATTTTTATTCATTTGTGAATAAGGACCCATCCAAATGCTTCATGAAACCAATATCAAAGTGTGCCGATATTTAAAATGAAAAGGGAAGGAGGCTGCTTCCCTTCCCTCTCCCCTCCCCAGGATGAAACATTATAATAGCATCTGCAAATGGATCTGGATCTATCAGTATTTCCATTATAAATCAGAGGCTTAGAGCTCAGCCATGAATATTCCTCCCAGAACGAAATGCAATGCTGCCGTTAGTATCAAAATAGCACCAAAGGTTTTTCGGACCACTCAGGCATTCCCATGCACCTAGGTTTTCCCTTCTCCAAGGGAGATAATTTTAAAGACGTGACAGTCTAACATTGAGCATACGTCCAAAAACTTCTGTGCGACAAAAATTGTTTCTTGCTGGTGTTTCTGGAAGCTGAGGTTCAGTGCAATTTTGGAGTCACTTTCATCCCCGAGACTGGAAGAAAATCTTTGAAGCTGGAGAATCAGTGGGTACCAAGCTGTGGCCGTGAACACAATCCTCTGTGATCACAATCTGTAGACCTTGGAGGCTGGCAAGGTGCAGCAGGGAAGCTGTTTCCACATCTCCTGCACTGAGCTAGAGAGGCCACTGCTCAGACCCTATCTGGCCACCGTTCTGCTTGAGTTTTGGCACCCTGAGGGGAACTGCCTCTCCCAAAGGGATGTGGGGAGAGGGGGATGCAGGAGGCTAATCGGAGGTGTCAGGCTGCGCAGCAGTGAGCGAGGCGGGGGGCAACCCAGTACCTCTGCCCAGCCAGTCAGGGCTGATACTGCTCAGCACAGATGGCTGAGGGGGCTGCCCAGTGACCAAATTAAGCCTTCAAAACACAACACGACTTCTCACGTTTTGGAAGGAGTCTTTCTGGCCCCCAGAACCTGGTGCTTGCACCTCTCTACCTGTCCTGCTAGACACAGAAAAGCTGCATGCAGTCATCCTGAGATAGGGCCTTGAGGCAGCTTAATTTCTTGGGAAGCAGCATTCCTGCTGCATCAGGAGGGATGCGAGGACTTGGTGTCCTGGAGACATCAGGTGGGATGGGGCTGGAGGAGGCGGGTGAGCATAAGAAGCTTGTTGGCACCTTGCTAGAGTGCGCATACGGTAATATAGGCGATGGTGCTTGGGGACCAGGACTCTTCCCGTGCCTACAAATGGGCCCTCTCGGTAATGCTGGCTGCTGGGCAGAGCTGGGTCACAGCTGGCTGTGCTGATTCCCAACATGACCCTGTTTCCCCGCTGAGTGTTTCTCAGCGCACAGAGCAGCCTCGTAGCAGCCGGCCAGGCACTGGGGACAGTGCACGGCAAAACCGCTCCTGATTACAGCAGGATCCACAGTGTTCCAATGCTAATAATAAAAAATGGAAATTTAAAACAAAATTCAAAAGACTATATCTTTTGAGATTTTTCTTTTTGCTATGCACTGTGCAAAATGCCACTGCATGCATGGAATATTTTCCCTATGTATAATATATTGGTGGAGTAGTCACATCAGTGACACATACTATTACACAAAATCTAACCAAACATAATGAAACATTCAAAACAGCAGCATCCCCATGTCCCTTGCTTCATTTTTTAAACCCATATTTTCTGTATTTAGGAAGAAAGTATATTTTCTCTTCTTTCCATATTTCCCTGCAGTCTATAGACAGTCTCTGCATGTGATTTATAACATTCTTTCCTGTGCAATCTCTTCCAAGAGTCATCTTTTCGCAGTTCTTTGTAACAATCTTATGTTCTTGCACACTTCCTTAAATGAATCAAGGCAGGATGTCAAACATGCAGTCTAATGGCTGGCACCTTCCCCCCTGCATTCCTCCCTTTCTTGTTACCAACGAGGGAAAGAAAAGTTAAATCGCAGCAAAATTTTTAAATGTTCTCTTTGCAGGCTATGTGGGGAGAGGTGGGGATTCACCTTCAAAAAAAGGATTGTTCCTGTTCTGGAGGAGGACTTGAGTGCTGAAGTGGCTCTAAGCATGGGAGGAAGTTACGTGTGTTTCATGAGATGGCTCACCTTTAAAATTAAAGTAGTTAATAACTTTCAAATGTCAGGTCTCATTATTGCATGTCGGTCAGAACCTTGTCTAAAGTTCATTTGATTTTTGGCTAGTAGAAGCACACACTACAGATGAAAATAATAACCTAATAACCAGTTAGGATTTTTAATGTGAACCTCTCCTCTCTCCCTTGTGAGTGCTATGAGAATTCATCAGAAAATCACACACTAGCAATAAAAATACACACGAATATTATCTCCAAAAAGATTCCAACATGAGCAAAAGGTGAGGGTCCCAATAAATAGGGAAGGTCAAAAAACAGATTTGGTGATTATTTGTTTAAATCCCATCTGATTTCTCTTTGCAGGCTGTCTCTGATGCATTTTGCTTAGGAAAGTAATGGTTGTCTATTGTTGGAGTGGTTAGTTATTCTTTGTAATGTCCGTCTGCACATGAAAACATGACTGTTTATATGGTCACGTCAGTATTTCCTTGTTTACTGTTCTCTTTGACGAGTTTCACCCATCCAAAGGAAAACAGAAGGATTAGTGTGTGGTTTAGGTGACCGGCTGAATACCACAAAGGGTGAATGGTAAATAGGAAACTGTCAGTCCAAACAGCTCATAAATTGGGCACAAGATGAAAATCATGACCCTAAATCATTAGCAGCCAGAAGTAAAAATAAACTTTAAAGTTATGAACGTGCCCAACACAGCTCTGGCTGGTCCATCAACCATTCACCAACAGAAGTGCTGCAACTATGGCAAGTGATATTTGAACAAATAATGTTAAGTTGCTGGCTCTGCTGTGAGTGACCCTCACCTCACAGAGGAGAAAAAGGCAGGGGTCACATGCCTTGAGTTTAGATCACATCAGAGATACTCTGCTGTAGCAGTCAGAGATGTGTGCGGCCTGTTCAGAGCCACCTCTTCCTCCTCAGGTCATTGCTATGAATATGAGCACAAACGTACAGAATTTAGTCATTGTTGCTGGTGTTTTGCTAGGGATCTAGGCTCAATGGTTGATAAAGACATCTTTATTGCTGTCTCATCATCCAGCTTCCAGTGGGCCAAGGAGCACAGCGCAAAAGCTGTCATCCCACTTGGCTCTACTTGTTCTCACTGTTGGCACCCACAGCTGGAGGCCATGGACTGAATGGGCACAGGGAATGAATCCTCCTCTGAAAGCTTGCAGATCAGGGGTGAGATGTGTTGGAACAGCAGTGCCATACTCCTTTACACCTCCTTTTAAATGGAACTGCTCTCTGGATAAGGGAAGGAATTACGATCCCAGAGGGATGAAGTCTCCTCTACCAGTTTTGATATTCTTAGTTATGGTTTGTGAATGTGCTCATTTAAAAGCTATATTCCAAGAAAGAGCACTTCTGGAGCAGACTGGCCTTTTGACTGACTGCAGACCACTGACTTCCTGCCCAAGGGTAATTTTTTTTTAAAGGAAAATCCAGAGAAGCCCTACATCAGATTTTTAAATCTTACTTTAGTATGATTTTCAAGCAGTGCTTTGCCCTACTTTGAGCAGTCACGAACAGAACATTAAAACAAACACCTTCTCATGTTTTTAGTTGAGCTTATCTGTTCATTTCCTTTCTGTGGCATTTTACCTGCAAACTTAAGGCTCTTGCCATTTGCCAAGATGTGTCCTCAACTCCTCACTGAACAACATTGCATGCACACATGAGCAGCAGCTGCTCCTTTATGTGTCTGGAGCAAGCAAAATCTGGAAAAATCAGAAGAGCCATGTAGTGCAGCTCAATGTACTCAGAACAGGGGTATTTACCTCACAGTATGCCAGCTACGTACACTTCGGCCCCACAAAATGGCAACATCCTTACGTGCCTCCTGTGTCTGCCCACTTTATTCTGTGTTACAGATTGGAGAAAACAGCTCAGTGTGTGTCAAGTTTCCATGGTGCCCCTCAGCCGTTCTGCCTGTGGGACAAACGCGCTGCTCCTGCCCCGGTTCCTGAAGAAGAGTAACCATCTGCCGAAAGCACAAAGAAAAACTGTTGAAGCAAATCTCCAGGTTTCATTAGTTTTCACTTTTCTACTGTGTAAACTCTCTCTTGTTTTTATTTTCCACAGCTTTGGCAAGCAGTTTGCTTTTACAGATCAGGCTTTGCCCAATCAGTGAGCTGCATACAGGCTTTGCTTAGCTTTTGACTGGCATGTTAAGCGAGAATTAAGAAATAAAAAGGGATATTATTAGGGTTTGGACTTTCTGTTTTTGAAGACAAGAGGAGTATTTTTGTCCACCCCTGGCAGAAGAAGATGGAGCATGGGCTGCCTCCCTTTAGCACCATAACTCAGTAAGTCTGTAGTTTGTTCTTGAAGCAGGTACGTGCCCCCCAGCTGATTTCCTTTTGCAGCCTGATTTTCAGCCCCTGGCAAGAAAAAGCTCTTCCTTTACATTCACAGCAGCAGGATAGGGTCCAGGATGTTTAAATCCTCAAAACTTTCTGTTATTTCCTGACAATACCCAATTCATTGGGCCAAGATTTGAATACACATCTTCCTTGCACCATTTCACAAAAGGCTTCAATCCCAAGAATAGAGAAAACCGCTGCAATACAACAAGGACATATAAATATGAATGTCAAACTGCCCCATCAATGAAATGCTTTAAAATGCAGGGAGTGCCATGGTGCAGTGGGCCACAGAAACACAATGAAATGATAATGAGGACAAGCGGAGATGAAGACCACCCACCAGTAGTTTTATGACTGTGACTTGGAACGACAGTTCTCAGCGGGGCCATTGCGACTGGATGCCATTGTCATTTTTAGCACATGCTAAAGTAGCAATTGTGTACGGACATTTCAACTGTTGCCTCTGACAAACAGCAGCCAGACTATTTATGAACAACCCCCAACCCCTTTCTTGTGCATTTGGCTGCATCTGTAGGTAGGAGAGAATGGAAGACTGCTACTTTGTTCTGACAGGTTTTCCCATAGTCACTGTCTGCTACCCCTTGCATATGCTTAATTTTCTGAGGAAGAGAAATGATTTACTTCGGTCCCTTCTTTAGCCAGATCTCCAGTGTTAATCTTCTCTTCCACAAACTTCTGCTTGACTTCAGACGCTGTCTCCTTCATGTTCCATTGTGTTTACGCTCCTATCCTACCGAAACCTCCAACACCGAGAATTTGGGCATCAAAGTAATCTTTTTTAGGGCTTGATTGTGCCCTTCTGATATAACTTAGGTTTGGGAAAAGCAAAGAGGAAGGGAAGACGAGGCACAGGTACTTTTCATATAAGCTGTTTTTCCTCTCCCACCCAGGTTCCACTTTAGAAACTGTTTGATTCAAGTTTCAGAAAAGATACATATATCCAAAACAATAATACAAATATAAATAGTTTTCTTGTGCAGATACGAAACAGAAAATATCAAGTCACATTCAGAAAACATAGCCTTTTAGGCTTGGTCATCATTTCAAAAATATCTATGGAGTTCACAGCATCTACCAGCTTGCCTTTGAGTCTTTTCATATCAAGAAACTTGTCAGAACAGAGCGAACAAGAAATACATTCTTATTCCTTCATTCTCTCTTCAGATCCCTCAGTTTCAGTCAGAGAATGCATAACTGAGAGACTGTCTGTACGAACTTACCACAGTTCTGGGCTATCACTCCCTAGGCTTGCACAGGATATCACTGAAAGCTGCCACCTTTACACCCAATAAATACCTAATTTATCCATTAGTTATTTCGATAAATAGTTGCTTAAAGTAAGCATAAATTTAAAAAAAACTACATTTTACCAAGAAGACAGCTACCCCCTATCTCAAAACATAAGTACTTATTATTCTTAATGACTTGGGCAGAAGAATTTGTTTAATTGAATGCACATGATAGCAGAAGCTGACTCAATGAGCTATTGGTAACAGGTGCTTCCTGATGATCAGATTTAAGGGATTCTCTATTGGCTAGAGTACTGTATGTCTGGGTGCTGTTCTAAATATTTTATAATCCTTTTAGGAAAGATAGGTATGTGTTTGTCTCTGAAAAGAAAAAAAATATATGAGATAGGAGCTAGAAAAGGCATGGGAGAGCACATGAGATACATGGCCAACAGAAATGCACAGTTGAAGAAGGTGTGAGAAGACAGGCCCAGCACACCATGTTGATTAACTGCTCTAAGACCATTGCAAGTTCAGGGCTGGTGCTATCCTACCAAAAATTTGGTAGGAGACTTGAGGCATCCCCTGTGACTTGCCCTATGTTTTCTGTATAGACAGAGGAGGGATGGACTGGAGAGAAGTAATTCTATAGCAGTTCAATAAATCTCAGATAAGAGTGCTTTCTGGAGACCAAGCCAAGAGCCTGGTATCTGAAATTTGAAGGACTACACTGTCACAACAGCAGAGATACTGGCCAATTACCCTGGCCAAGGAAGTTCCCTATCAAAATCTTAATGAGACTGAGAATCACGAGATATGTGGTGGGAAGCTGAGTAGAGAGGAGTTCCTGAAGCAGCCTGCAGGTGCCCATGATTGTGCAGGAGAAGCATGCTCTGTCTCTTGAGATTCCCCCATGTAGTTCCTGGACTGGGCTGACAGCTCAGTATTTGCATCAGAAGAGTGTTTATGTAGTCCAGTCCTCTGCTTGTGAAGATGAGAGCCAGAAAAGCCCGCACTGCAAAGTTTTGCAGATCAGGCACCTGCCCAACCAACCCCATCCCATTATGAAGCAAGGAGGCACCTACAGAGTAGATGTCATCTTCTGCCTGAGCACCCCCTCTTCATCTCAGCTTTTCAGGGTACAAGACAAGGAAGGATTGTCCAGTTTCTGCCATGAATGAGATTCTGGTTTGCAGATCTTGGATGGAAATCTTGCCTTCCTGTGCAATATGTTTTTCCATCTCTAAAGCCATTTATATCTCCAATGGCTGCAGAAGTGATTGAGAATCACTGAAAATTTAGTGAATTTGTTCTTTGGTTTAAGATGGAAATGTCGTGCAAAATATGGCAGTGGTTGTTCACACCTCATGGAATATTTGCTGTTGTATAGAAACAAGAAGAGCCACGTCACAGGAAGTTTGGTAGAACGTGGTTGGCAAAAATATTGACACTCTTTGCCAGGCACAAATTCTCAGGCTGATGTTTCCAGATCTCAGAGCCTCTGCTTTCTTTTCTGCCTGTTTAGTTAAAGCTTCTGTGGTGCTAGCCAGTGTGGGATCTGAGAAACTCACTAACGTGCATCAGGGACACCCAGCAAGACATCACGGTATGGGGTGCCTGGTGTTTCCAAGTGACATTTTCCAAGCAAGACACACTTACTGGTGAAATGGGATGTCCAAAGGCACGCAGGAACTCAGAGAATAACTTGAGCTTCTCTCTTTAACTCTTGCCCATTCTTCCTCTTCATCATTCCTTTTCTCTGAATACCCATTGCTCTTAACACCTTGGTGTATGGATTCAATAGCACTCATCATCTGAAAAAGAAAGATACTTCTGGCTGGAAAATATTGTGGTTAAATTCAGCAGAGCTGTGAGAGCAGGCAGCAAGAAAGAGGATTACAAACAGTCAAGCAAGTTCACACATGTTAGTTAGGTCCAAAGAGAGTTGCTTTCCTTTGTTGCAGTGTGCTCCGCTCATCTGTGCAGCTGTGCATCTGGCCTTTTGTTTCTTACCTATTCTCATAGGTGACTGTTGTAATGAGGAATGGCAGAGATGAGGAGCTGACGATCAAAACCCTCCCAGATGAGGCCAAGCAAGGGACTTGCATGAATAAGGTACTTGAAGCAAGGGAATTTGGAAAGATATACGAATACATATGAGTACATAAACGTTGTGAGCAATGATGTCATATGTCAGCCTCTCTTTCCAGCAAACCTCTGCATGCATTCCTCTCTTATTGCCCCCCTCTAGTATGTGTTTCCTGTTTATTGTGTGCATGATTTGATGCTGTGGCGGAGACCACTCAGTACCCATGTTGAGCACCTATCACCAATACAGCGCTGGTCCTTCCTCTGAGCAGTGTTAAGCTGTATGCTTGGTGCAGTTTGCTCTCAGTGCTCAGTGCAGACCAAGTGACATCTCCCAGGGTCTTTCAGAATCTGCAGCTCAGCCTGACTGCCAAGGAATGTTTATTTTTGTGTTCTTGCCTAATCATTGTCACAGATGATTCAGCAAGAGTAGAACCACTACTCTGCCTAAAAAAATTCTGCTGGGGCTTGCTCTTGTTCAGTCTGAGGTGGAAATGAAAAAAAAAAAAAAAAAAAAAAAAAAAAAAAAAAAGAAAAAGGTGTCTCAGTGCTCCCAAAAAGCATTTCTCTACATTTTGAGGGAGGAATATTGAGCTAAAATTGGAAAAACTGCACAGGTAGAAACATAATTAACATAATTAATGGCTTATGTAAACCAGGAATAATGTTGTCTGGAAGATGCTTTGCTGTCTGCAAAAGCCCAGAGACCTAACAGGTATCTGAAATTCCACTTCTTCATGTTATTTAGCCAATTTTCTCATGCCATGGGGAGGTCAACAGTCAGGTACCTTCTGTGTTGGACACTGTCAAGCCTTGTTTGCTGTGATTAGAAGGTCCCAGGAGAAAGCTGGTGAGTTTTTGGCAGTTTGTGGCAAATGAGAGAGCTACAGCTGCAGAGCAGTTGTTGTCATAACACCTATTCATCATTATCCCTCTCATCATGAATCACCTCCTGATAACCAACCTCTCTTTGTTTACATCCAACATATCTAGAAAGCCCGTGTTTGCTTCCAGGGCTCACATCTCTACCTGGGAAAAGCCTGGCTGATTTCATGCCAGTATTCCTTTCCCAAAACCAGAAAATTCTCGATGTCTCCCTGCTGAGAGAACGGGGACAGCTTTTCAAATGTTTTGTTCGCTTCCACTTAAAATTCAACCAGAGTATCTAAATTAGGAATGCTGCTACATTCCAGCTTAGAAAGCAGCAGTGCTCTGTTATAAAGAGGGGCTCCGTCTCCTTCTGCTTATTCAGAACCCTGTTTTTTGGGTTTGAGCGGTACACTCACTCAGGTGGAAGGCTTGGTCAGGGGTCTGTGTTGTGCCCTTCCTCCAGCATCCGGTACAGTGTGGAGCACCATGTCAGCAACGCACTAATACACAAGAATAATCAGCTCATCAAATCAGCTTCATTAGTTGGAGCTGGAGAGCACAGCTCTGCTGCCTAGCCCCACAGACACGCAGCCTGCCTCCCTGCTCCATCTGCCGCAGCTGAGCAGGAGGGGTCTGCCCATTCGGCTGCTTGCACAGAAGTGAGAAAGCCTGGGACACCGGGGTATCAACGTGCGCATGTTCTGCCTGACACAAGTCACCAGGGAATGGCTGCTCCTCCCCTGTCTCTCACAGGTGAGACAGAACCCAGCTCTGAAGCTGCTGGAGTGAGTATTTAGGCCTCAAAAAGCATCACTGAGGATTTTCCTGGGTGTTCAGGGAGGGGGAAAGCAGGCTAGTCCAAAAGGTCTGCATTGAATCCCTGCCACAGCATGGTCTCAGGGGCCACCCTGCTCCTTGCTGTGAGGGGCAGCAGGGCAGGAGCTGCCAGAAGGTGGTTCAACTCCACAGCAGCTCAGGGCTCTGCGTTCCAGAGCAAAGGAGTGTCCAGCAGTAGGTTCACAGATGCACAGGTTTGCTCACTGCTTGTTGTTTCCAAATGAGATTATTTATGGAGAGCTCTGGAGTTATATTTATGGGAACAGCTCTGTAACCAAGCATTTCAGAAAAAGATCAGGGCACCATGCAGATGAGAAGACAGGTGCAGAGGGCCTTGTTTGGAAGCTGGCTCAGCCAGCTTGAGAGTGGATATGTGTGAGCACCTATTGGGTTCCTGCTGTGAGCCTCCTGGGGTTGGTTATCTTCCTCACAAAGGCTCTTCAAACAGTGACGAATAATAACATGTGTGAATCTCCCCATCTTTGGTACTGCCAAGGGTCTATGCAGAAGTATCTGTTGCTTACATTCAAGTTCTCTCTCTCTTTGTGTATTTTTAGCATGGATGGAGATAGTTTCAGAAAACGTAATGACATGTGACATGCGGGATTCATATGTATCTAGGCAGTATGGGAATGTACCATGTAGGAGGAGATGTAACATACTGCTTGGCTTCTAATACCCATTACTTAAGCATAATAAGGCGCATTATGGGAGCAGATAAGGGGGCTCCCCATTGTGCCTGGGCATTAGGAGACATATGTTTATCTCTTACCTGAGTTTTCCCTTTGCTTTGTATCACTACGTTTAAGTTCACTGTACCAATATCAGCTGAAGATTTACAGGGCCTTGTCAAAAATGCGCTAGAGGTTTGTCTTTAGAAGATGATCAGTTTTCACAAGACAAACGTAAACTTAATTCTGTCTTTCCCATGTCATTAGCAAGTACCTGCTAGTGAGTCCAGTCAGACACCAATGCAATGCTATGGCAAATCTGACATTCAGAATTTCTCTGCTGGTTTTAAGAGTCAAAAGGCAAGGTTCTGTCCTGAAGTTACCTTTTTAACTCTAATGACATAAGACTGTGAAGTTTTGCCTTGTAAGTTGTTCTAACACAATGTTTTTTCTGAAAATCAGCAGTTTAAGGAAGCATTTATTGTTCACACTATCTCTGCCACTGGGAGGAACTATCTCTAATAGAAGGGATCAGCTTCTTCCCTCCCTTGTTTTCATGTTGCAACCGGGTTCTAATAGGAGCTGTACCCTGCAAATGCATGCAGAAAAGGGCTAGCAAATGATCTTCAAATCCGAGATCAAGTAAAAATGCCTGTTTTCATAACCAAGGTTTGAATTGCATTGTAAAGATAGATACTCGAGTGGTTGACAGCTTTAACAAGAAAACTGTGACTGCAGTCCTAGTGCAAACCATACATCTTGTGAGATCAAGTTGAATGCTCTGTACAGATGCCAAAAAGAGCTGCATTTTTAAAGCCTGTTTTTTTATTAGTAGTTAATGGTGTATATTTAGCACTGAAAAGATCATTTGACAGCACATCAGTCTTGCCAAATATATGAGTAAAAGGAAACTGAAAAAAAACCCCAACAGGTTTGTGTGGGGTCTTTTTCTTCTGAAATTTTATAAGGAACCAACATACTGGGTGCAGACCCTGCTGAACTAGGCAGAAGGACTGCCACTGATTTCCATGGACTTTGGATCAAACCATAAGGAGAGGAAGCAAAATGCATGCTAGGATGTTTCCTTGGTTATTTGCCTGTCCTTTTAAATGCTGTATGTGACATTTTAAAGTTCAGGTGTTAAAAAAGGAATGATAGCTTCATGAAGGGTTTGTCAGTGAACTGCAGAGTTTAGATGGCTGTTAAAAATATGAATATAAATGTCTCTGTGCATACACACTACAGGGACAGAATTTAATTTAGCTGGAGCTGGTGGTACCTGACACTTTCTGCTATGAGAGCCTGTTTTCAGTTTTCTATAACTTTGCCAAGTTTTAACCATTCAGTGTCTACCTCACGCTGAATATTTTGCATCTCTTGATTCCACCAGCAAGGTGATGAAAAGCTACCCAGTATCACAGAATGGAGAAGGCAACTGGGAGATCAGGCCACACAGGAAAGGGAGCGAGTAACAGCAAGAAAAGCATTTGGGTGGACAAAGGAGGGGACAAAGTGAAACGGAAGGTAAATCAGATGGGGCAGCCAGACAGGAGTGAGAGTGATGGGGTGGGGTGAAGGGCTAGGCCAGCAGGAAAGGCAGTCTGGGAGAGAAACAAAGGAAAGGGTAAAGAATAAAAGACCCCCAAAGCAATCTGAGTAGTAAATCCTTGAATCACGTATTCATCTTCTTCAGTCATCTTCTTTTTTCCCCTCGCTTTTTTTTCCCTTCTTTTCCCAGGCTAAAGAAATGATTTATGCAGCACCAGGCATAGGGGGGGCCACATTCTCCACTGGCTGGTAAGCATTGCTGTAATGAACACAACAGCAGCAATGGCAAAGACAGGAGAAGATGCCTGTTGTCGTTCTAAATGCCCTGGGAATGAGTCATTGGTCAGCTTCTCCCAAGAAGGGCTGCTTATTGCAACTGTTTGTTTTCTTTTCCCATTGAGATCACAGTTTTTATTCTTATTTTCCAAGCACCAGGAGAGCACCCTGGGAGAAGGCAATGGGACTTCAGAAGAAGACAGAAGAGCGGAGAGGGGAAAGGGAGGACAAGGGTGGTGGGGACAAGTAAAGTCACACAGTGAGGATGGGGACAAATCACAGATGCGGAAAGAGAGCAGATCAGAAGATGCACAAAGAATGACCAGCTGAGGGGAAAAAAGTCAGACAACCAAATCTGTCTGTATGTGGAGTTCTACCAGACTGTGTACCCTTGAGGGCATGTTCTCTGTGCTATCATATCTTGTCAGAGACACTTCACCTCCTGGATACAGGGATAGTCTCAGCATCAGTACGAAGAAGCATCAAAGAGGTAAATAGTTAGATGCTGACATGTCAAAGGAAGCAGTGGCAGTGGAAATTCCTGAGTAAAGTCCTGCTTTCTGTGTACCCTCATTCTCCAATTGCTGTGAAGGATGTTTAAAGCCTACCACACATTTCCTTGCGCATTCATCATGGAACCAGAAGCCAGCCCATCTGGGGGCAGAGTAAAATTTTCCTACATTCAGATCCAGAGGCACATGTATATCACGTCTGTTTACATTGTTCTTCTAACACATACTCTCCTTCTCCAGCAGCCGGTGGCTGTGCATCCCTGATCCACAGATTAATCGTAAGCTTATGCTTGTGGTAGCCATGCTGTTGCACTGTTGCCAGAAGACAGAATATAGAGAAGGAGTTGTCCCTCATGGTCTGACAGTGTCACCAACATTCATGTAGTGGAGGTTATTTTGGAAACGCAAGGTATCACACAATTCGGGCACAGATGTTTCCAGGAGGTGTTGCTCTCCCTGTAGCTGAAGGGAAAGGGGAAAGGTGTAGCTAAAGCCAGCCCCTTTAGCTTTTGCAAATGAATTCTCTAATAAATGCAGCCTCCTCCTCTCAGCATGAATTTTGCACACAGGGTGCACTAAGTTCATGGGCGTGCTCCTGTTCATAGCTGCTTGGCAAGGAATTAAGACAAGAAAAAAAAGAAGCACTTAAAAAATGCTACCTATGGCTTGGCTGTAAACAGGTTGTTTGGAGTTAATCATTTTCTCTGATGGATGTGTCACCTAACCTTAATGCCACTGTCTTTGTGCCTGGCCCCCATAGGAAAAAATTACTTCTGTTTTGTTTTTGCCTGTTCAGAAAATATCCACATTTGACAGGTCTTAGAATGTGAGGCTTTTCCAAATGGCTGCAGAAGCCCTTTTGCTGGTAATTTATCTGGGTGAATATTTATTTCCTAGCAATGATCCCATTCCCCTGATGGATGCAAGTGTCGGTGGCAGTTAGGCTGCTTAGTGTGATAGGACCTTAAGTCATGACAAAGATAAAAGGAGACAATATAGATACAGGAACGGGGTGGAAGAATGAGGTCTGAAGGGAAGACCGGGCAGGGGGGCTGCTGTGGTATCAACACTTCCCAGTTTTGAAGAGATAGTGGCTTCTCTTGAGTGGCTTCTCTTGTTGTCTCATCTTTCCTTTCGCAGATATTCTTGTGACTACAGTTTCAAGTTTCACCACCTCGGTAAGTAAATAAGGTCTATAACACCAGCAGAGGGAATCAGTAGTTTTTATTCACTCAAATATGCATATATATATTTTTTGAAGCTGTAGTCATACAGCTGTAGTCTGGACTCCCACGTTTCAGCTGTTCCCTCTGTCCGCAGGCAGAAGTAATGCGTCACTTTCTGAATTGTTTCTTCTTATTTTTTTAAATGGGCTCATCCACAGCAGCAGTAGTGCCCCTTGTAGGTGGTCCATTTAGTGTCAACCAGGGGAAATGATGAAGAAGAGCTGGGTATCCCTGTTTCTCTGCGAGCGCATCCCACGTTAAGAGCAGGACCCAGAAGTGCTGCTTACTGGAACTAGGGGAGCAGAAACAGGGAGACAGATGTTTCTCTTATTATTTCTGTTCTGAGACAGCCACAGCTATTGCAGCATGTCACCATCCTTGAGGGCCACAGACACAAATGCACAGCAGGACAGCTGTGTTTAAATTATCAGTGTGATTTCCACTGGGGCGCGAGGCAGGGATACGTAGCTCATGCTTTTTATTCAAAATCAGTCGTGCAACACAGTCTTGTCTGAGTTACTGTATTAACCACATCGCTCAAAAAAAAAACAACCCCAAACTCAAGACAGTTTCTATGTGTCTGTCCCAGTTGTATTGGCGGGGTTTCTGAGTGCTGCAGCCCAGAGCCATCAATAGAACGGATTGCAGGTACTGGCTGAGAAGCTCAGCTTTGTTTTTGATTGCTTCTGTCACCCCTCTGCCCTCGAGGCCCGTCTGAGAGCTGCATAACATTGCCACTGTGCCCAGGGCAGCTCGCTGGATAAAAACAGACTGTTAAAATTTAGCAGGGTTTGGCATGGGTCGCTATGAGCCTGGCTGCTATGGGCCTCTGGAGCCAGGGCTCAGCCACAGACAGCGCAGGAAAGTGCTGTGTTCCCCTGCAAGACGCACAGGATTTCCTGCAGCGGGTCACAAAAACATACTTTCCCATTGTCCCTACTCATATCACAGGGAGTCCTTGTGCTCCGCCAGGGACAACGTTAATTCCTACCCTGGCAACCAAGGAAAACAACTGGGGTTTTTTGGCATTTTGCGTGGTGCTGCCTCCCCTGTGAGCAAGGCCCTGCCGGCACTGGAAGACAGTGTTTGTCATGGGCGCTAATGAACCTCCCTGGCCAGCCGTTGGTTGGCCACCAAGGTGGAAAATCTGTGGCAGCCCAAGGAAAAAACTTGTATTTAAGACAAACAAGTGTGGTTGCGACGGGGAGAGTTTGCCAGTTCTCCAGAAACATGGGGTTACTTCTTGCCCTTGGAGGGCAGGTTGCAGCCATGGCAGGGTGGTGGTGGGTGCCTGGGAATCTCTTGGGAAGGAGAAAAGTTTCTTGGTGCTGCACCCAGCCTACCTGAAGGCCCCCGTGCACAAATGGCTCTGTCTGTGGTGAATGCTTTCGCGGTGTTCTTTTTTTCCTTCCTGATATACTCCTGAAGAAACATAGAAAATACCTCTGAACTGTACAATAGACTGCGTATCATTCCTATCCTGATGCTTCAGTGTATTTTTGTTAGTCTTGTATTTTTCCCTCACTAAAATCACCTTAACATTAAGAGAACAGTCAGCGAGAGTCTGAAATTGTTACAGAATCTGGGGATTGAGACTTGTAAGGAGTGTTGAACATGCAGAAATGCCACATTTTACGTTGGACCTTGGAAACATGACACAGATTATGCCAACAAATATCTCAGAAATGTGGAAAGGGCATTACCAAATGTGCTCCGCATGCAGCCCAAGTCTCTGCAAGCTGGATCCTGACCAGCTTCTGAATGTTGTGCTGGAGGTCAGGGAAGTTTCAGGCTTTATTTTTTCAGGCTGGCTCTTATCCAACATTAAAAGTACTATTTGCTTCCTGTAATGTTTTTGTGAATCTGTGTTTGTTTCTTGTCTTAATACCAAAGCAGTAAGTAAAGGATGATAGACTGTAACTGATAGGCTGTAACAGGCGTCTGCAGAGACCATAGGAAACCAAGTGTTTTGCTAAGCTTAAAGCAAAGAAAGGCTCACTCTGACCCTCTGCAATAAGGTGATCCCAAAATGTACATAGAAAAAGTATGGATAGACTTGCTATTAGCAGCAACATGTGGACATGTCTTTGTTATCATACTGATAGTAAGACAAGCCAACTTTTAAGTAAAAGAATATCAAACTGTAAAAGCTGAAAAAAAACACGCATCCAATGCATAGGACATTGATTCTAGGCTCAAGAAATGACGTTTCTGTTTTAGTATAAAACACAGTTTTTCTCTTTAGTCTTGAAAAGTTGGTCTGTGTTTCAGTTCCTTGTGGAATACCAGAATTGTTGTTTTAATAATACTAATTATTTGCTTTATTAAGGATTGTTTCACCTTCATGAAGGTGAAAATATTTAAAATAAAGCCCTAGCAATAGAAGTACAAGTAGGCCAGGCTTCCAGGCTTCAGAAGTGCCCGTGGCACTAAATCGGGTGCAGATCCAAACTGTCATGAAACAGAGCCTTTGTTACTCTTTGATGAGGTCCACCAAGGGCTTTGTGAGGCATTGCAGAGGGCTTTGTGGAGGGCTACTCATTCAAAGAAGGAGAAAAAGGACAAATATAAAGCGATTCCAGATGTATTTTACTGTTGATTTTTTTTTAAAAAAAGAGCTGAAGAATGTTTGTCCAAGAAGGGGGAACATGTGTCTTTAAATTTATCATAGATAAATGGGCAGAGGGAATAGAAGCCAAGATTTCCTTGTCTGAGAGGCTGAAGCTTAATACTGTCATCTGTGGTTAAGACCCATTTGTCAAATGGAGTATGCTGAGAATAAAGAAAATCAACTCTCTCTTCCCTTTTTAATTTGACTTAATTAGCCATAATTCCTCTTACTGAAATAAAGGCATTTCCAACTGCAGGACACATTTCTGTGCCCTTTTGCTCGTATAAATATGCAGCTCCACATGCACGAAAAGCAAAAGCCAACCAAATGCACTACTAAAACAAGATGCTCCACTACACTCAGCTCCTTCCTTGGGAGAGGAGGACAGAACAAAACAGCACGTGGCAGATGTTAGCCGCATAGCTCAGTGCCCTACTGGGAGGCATGCAAATCCTATCGTGATGAACACGATGGGAAAGGATACACAGGAGAAAACGGCACACTTGTTGTATGTATGTCACACTTGCCCCTCTGTAGCAGCGAGGAGCTGTGCACTCATAGCACGGCGTGGAGCACATAGCGCAATTATAATTGGGTGCAATATGTTCACAGCGTTTTAAAAAAACGTCTTAAAAACTGCATGCCACGTTCAGATGGCTTAAAGTCCCCATGAGTCCCTGTGCCTACTGCTTCCTACTGGCTGCTTCTGGTCCTTCAGCAGTGCCCAGCCAAGAGGAAACTTCAGGGCACAGATGGAGTTCAGGCTAGACGGTCCATAACCTTCACTGGATCCCGCTGGCATCCTGTGGTGCAAAACCTGCATCCCAGAATTACTTGGAGCAGTCGTCCTCCCAGACCCGATGAGCACACTTGCCTAAAATAGTCACTCGCAAAGGTGTGGTGAGGCCAGCCTCAGGGCTCGTGGAATCGCTGGGGGACTGTGAGCCTCAGAATATCCTTGTAATTCATCTGTAATGCTAAACTTTAAATAACTGCCTTCCTCTTTCGCTCCTTTCTACCTCGACTAAGAAATGCGACATGCACTGTGCAAAGGGACTGTCACCAGCTGTTAATAAGAAAGCAGCTTTAGCTTCTCTCCGCTTCTCTTGTTCACACGTAGACAGTGTTGGAAATCAGTGAAAACGGGTGTAGCCCCTCTGCTACCGCCACCACCACCTCCCACAAAGAGAGCAAGTGTGAAAGGGAAGAGGAAAGGTTGAAGAAACGGGCTGACCTACTTAGGTACTGCGAAGGACAAGCATGCAGGCGCAGGGTGCGAGGACGACTGTATGCGTTTGTTCTGGGCACCTACTGTTACCCTGGCATCCCTCCAAACAAATGGCTTTGCACCCAATTCCAAAACAGCTCCTTCCTCCTCTTCAAAATATGCCCTCCCCGCCATGCACGCTCTCCCTGTGATCCTTGCTGCATTGCTTTTGAAACAGCCCCTTCCCTGTGCAGCCAGCCAGCCCGTCTTCTCATCCACCTGTTAATACCTGGCCTCCTGTTTGTCACATTGCAGCTCTGGGCTCTCTACCAGGATCTCCCCCCTTCTCCTGTGCCACAGCCACTGCTTCCGGCATGGGCCACCTGTCCCTCCTGTCTCAGCTGAGAAAGGACAGGACCTAACTGCAGGTAGGTGGCCATCAGCGATGGGAGCAGGCTCGCGAGGAGCGGTGTCCAGCAGAAGGAAGGAGGTCCTTGCTTTTGGGAGCCCTGACTCAGACCCCTTCCTGTGTACAGCACGCCACCCCCTCCCCTCAGCTGGCTCAGAGCCCCTGAGTAGCATCACTCAAGCCCAGAGAATTAGCGAGCCTGAAAATTATACCCACTGGGATCTGGACAGTTTGCAAAGCCTATAATATCTGCTGTTGCAAGGTGAGATCAACGCACTCAGGCAATATGAAGATTGTATCATAAACCTTTTTGGGTTTAGATGGCAAGCGATTCTTTTGCTCTTCAGACAGTATTTTTGGCAATTCAGAGCAGTTACAATTGCTTGTCAGAACAACCAAAAGTGCTTCCCTGGCAGCACGGAATATCTTACTGAGAGACTGGAAGAACCTTCTTTGGTTTCTATATAAAACCTACCGATGACTCATAGAGGACTCAGAAATTGTCCTAGTTAGAGATAAATGGGAAGATAGATTGCAGATCTGGAGAGCGAAGCTTGAGTCACAGAGCTGGAACTGGGATCAGAAGGCAAACTTCACTGAAGTTTAGGATCTTAGGGAGACAAAGATGGTTTTTGTTTGCATTTTCAGTCAACAATAATGTTCTTCATTTCTTCTTTTTTGTCTCCTCTTCCTCATTAGATGTGCTCTGCAACATGAGGAAACTTCCTTTGTCTTTCTCCTCTTCTACCTTTGTATTGCTCTATATCTGTGATGTCTCTAAGGCAATTAAATAAGATTCCACTGAGCTCTACAATGCCAGGCCTGCTTTGGTCGGTTACCAAAGACATAATAATATTATATATGCGAAGCACAGTGAAAGATTGTTACTACAGGTTGCAAAATCAAGGACTGAGAAGCTAGAAACAGTCACTGCTAAGCCGGCTTGCAGAGCTTCAGTTTGGCCCCTCTGAGCGTTTGCACGTTGTGGCAGTCTTTAATTACACAAGCATAATCCCGTGCTGTTTGTCCCGCAGAACCCCTGCCTCATCCAGCTCATGGAGCAGGTGGTGCTCACTTAATGAGCAGCTATTTATATTGGGTCTGTGCTCAACACAAGACCCTGTGCCTTATTCACTGAACACAGTTCAGACCCCAACATGAAGACAGCACGATTAACTTTTCCTGCAGGATGTTCTAGCGTACTTACTGCTTTTGTGCTAGTGTGCTTAATTTTTACAAAACCTTTCAGAGATGAGCATGTGGAATTATTTTTGATCATGATGGTAAATTACTCACGGAGATGGGGAGGGTCAGATTCTTCAGGGTGACCAAAACAGGACTCCTGGGCTTTCTGAGCTCCATGCATGGGCTCCCAGGTGCATGGTGGAGCTTAAGACGTCTGAACAAAAGATTCTGGTGTCTCAGAATGCCCTTGCAGAAAACACAGTGGACTACCTTAGTATCCACTGGGGAAAATCTACTTTCAGTTATTTGCTTTATCATAGTTTGTGTGGGAAGGGGCCATTAAAAATCATCTTGTCCAACACCCCTACTGTACACCCAACTGTACCCCTACTGGGCAGGGACATCTTTCACTAGATCAGGTTTCTCAGAGTCCCATCCAACCTGATGTGGGGGACTTCCAGGATTTCCTTGGATGATGGACAAAGATTTGCCAGAAATAATAGTGGAAAAGAGATTCCCTCAGTAAAACTTTTACAGCTCTTGTGTGCTAGTTGTCCAAAACAACTAATCTATAAATATTTCCCTCTAGGATTCATTTAACATACCCTTCAGTTATTTGTAGATTGGAAAGGACTTCCACATCTTCATTTGATACTGTTACATTGCCCCACTTCTTTCCAAGTAGAACGGAAATATGCACTGAGCGTTTCCGCATCATTAACAATGTTGGCATACACCCCACCAATAACAGGCTGATGCCAATTCCTTTTGTTTCTACTATATTAAATAAATCGTTCCTGACCTTCTGAGTCTGCTGTTTCCCCAGCTCTTTGAACCTACTTTGTTAGTCTTCTGCACTTGATAAGTTTTAATGCCTGTTGTTTGGCATTCCGTGCCCTTCCATTTGCCTCTCTTGTGATATATCATGTGGTTTTATTCCTAAAAGGTGCATCCTTTTTTGCCTCACAAACAGAATGAGCTGTCAGACAAATCTGCCCTTTTTCTTAATTGTGAAGGTTTGACCTTTTGATCCTGTAGTGTCCCGATCGTTCTTATACACTCTTCTTGGTATCTTTGTAAATTTTTATTTCCAGTTTTCTTCACGTTTTTTATCAGCTTAGGTATGAGCCCTTCTCAAGTGTCAAATACACACACTGCTGGGGATGCTGTCTTCAGCACAGCGAAAGCAGTCAGGGCATGGTAAATGTTCCTAAGAGCCAACAACTTCCAGCCCAATGTCTATTTGATCTTCACAAACCACGAGGAGGTCCCAGGTGAAATTCTCTCATCTTCACTACCATGTTTTTATTTCACAGCAATGTCATTTATAGTGCTCTCCTTTGAACAGCTTTATCCAAAATTGAAATACCTCCAAAATACAGTTACTGTTTACAGACATGGTAGAAAAGTCACTAAGAAACATATTCTGCTGGCCATGGTTGCTCTTGTTATTCCTCCTCTTCGTGCTTTGATCTGATCTGTCTCTTGCCCTCTAAATGACTTATACTCCAGCCTAACTGCTTCCTGTTTCTGGCTTCTTGTTTTTCTTGAATTTCTTCTTGCCTTGCAGAACCTCAACCTCATTATTTTGTCCAGAAATAGATTTACACCTTACTAGATCTACTATCTCCCTGACAGTTTGCCCTCCTTCTTTCTTTTTTCACCCTGGGCAATGGGTCTGGTTATACCTTCCTGATTTTTAAGTCCAGTTCTGGTGTTCCCCACATTTGTCTTCCATCCCCAGCTCTGTTCTCCACCTCTATCAGACTATTCCCTCCCCATGACTGAGCCTTCTTCCTGCCCCAGCTCTGCAGATGATTGCACTGCCTGCCCACAGCTCTTCTTCTGTGCTCACTTCAATATTCCTTTGCTCCCTGTCCCCAGCTCTCACTCCCATTTTACTTGTCCAAATAATTCCATCCCTTGTTGATCTCACTCTATTACTCCAGTGTCAACTTGGAATGTCCCTTGCTTTTCCCAACCTCATTCCCCTTTTTGTCACCGCTGCATCTGAAGCAGCCTCCACTTTGTCATACCACTACCAGAAGGTGGTACCGTGATTGAGTAGAGGTACTCTAGGTTTTGTGACCCAGAGTCCCTGTTTCTTGGTCATCAGGATCAGAGAACCAGCCTGTGCTCACGCCTCTGAAAGGGACTGAGTGGCAATCTGATGCATACAGACCTTTAAGAGATTGGATGTGTTTAGCAGTCTACCAGTTTAAACATAACCTGAGGATACTGCACAGATACGGTCCTACATGCTACAAATATGGCCCCTCTTCTGAGTTCTGGCTGTAGCTCAGCCTAGATCAGCTATGGCAGGAAAGTCTGGCTTCTCTCCCATAACACTGGCCCCAGGTGCACTCTGTTGTTTCATGAGGGACTGTCTCTATTATCTCTTGGAGATAACGGGAAGGAGCAAGCTCTGTGAAAGTGGTATCCTTGGGGGCTTTCTGTTAGTATCAAAGAGAGTATCTACTGAGTAGCTATAAACTGAGATATATTTTTCCCCAAAGCATATATTGGCCAAATTAGGTGGATTTTTAGAAAAATGATGTGTGAGGCACATTCCTGAAGTCAAGGCCAATCCCTTGCCAGATTTCAAGCCTTGCTTTGAAGCATGGGAATGCTACAGTAGTTCCAAGAAAAAGTTGCCATGTAAAAGTTGCCAAAAATAACATATTTTCCCCAAATCTCATTCTTGGAAATGCCCAAACTGATGGATCAAAAATTAAAAAAAAATAAAAAAAAACCAATCAACCTGAACAGTAGAGAAAATTTCTCTTCAAATGATTAATGTTTGACACAGCTGTAAACTGCCAACACCACGGTCTTGTATTACAATGCTGTGGGCAGTTTTTGTAAGAAGCAGCAGACCCAAATTATTTGTAATCATTATAATTCCCTCTTTCGTTTACGGTATGCTTTACTCTTTCCCTCTTTTTTAACAGCAGGTGGATTTTCAAGCATCCTAAAAGGTCTTGTAAGGTCAAGGCATTAAAATATGGGATGGAAATAGAGACCTTGCCCCTACTTTCAAAAATCAGAATTACAAAATGAAAAATAGCACTGAGAAATTGCTATTTTTCATTCAAACAGCACACATCACAAATGTCAGATTTTTTAGCTGCACAATCAATAAGTGAGGTGCAGAAAATTGCTAAATATTTTTCATCCCATTCTGGATAAACATAGAAACAGTGACTTATTTTCATGGAAATGCACAGGAGAGTCTCCTTGGCTGCTGAATTAACTGCCATATCCAAGACAGCCAAAATTGAAAAATTTTGAAAATGAAAAAGTTTGATGCAGACACCTGAGTGCCTGTCGTCACTCAGGGACCAGTAATTAAAAGCACCCGGCTCTTAAAATAAGTGTCACCAAGCACAGCATTATGACTGTGTGGCTCTACCCTTCCTTCCATGGTATGGCCTGTTATTGCTTTGCATGCTGTTGCAGATGTTGTATTGTAGAACTTCTTTGACTTCAGAGCGGCTTTCAGTTTTAATTTCTCATTTACTAGCTTCATTTTTTTTCATACTGTTGTCTCAGTGATTTTTCTTCCAAAATGCAATGTGAACATCCAGGTATCTTTTTGAGAGTCATCTCCTCTGGCTCCTTTAGGGCAGTAAAATTGCTTGTTTTCCTTGTTGAAATGGCCAAGTTCTGTGGAAATCCCATTAAGTGGCTTTAGAATCAACACTAAATAACAGAGAAATCATCTGTGGAAAATTGAAAAGGGCGGAAACCATGTCGTCATATTCTAGCAATGCTCAAAAATAAAATAAAATAGATCCACAGGGCTTTTCCGATATTTGTGGAGTGGCACACCTCCAAAGCACACTCGGTAAAGACAGGGTGCTTTTGGACAGCTCATCTGCATGCACCCAAGCATACACGCACACACACTCACACTGCTGGCACAGAGCTGTTTTGCTGGCTTAGAGGAAGTCAAGTGTTGGAGGACCAGTCAATGAGCTGACACTCGCTGCCAGGCTGGACTGCATGTCTAAGTTTTCCTGCGATGGTGGTGGGTCAGAGCTGGGAAGAGTGGCACTGCCCTGCTCTTGGCTTCCTGGCAGGATGGGGACTGGCACCTGCAAGGGACAAGCTGCTCCCAGAGGTGCCTGCAGCCTGCTGGGGGCTGTGCAGGCCACTGGAAGGAGTGAACCGTGTCACAGTGAGTTTGCATCTTGGGCCTAAATTGGCTGGGGAAGGCTTTAATCAGAGAGTGGCACTGCAAAAATTCATGATGCTATGCCTAGTAGAGCCACCCTGACATTTGCAGTGCAATGCTTTCTGGTGACAATCTCCATATGTAAATCTTGTGTGCCTGGCATACTGCTCATTATGTATATGTTTGGCTTTCACTGGGGCAAATTACACCCTAACTAGCTCAGTTACTTGTTTCCCCCCCTAGTCGCCTCAGTATAAGCAAGAAGCAGGTTGAGGCTCTGAAATGGGTAGACAAAAGATGACAGCACTTCTTGAGATTTATATGGCACATAAATATTTAGCATCTGATTTATGCTGTGTTGATGCTATTTGTCAATTGCCTTATTAAGAAATGGAAACTTTGAAAGAACACCTTAGATGGGAGAGAGCAGACAAAAGCCTTTCCTCTGGCACTTGTGGGAAGGAAGCCAGGGGTATCCACACTGTGGCAGAGGGGACTGTATGGCTGCCTCTCTTACTCCTGCGGGAGCATCTGCTGGAATCTTGGTTCACAGCCCAAGGAACCAAAAAGGATCCATTCACCCTGATAGGTAGATCCAGCCATACAAAACCCCTCCAGATGCAATCTGGTGGGTGGGGAGCTGGGCATCTTTCTGATGTTCCCCTCGCATGACAAGGTAGCTTAGAGGGCATGCTCAGCTGCATGCAACGTGCAGAGTGCAGGGATGAGCCTGGAGCTGTGTCCAGTGAGGGCATCTTTGGTGGCAGCCTGGGGGTGGGGCAAGGGAGATCAGAAAGTCTTCAGTGTTTCTGCAGTCAGTAGCCACTGTACCAATCATCTCTGCATATTTTAAAAATGACAGGAGGTTTGGGCATCTGCTTACATCAATATTCTGTAAATACGAGGATAAATTGGTAGCCCAAAACAGTGAGAAAGCTTTGCATAGGTTCTGTTTTGAATGCTATTTATTACACAGCATGATATACACAGAAGTCTTATTCATGTCAGTGGGAGTTTTATGCAAACATGGGAAGCAGAATGTGGCTTGGAATTGTAGCTTGATTTGATGTAGACAGGTCTTGCTGCATAGAAGGTTGCGAAGGCAACTTCTTTTCAGGCAGAAGAGGTGCAAACCTGCTACCTAAGCTGATCACAGTGAGGAGGCTGCAGTATGGTGCAGGAAGGTCCTGCTGGCTGGCCTCATCTTACACCAATCCTCATGGCACCAACAGCAAACTGGGGAAGGAGGGAGGGGAGCAGCGCTGGAAAACAAGCTGAGCTAAAGTGTTTCCCTACAGAATTTGGTTATATTCAAATTTGCAAGTGATTGTTTTTAAAGGATGAGTGTATTTTGAGAGCTGGGATATTATTATGGGGAGAAGGCAAATTCTCTGTAGATAATGACGTACTTAGATTGCTGGTAAAAAAGCAATTTATATTCCTCTGGAATCTTCCAGCCTAGAATGAGTGACCTGAACAATCATGGCTTTATAGATTTACTCTTTTGCTAGGGGAGAAGGTGTTCAGCTTTCTTTTGAAAAGTAATGTCAAGAAGAGCCCCCTTCCCAAGAGAGGAAATTTAAAAAGTAGGATTTTTTTGTCCAAACGTCTTATATTTTTTCTTGTCCTCCAAGTTAGAAATCTTACTGATACTGGCTTTCTTGCCACCACCATTCTGACTGCTTTTGTAAGGTACTGTAGTGCCCCTTAAATCTGAACCTTCAGCTAAGCGTGTACCTGAAGTATACCCTACAGTACCCAAATTTTATTACTTTTAAAAGCCAGTGACCACAGAGTCTGTATAAGTTGGAGCTCACAGATGAAGAAATATTGCCTGTGGGCAAAGCCAGACACTTTGACAATGCAGCATTAGAACTGCATTGCATTACAGCAGTGATAAAGATATGGCACTGCAGGTTAGGATGTATTTATCACCCAGAACTCTTTCTGTGATCATAACTGCTGCAGATAAACTCCTGCAGAGCACATAAGCTTTGCACAGAACGCATTTTTTTCCTTATTTTTTTTTCTTTCTTACAGTAATAATGGTCTCACTTCACAAGCAAAATGTACCCAGGATATTTATGAAGAAAATGTACAGGAAGGAATTCCTAAAAAATTTTATATCAAATTCTTAAGTAACACACTTGAGCTGTAAAACGAAGATATGATCTGTAAAGAAAAAAAAGTCTTCTGCGTGCCGAGTTCTTTTCATATTCAGTTTGGAAATTCTAAGCTAAGAAAAAAAAAACTCAAAATATTTCAAAATATAATTGAGAGATTCAGAGAGAGCTCTGTGAACCTTAATTCTGCCCACCACTGATGACAGTATGTTCTCTATATCACTACAGCGAAATGAACCCTTTGTCCCTGCTGCTGAGAACATTTCAGGTGTTGCTGTGACTCAAGGTACCTCTGTACATTATGGCTGAGAAAACCCTTCTAATCTTCAGCAAACTATCTCCTCCAGTTGCACTTTACAACACACCATGCGTGTCATATATGGGCCAACTGGCTGGAAAGCAGTTTTGCAGAAAAGCCTCTAGGAGTGCTGCTAGACACCAAGCTGACTATGGGCCAGCAACCCCTGATGGAAAGAAGAGCAATAATATTCTGGGCTGCATTAGGAGGAGTGCTGCCAGCAGGTGCAGGAAGGTTCTTCCACCCTTGACTATAGTGAGAGATACGGAGATACCGAAATCCAGTAATGAACCACTAAGAAGACAAAGGGACTGAAGCATCTCTCCTGCGAGGACAGGTTGAGAGTCCTGAAGGAGTGGAAGCTCAGGGAAGATTCCATCAGTGTACAGAAATTCCTGAAGGGAGGGTGCAAAGAAGTCAGAGCTGGGGTCTTCTCAATAATGTCTAGTGCCAGAACTAGGAAAGTTCCTTCTGAATATGAGCAAGCTCCTCTGTGCTGTACAGGTGACTGAGCACTGGTGCAGGCTGCCCAGAGAGGATGTGGAGTCTCTTTGTAGATCTTCAAAAGCAACCTGGATGTGGCTTTGCGCAGCACGCTCCAGGTGTCCCTGCTTGAGCAGGGGTTGGTTCAGATGACCTCCAGAGGTCCCTGCCAACCTCAGCTGTGATTCTTAATTCTGTGAGAGTATTAATCATACTGAAAGGCAAACTTAAATCTACTGACCAGAGGTTTCCTTTCTATAGGCCTTCTTCTCAGCCTATCCAAATACCTCTGGGCTTTGTGTGCCACTCTATAAATAACTTACATGTTATTTTCAAAGTGTCAAAGATACCAACTTGCAAATAAACCACAGTCCTGATTTTACCTTTTACACAAATAATGACCAAGCAGCCCAATGTTTGTAAGCCTCTGGAGCAACTAGAAATATTTTGACTTGTCATGCTGTAAAGGGAGTGTATGCATGCTGCCAGGACATCTATCGCAACGCTTCTCATGGAACCAGCTTTAATCACAGAGGAGTCTTTCACTGAGGTAGAATACAGGGGGGAAGTTAGTGTGGGGTGGTCTTTTTTTAAAACATCTCCTGTTGCTTTTTTAAAATCTTTCCATTTCAAAATCTTGACTTGAAAAAAAAAAGTGTTCATTTCAGATGTTGCTGTCAGGGCTTTATCTATCTATCTATCTTTAGATTTATTTATTTATTTATTTATTCAGTATTTGATCTGCTTTTTGCTAATTTGTCTTCATTTTCTGACCAGAAATAACTAATTTAACTAGCACTGCTATTTATTCTAGTAACTGATTTAGAGTTCCCAGTATCTAGTGCAACCTGGTGGGGCTCCTGGTGCCAACGGCACGATGCTTGTGTCTGCAGAGGGAAACCTGGCACCTCCGCTTGTCCTAAGGAGTAAGGAATCCAATCTGGAAAAGTGCAGCTTTTCTAACCTCTACCCACTACCCAGCAGACATCAAATCACACCTGCTTTAGAAGCGAGCTGGAGATGTGCCAGTGCTGTCCCTGCAGTCCTGTGTGCTCTGGCAGCTCTGACCCACAGGATAACTGGCTGGGAAGCACTGCGTGACTGCTGATGGGCTGGGATGGGGTGGTGGGCACCAGGAGGAGAAGCTCCCCCAGCACCTGCCAAGCTGTCACCTCCATTTGTACATGTCCTGTGTGTGATTTACGGTGCACGTAGCGTTCCTCATTCAAGCCTCTCACTAAGGCACATCATTGCCAAAAAGACCCCCCCCCCCAGGAGACTTCAGTCCTTCCTCACATCATATATTAGCACCTCAGATCTCCTGCACTACTGCTCAGACTAAATGTGCATTTAAAAAGAAAGAAAGAAAAAAAAAAACACCCCACACATTGCAATCTTTCTGTGAAAAAGAATCACAAACATGAAGATAACACCCCAGCCCCGGCTGTCGGGATATAGCTTGATTTGGGGGATTGCTAACTTGTCCCCTCTGTGGTGGCCGAGCTACCTCAAAGCACAAGGACTGGGATATCTGGGGCCCACCAAGGAGCATGGCCCTTCTGCTATTAGCAACAGGCTCTGCCTCGCCAAACAACTGCAGCCCTTGGAGGCACATGGAGTGCCCAGTGACCCTCGTAATTTCTCATTTCTTCCTCTGATGGTGTGGTCGGCAGGTTGTGCTTTAGTCTGAAACATGTAGCAGCTCTCAGATGAGCTCCACAAGATGTGCTTTCACTTACCCATGTGTATCTCTTTGTTTCTGAATTTAAAATGTGGTACATCGGAGTGAGGAAAACTAGGTTTCTATGCAGGCTGCTTCTTTTTCAGCTCAGAAGTAAAAGATATTTAAATATGCTTTTTAAACAAACCCGCTGAGGAGCCCTGGCTTTTTCTAATGATCAGAAAAGCTCAGAATGACCAAATTGAAGTAAAAAACCCAGAATGCTGGGGAGGAGGACATCATTATTTTTTACAGATGGCATGTCTGAGCAGCGCTTGGCTTTGGTTCCTGGACCACTGCACTGTGTTCTTGCTGCCGGTAGTGGCACATCCAGCCTAAAAGAGACGGGGGTGCTGTGAGACGCTCCTAAAGGTCCCTCATGCTTCTTGCAGCCTGTCTCATTTTGGGTCCTGCAGCTCTTCTCCAGCCCTAAAAATGCAGATGTTATAGTCGAGAGTATTTAGGAGAACCTGGAAGTTTTTCCATGGAGACACACAGAGCAGATATTCCAGAAGTGCGTGACAGTTTTAGTCAGAGCACCTGAATCACTTAAACACCTATGGTAGCTTTACCTGTAGCTTCCCCCCACTAGATCTGGTCCTTGGTAATGCAGTTCCTAAATTGAATTTCTCTTTGCTACAATATATCTGCCCCTATCTCCAAAGATTTTCCATTAAAAGAACCTGAACAGGCATGCAGCCTGGGCCCTGGGATGAGAAATTGCTCTGGGAGCTTTGCGGAGATGTGGTGCCAACCACACAGTGATCTCTGGCTCTGGTGAGGGAGATTCTTGTGCTCATTTCTTGCAGAAGATATCCCACGGGAGGGAAGGAAATGAGCAGTTTCTTTAGATCCCCACTTCAGATCAGCCACAACAATCAGTATATGTGCTGCCCAAAGAACCATGGACGAGCTCTCGCACTGGCCAGACAAACCATTGCCCGATTGCAGCCTTTGGGCACAGCCCAGCCCCCTGCCTGGGACATGCATGGGGCAGAAGAGCTCTGTGACAGGCAGCACACACTGTGAGCTGGAGATCAAAGCCAGGCTTGCCTCTCTGATTGCTGCCTAATGCTGTGGTATCCATACAAACCTATCCTTTAGCCAGGTGCGTGGCAAAATTGGGGAATGACTCATGAGGCAGAGGTCTAACGCTATCACAAGAAACAAAAACATTAGCTGCATGTGCCCCAGAGCTCCTCTACCAGTATTCCCAACAAATCCAAGCAAGACCTAAAACGCCAGGTCAGGTTCTGGTGGAAAAGCCTCCCCTACCCCCAGCAGTTTTCATTTCGGTTTTTGAATTATTAAAAGATCAAATGCTGGAATGCTGGATAGCCTGAATTCATTTGTCAGATCATGAAGTACTCATAACATTTCTCAGCCTTAATAACACATCTGCTCTTAAAATGTGGTCTCTTGATAATAGCTGGCTGAAAGTGTCTGAATTTAGGGATTATTTGAGACAACAGATTTCCTTCTATTTGGAATTGAATGAGGCATCTGCTCCCTCACCGTCAGCTTTGTGGGATATTCTCAAGGCAATCATAAAAGGGCAGATCATTTTGTACATTATGAGAAGGAAAAAAGACCTCTGTTGGCAATTATGAGACTTGGAAGGGTGAATTAGGGACCCACAAAGACACTACTTCATGTCCAAAAAAATCTAGCTACTCAATGCATTCTCCCCTCTGTGCAGGGTGGGAGCTGGATTTGTCTGATGAGAGAAGAGGGAGGGGGGCAGTTCTCCTGCCTCAGCCCCTGTTGGCAAAGGGGAAAGAGAAAGAAAATGCATTAGGCAAGGATGCATGCCCTTCATCTTGGGGTAACTGACCCAGCAACATGTTACAGAGATTAGGGCTCAGGACTGAGAGCAAGCAGGGATCCCTTGGAGGATTAAAGGAAATTCTGCCAATATTTATGCCAGTTTAACACGTTGGAAAACCAGGACAAAAATGAATGCTTGCAAATTATTTAACACATATTCATCATCAGAATCTCCTCCCACATATCAGCAGGAGATGATTAATAAAGGAGTGAAAACAAAAGCAATCAGAGCAGAGAGGAGGCACTACTCTGCACTTTGCAGGTACATCATTCATTTCTAGACCTGAAACATTGCAATCAGAGCTGAATGCACTTCCCAGAACACAACTGAATGCATACGGACAAATACACATACACATACCTATGTACAAATATATATATGTATACATACAGAGCATAAATACACTAAAATACATACCATACATATCAATGTATGGATACATATATATATAGCTTCTTAGTGAAGTGACGCATCTTCCCAAACTGCTGCAGCTGCTCATGAAGAGACAGGCGTGTACTTGGACATATTTATGTGGTAGGAAATGTGTTCAAGGGATGTGAGCCTCCTCAAAGCCTTTGTGAGAGGCGAAGAGAGAAGCCTGTGAGACACCTTGGCTGCATTTGGGTCTGGGAATGATTACATATACTGCAGGACTGGTCATTACTTGAGATGCCCAGAGGGGGACTGGTCTGCTGCAGGGAGGGACTCACTGATGGAAATGGCCTCACTGCCTCATCCTGTTGCACAGGGATCCCATCAGCAGCTTCTGATGAAGGGCCAGGTCCTGAGCATGTCTCTGGGAAGGCTTTGGCTTTGGAAGCAAATGGGTTTTCCTTTTCATTTTTACCTGATGCTGGAAGAGAGGCTGTGGATTCTCCTTCTTTGGAGATCTGCAGATCTATGTGGATGTGGGTCTGGGCAGCTGAGCCACCAGTGCCATAGGTATCACGAAGCATAGCAAAAGCTGTAGAGGATGACATCTGAAGGTCCAGCAAGGCAAGGCACCCCCATGGGGCTTAGCACTGCTCCAGAGCCACGCTCTGACAAAGCTGTCCTCTGGGAGAGGGGCTGTGGCTGCTGAGTTTCCATGTGGGGATGTCGAAGATTTAGCACTTCGACTGAGGTGCATCAGTTCTGTGTGTCTTATTTTAAATAAGGCAATTTCGATTAGAAGAAGTGCTTGATGTTTCTGATTTTCCCTTTGGTCACCTTCAAATCTCGTTTCTAATCCCTCAGCTGCTGTAATGAAGTTCTCGGTAGTTTACATTGTTATTAAAACTCCGTTTGGGGAATATCATTTTAATCCTCATTATATGCCAAATGTAGGTATCAACTATTCATTGTGTAATGGCAATTAAAAAATATAGGCCCCCAAAGGATCTTCTATATTAATTTAAATTATCCTGCACTTATGTCATTGTCAAAAATAGACTGCACTCCTGAAAATGTCTTCATTGAAGTAATGTTGGTAGTTGTAGTTAGGACACCTCCATGTTTTGGATGAATCCTGTTGTATTAAGCCACAGTTAGGCAGATAAAGAATTACAGCAATATTACACTTGAACCATCTTTTTCCTCTTTGTGCTTTAAAGAAATAGTTGAGATCACTGGTTTTGCTTTTCGTGTAAGCAAAATAGAGTAATTAATTCAGGCAGCTTTTTTATGCATTTAACAAAGCTTCATGTCACACGAACCATTTTCTCTTTACCGTCAGAGAGACAGATCCTCTACTCCTGAAAAGCCACTGTAAATATCAAAAGAGTAGAAAAATCCCCATGGAACAAATTGAAGGACTTAAAAATGTAGAATTTGCATTTTCAAACTTAAACATGAAAAAAACAATTTGTGATCTTTCGTGTATAGATATCAAGGATTGGAGCACATTTGCAGTGGATTTCAATAAAGTAAACTGCACGCAGCTTACAAGATTATTCATTTAAGCTAGTGTTTGTAGATAATAGTACCAACTTAGCTTTAATGTAGTTCTTTTGAGACTTACACTGAACACTCTTTACTAGAAGTAAAAAGGTTTTTTGAAGCCTTTAGATGACAAATGTTATATTTACAGAAGATGATCTCTGTGTTTGAAAGGTTGCATTAACTGGCTTCATCTTAAAGTGGAGCCCTTTAGGCAGAGCTAAGCAGCGTGTGATACAGCAGGTCCATTACCAAGAAGGGAATCCAGCCCCAGTCTCCGGAGCTGGTGCTCCCAGCAAACAGTCCCACTAATTGGGTTCACCTCAGC
The DNA here is from genome assembly GCF_019238085.1 of Lagopus leucura. Lineage (NCBI taxonomy): Eukaryota > Metazoa > Chordata > Aves > Galliformes > Phasianidae > Lagopus > Lagopus leucura. The sequence goes on along the minus strand of NW_024962252.1, from coordinate 68,851,829 downwards.
CAGACCTAACACCAACTTACTGCCCACCTTAATATTACCAAATATTTTTATTTAATGATTGTAGAAGAAAGCATAAAAGGGTGTTTCTATCTGCCACGCAACCTTTTTTTTTTTTTTTTTTTTTTACAGTTGTAGTAAGTATTAAATGGAGAAACTGTTGAGCTAAAATAGAATTAGGATTAAAACGAATTTGGAAATCCAAATCCCACTACACTTGGAGGAAATCCGTAGGCGATTTTTGCGATCTGTCCTCTGTTTCTGCAAACTGACAAAACCAAATGGGAGGGCTAGGCACAAATGCTCAGACTCAAGCCATCTCAGTTTTAAGTGAGATCTCTAAGATGAGAAGTAGGAGAGGGGACAGGAACGGAAAAGATATTTGGCACAGCAGCAAAACTGGGGTGCTTCCCACACTTTCCTTCTAATATCCAGATGGGTGCTGCTGGCCCCAGCAGCATCTCCAGAGAACACTGCTAACAAATGGCTTCTGAGATGCTGCTAGCAAATGGCCTCTGGAGGCCAAACACTCTATTAAGGAGGATATAATATGGTACTCATTGTAGTGGTTGTTGCTAACAGAAGCGTAATGGGAATACATTAACAACACTGGGAGAGACTTTCTGGTGTTGCAGTTGAAGGAGAATGAAGGAAAGTTAAATGAAGTGAAGTCATAAAAGACACTTCCGCGAGTCCTTGTACCCTGCAAGGACTGATGGCAGCAGTCCAGTTAAAAAAGAAACTAAAGCCTCTTGTGATCCTTGATACCAGTTTGGGTTGCTTCTCAGACTTCCAACTCTGAAATTCCTGGGCATGGGCTTACCTGTGGTTGCATCTGGTGCAGAACATAGGCAGCAGGGGATCTCTTCCAAGGCTCCATGGCCAGGAGGTCTTGTTGCTCTTCACATGCCATCTCTCCTCTTTTGGTTGTGTGCAGCCTCCATGTCTTCAGCCCCAATCTTGCTTCTCTGGCCATTTGCAAGACACTTAGGGCCATAGGACTTCTTCTCCCAGAGTTTCAGCACTAAGTGGTGCAGGGGAGTGAAACCCAGCCACTGCAGGCAGTGCAAGAGGTATCAAGCTGTGTAGGCGGGGGAGGAGGTTGGGGCCTCTGTACTCCTAATGCAGAACAAGACCGTAAGCAGCAAACCACCCATCACTGACTTTCTCCGTAATGGGGTGAGACAAAAGCTTTTTCTGAGCTGTTGACCTTGCCTGTGCGAGGTCCCTGGTTGAAGCCTGGATTTTTGTGGCCATGACCGGTAAGGCAGTCCCTGGGCTTTCCTTGGCAGACATGTACCAGGCTGATTTCTGTGGGCTACTGTTATCAGGAGTCACCCCGTTGAAGTCTTGGCAACCCTTTTTTCCAGGGGTTCATTCACTGTTTTTAACTAAAGAGCTTTGCAGGTTCACCATTCGAAAGTGCACCTGCATTTCTTTTGCCCGCTGGTATCTTATCTCCATCCCCACCACTAATTCCATGTACAGGCAAGCATTGTTAGTACTTCAAGAATTAATCACATACTGTTCGAGAGAATTTTGACATTTGCATTTCAAAACTCTTACCAATTCTAAACATTTATTCTACAAAACTTGGAAAGATTGTAGTTCTGTTTCAAATTATTCCAGCACCGTGGGCATTGCCACAGAATGTAAAATTACAGAACATATGAGATTGAAACCTGACACCCGTTCTTCCCTGTTGTGAAGTGTCGTTGATGAAAAATATACTGATTTGAAGAAAAAAATATAATTATGTAGGAGCATGACCTGTTCCCAAAAAAGCTAGCCAAATTCACTCTTGTTTCAGAGAGAGCTGGGTATGCAAATAGAGTGGGGTCCTCTCGTCAAATGCAATTAATTCCATTTAAAATAGTAAGAAAACATGAAATAGTTCCTACAGAATAATCTCCTGATGCTCGTGGAAGAATGTGCAGAACGTTAGCAGAAAGGGAAAAGGGCAGGATACTTTCAGCAAGCATCTCTCTTCTGTAACAGTGATTTTGAAGCAGAATTACACAGAATTCAGTGGAATCACTCTTTATTGCTATTCTATAATCATTCTTCCCTCCAGCATTTTCCAACTAGGCAGTTTCAAGTTTTGTAACCGAAGAGACAGTGACTTTGGATTGTAATAAATAGTCTACTCAGACATTTCAGTCCATTAAAACGGCATAGAAAAGATGGTGGGATATATGTAGAAAGGAATACTTGTATGAAGATAGCATGAGTAAAACTCAAATTGGAATACAAATGCAATTGTATTTTTTTTTCAAGTAATATAACTTTGTGATGCGTATTCTCATTCATTAAAAAATCTCATGTGCACATTTGTTCATGTATTTCCATGCACACGCAGTGCTGGAGACACCAAAGCATTTTAGAAAGTCAAGTATTCCATTTTGCTGCTCTTATTTTACAGATGGGGAACTTAAAAGTGCAGAGGGGTTACATGTGCAAAGCACATTGCTTTCTGGACTGTAATAAACAGAAAATGAGTTCCCAGCTCACACAAGAACTTCTTCTGCCACCTCCAACAAACCACCTGTTGCATTTGAATGAAATATTAGTCTTTCTGTTTTGGGCATTTCGTCTTCCCAGTGCAGCTGCTACTTTCCCCTCTACCTGAAGTAAGCCCAGAGAGCTACAATGAAGTTTTGACATGCTTCAAACAGAGAAGTCCATTCTTTCAAAAAATAAGCACAGCATCATATGGCATGCACTGTTCATTTTTCCAGCTCTGATTGAAGACCTGCTTCTCAATCGTGCCATATTTAATTTGCTTCCCAAACCCAACCTTATCCACAATTCAGTAGGAGTGTTATTCGGTAAGAGAATCGCAGGCTTTAGCCTCTGAGTTACAAAGGCGGAATAGCTGCCTTACTTGAAACGTGGAAATAATTATTCATTGTGAAAATTAAATTTAAAGCACATGGTGGTGATTGTCCATATCACTACCAGAATGCTTGTGTATTCCCGAGGGCCCTGATTTCACAAAAGTTTGATGAATTTAGGTTGAATTCCTGGGCTGTTCATTTACCCTTCTGTCTCTGATGTATTTTGCCTCTTACTCTGCTTTATCAGAGTATCTGGACAGATAAAAATGAGTCGTACCACAGAGAATGTCTGTCCTGGAGGGTGTAACAAGAAGCCCTCCAAACCCTCAGGGCTGCAGAGCCAGCATTAGCCCATCAGCATTTTTATATTAGATCCATACATTTTTGTGTAATTGATCTGCCCAGGGGTGAGCTGAGGAGCCTGGCACAGGGAACGAACCCACATGACTGGGGCAGGCAGCAGCATGCCATGGCCCTCACCCTGAGGCACTCATCAGACAGCAACTCTCCCAAACCAGAGGTTGCCAATTGGACCACTCTAAGACCAAGGATTTAATATGAGCAAACTAAGAAGTGTTCCTTGGACTCATTATCTGAAATGGTGGATCTGTTGCAAACTGCTGGATTAACTCCAACTGCTTCCCTAAGACACTTTTGATTTCAACCCCCTTGTAATAGTTTCTCTGGGATTTTGCTAAATAGTATGCTCCTCAGCTGTGCATGATTCAGAGACAGATTTATAAAGACATTTAGGTGCTCCTTCCCACTGATTAAGGAAGCAAAAGCCTAAATTGGTTTAAAAATCTGCCCTTGGGAGCTGCTATGAGTGTCTGGGCACCCAAAGCCCTTGAAGATTTACTGCATCTAAAGACCCAGTGAAGATCAGAGAAATTCTTTGCCAAACACAAATGGCAATGAGACATATTTTGCACCGTCAGAAGTACTGTCATTAATTTCTTTTTTCTAAAGATCAGTGTCAGTGTAGAATATACTGAGCCTAGGCTTGGAAACCAGTTCTGCAAATTGGGTCTAATGCTGCTGCAATGAGACCAACTGTCATCTCCACAAGAAGCCCGACCAGACCTGAATTACTTACTGGGTAACACATTTCAGTAATATTCCTCCTATTGAATTGTACCTTACTTGACACATATCTTCTCTGGAGGAGGGGTGAGATGCTGTGCCCACTGAAAATCAGTGCTGCATGCCAGCCAGCCTGCAGGAGATGTGTAGCAAGCGAGTTATGCACACGGGTGCTTCTTTTTTAGCATCTGACTTGAACTGTGTGCTTGGGCTATTCATGCCTAGCTGGTAAAGCAGGGCTTTGTGAAGTGCGTGCATTTGTTTCTAGTGGGAAGCTGGAAACAGAGCATGCTTCAAAATACTTACGCAATTTTTCTCTTTGATCTGATTAAACTGATTAGAAGATGTCACAGAATCAACAAGCAAAAAATGACCTTTTTGAACACAATCAATTTGTTTGAGTCCATTAGGCTTATGAGAATAAATAAAACCTCTTTAATGCTTCATAATATCAATAATATCCCAGAAATTATTCTGCACTTAATGGCCAATTTAAGAGCATTAAATGTGGTTAACAAACAATTTACGAGGTATTAGTGTGCTTCTGTTTATAAATGTCTAATTATACCGGTCATTTTTGCTCGTAGTGCATTACCTTTGGTAGCCAACAGCAGCACCTCGAGTCAAGGCAGTAAAATATCATCACTTTGCAAACCTCTTTTAAAAAGCTGCCTCAAGCCCAACAGCAGTGCCAGTGCCGGCGGCGTTCCTGTGCAGATCCCTGGGCTCGTGTTTCACCACAGGCCATGCTCTGGCGATTCTCGGGGCGGCGCCGTGCAGCTTGGCAGAGTCTCTCCATAAAGTTGTGTCCTGTAGCTGCGGGTGCAAACTCAAGCTGGTCGTGCGCAGAGCTCCAGCACGTCGAGCCCACTACCCCTCGGCACAGCCAAATGGTTCAGCAGCTGCCCTTTTGTCCTGTTTCTTAAATAAACAAAGAGCAGATACAAATTAATGACCTAAATTTATGGCAAAACACACTGCCTTCCCAGAGCAAATAGCCTTAAAAGAACAGATGTTAAAATAGCGTTTTGTACTCACAGATAGGGAGAACAGCTACTGTGCAAATCTAAGAGCTTGGGACATATAGAAAATAATATCTGAAGAGCCTAATTGTGCCACGTCGCCTCCCTCTGCACCGCAAATGGCGTAACCTTCTGATGGTGTGCTGCAGGGGATAATTATCTGCCCCACAGCATCCCCCAGCCCCCCGTTCCTCCTCTGACAACCCCAGTAAACTTTCTCCTTTCATTCCTTTATATTCCTTTCGGAGATGAAAAGAGCAAAACGATCATTTTGCCAGTGTGTTAAATAACAACTGGCGATCCGATGCTGTAATCCTAAATGCAATTTAGTTGCGAAGAATCGCGCTCACGCAACGCACACCATCTCAATCACCCATTCCTTTGAATTACCTCTTTGTCTTACCCCGAAGGGTGCATTCATTGCACAGGCGAGATTATTCCTGGGTATTTTTTTTTGCCGAGACTTCTCCTGTGGACACTGATATTTAAGCAATTGTTAATTATACACATGCACCAAAAAAAAAAAAAAAAAAAAAAAAAAAAGTAATCAAGAGAGACGAAGAGTTGGAGGGTATTTTTTGGTTTATTTTTGTGCAAAATCAGAGTGAGACAGGACTGTGGGCAGGAGGAGAGCATGCCATTGGGTCGGCTGGCCAACCCTTCCGCTCAGCGCCGGCGGCAGCCAGCAGTGCTGGGTCATCACGCCAGGAATAAAAAGGCGTCTCCGCTTGCCGCCCGGCGAGTGCATTCTGTTTATACTACACCACATTGTATTTCCAGTCTTACTCAACATTTTAATATACATCTTCTTGTCAGGCGTCTTGGCAATCGGGTACACGGCTTGCAAGATGGACTGAGAATTCCACAGGTGGACTGATTAGTGGGTGGCATTTCTGAGCTCCAGCAAGCTGTTAGCATTATGTCTGTTTGCTTTAGGTACAGATGTGAAATGATTTGACAGTCAATCTCATAGTGTGTGCGAGTACTTGGGCTTCTTTTTTTCCCCCTTCTTGGTATGTCAAACTCTTCTTAGAATACAATCCTTACCCGTCTGGTTGTCCATTGAAAAAGCATCCCCCCTCCCCCCTCCCACAGCCAATCTGGATGCGCCATGCATTATTCAGAAGACATAATTTGTAAGTGTCAGAAGTGGCTTTGGTTTTTTGCTGTGCGCTCACTCGAGTACCACAGCTGTCACGACCAAGAGTCCTCCCTGGGCACAGGGGTTATACTGATGCAAAGACAAATTGTTGACTTCGTGCAGCTTGTCCGAATGCAAGTTTCCTTAACAAAGCCACAGTCGTAAGCAAATGGTGTTTGACAAGTGGAATTTTCTGTTGACTTGCTCATTTCATTTCCTTCTTTTGGCAGAAACACTTGGAACTTGATTTTCTTGCACTTACTATGAGCCCAGAATAATAACTCCTAAATCAACACTGAGGAGGTGGAAAGGTACAACAACACAAACACTCAGTAACAGTCAGGACAGCGACATGGAAATATGAGTTGACATGCAGAATAACCGCAAGTGGTGCATAATTTATTGATTGCACCTTGTCATGGGAATGATGAGCTCTCAGCTAGAGGAATTATATTTTATATATTTCACAACTTTGGGGGGAAAATATAAATATTATATATACAAACTGCATATACAGTAACTAATGGATAGAGCAAGATTCGTATTTCCAGTTAGTGAAAAAGTTGCAATGTTGTCTGGAGCCGGGTGAGCCCATGAGAGAGGTAATGAGGAGGCTGCAGCTGGTCTGTTTCACTTGGGTACCTGGGTGAACATGGCCAGGGCAGAGCCACCCCACTTCAGTGTTATGACTCTCCACGTGTTGGAAGACAGATGCGTTACATCTCAAAACATCGAACTTAAATCTTGCCCTCAGCTATGGTATAACATTTCAGTATGCATCATATATGTGAACCTACAGAGAATCACCATGCAAAGGAGCACATAAATAATAGCAAATTACACTGAAAGCAGGGGCCAAGAGGTGCAAGAGCAGTCTGCTTCTCACCACATGTAGGTCTCACCACATGTAGGTAAGCTCTGGCGGTGCAGCCTCAGCCCTATCACCTGCCTCATCTCTGTCCAAGTTACCCATCTCTTCCTCACCATGGTTAATAGCTTGGTAAAGCAGCAGGCTGTGGAGCTGCTGCCCTACCTCAGCATGGCCACATCCCTGCAGCTAAGTCTCAGGGTAGCTGACAGTTGGGGAATGCACCATCTGGAGGACCAACGGTGACTCCACCAGCATTCTGATCTCACTAGATGGTTGAAACAAAGAAAATAAAGGTGCAAAAAGCCTAAGCATTTGCCCTAAGTAGATTTCCACCTCCAGGAGCAGGCTAACAGGTAAGCCAATGAAGTAAACTATTTCCATTGCTTCAAATAAATTGATAATTCCTCTTCCTGCATTGGAAAAGCATGTACTCTCTTTGATTTCTGCCGATTGCCTACTACAGCACTGGAATCAAAGCTTCCCGTGAGTAGCAAAGCTGTTTCTCCAAGTGCCTCTTTTCAGTGCTACGAAGAAACATGTCAGAGGAGACACAGCAATGCACTCCAAATGAGAAACAGGGGCTCGGCTCAGTGCTTGCTGGTATCAGCAACAGATTTGTCTATATCACCTTCTGCAGCTAGGAAAGTTACTGCTGTACATTTGCCATTTAAGTTGCGATCTGGTCTCATGCTGCCTAAGGAACAGCTTAAGTTGGAATAAAAGCAGTTTCATCAGAAAAAAACCTCGTAGCAAAGCATCAGATAGCGATAAATCTCAGCAGGAAGGTGCCCCTCCATATCCCTAGGAGCAGAGAGCCCCACAGGGCTGAGGACCTTCTCTGGAATGCAGAGGCAGCCTGGGCTGAAATGCTGTTTGGCTGAGTTGTGCTCGGGGCCAACCTCTGTTCTGATACATGCTTTGCTTTATTTTCTCCCTCAAGACCCAGAAATCTGTTTACCACCCTGCTCCAGGCAATATATATCACATCATTTTCTGTGATTTACAATTAAATCTTATCTCAGGAGTAGAAATCATTTCTGAGCTGTTTATAATGTGAATGCGATGGAGACCTATGACTAAACATCTCATTTATTATTTTGCATTGGTCTTCTGACTTTTAATGAGGTTCCTGTACGTTAGAAATAGAAAGGTCTCCTACTAAACACATACTTGAGCGACCTTCTCAGCAAAAGAAATCACGAGGCTGCGTGCACCCAGATGTGAATCATGAGAAGGGTGTAGAGGACTGACACAGGAGGTGAAGGGCCCCTCTGAAGAGCTGCTGTGGCCAGGGCAGCGGGCAGAGCTCTGCTGCCTGCTGCACAATGATGGCCTCAGCAGCCAAGAGCCTGCTGGGTGCAGGGATACACCAGGCCCTGCAGGGTGCCCAGGTGGGAGAGGAGCACTACTGAAATGCTTGGGTTGCACTGTGCTTTGTCCATGGTGCCTGTTGCATGAGGCCCAGTCTGACTCTCCTGTTCCGTGCTGCGATGCCCTGGTGCCAAGAACACAGGAACACTGCAGGCGGTGCCAGCCCATCAGGCCAGGGCTCCGAAGTGTGCACTGCTGACTCTTGCTCTGAAATTAATATCTCAGCTAGCTAAATTAAAGCAAGCAGGGTTTCACCCAGGCGTGTTGTGATCACACCTCCGGCTTGCAGTAGAGACTCACCATGTAAACTGCTAAGCAAGGTACAGTGCTCTCCCAGCAGGAGAAGACAATATCTGGGAGCAAAGAGAAGAGGCAAGTGCACAGCTTTCCCCAAAGACAGATATCTGCAATTTCTTCTCCCAGACAGATTCGTGCCTGCACACAGAGAGCACTGAGGCCAGAGATAGAACCTCTGCGGTGCGGTGGAGGCCAGGCCTGCAGCATGGCTGGGCCAGGTGGGCAGGAGCTGCACGCCCACAGCCAAAGGACTCACTTTGGGATTTCTGTGCTTCTGTAGAGCTCGAGGCTTGTAGCTGGGTCCTTCCTCCTGCTCCCTGCACCTCTGTGGAGCGCTCTGCACGCAGTTTTGCTTTCTCCCGCTGTGCTGGTGAGGCTGCTGGGTTTTTCTTCTCTGCTTCTAAATCTGTATCCTTGTTACCATTTTCTGAAAGTGTGAATAGCTGTAACAGAAGCCATCAATTAGCACAAGCAAGCAGGGCCAAAGTCCTTCCTTCCTCCTCCCCCACAGCATATTGTGCAGAGAGCTGTGCTCTCCTACTGGAGGGGCTGCTGGAGAGGCTCTGGAGTTGCACGGTCCCGCTGCCGCGATGCATCTGCTGCCGGCCGGACGGTGCGCTTAGCGCGAGGAAGCAGGATGGGCTTTCAGCGCTGGCAGGGAGACAGCGGGAGAGAGACCAGCTCCACAGCAGCAGCAAAGGAGAGGATTTTTCCCCTTTCTGTTCCAGAGAGCCTTCCAGGGCTGGGGGAGGTTGCCAGAGGTTGCCACTTTTTTCAAGCACTGTTCCCCTTCCCAGCGCTGAAGAGTCGGCAGAGGGAAGCCCCTCCAGCAGCTTTGCTTAATTACCCTGATCTGTGGAGAGGCTCAAAAAGCCTCTCCGCTGAATAGTTTGCAAACCAGACCGCATGTGCCAGAAGATTTCTGTTGATTAGATGATGCAGAGTATTAATTAGAATATAGGTTATATGCAGGGGCTATATCATAAGTTTGCTGCCATTTGGTATGGGCATGCGCATTTCTTGCTACATTGAGTTTTCTCGAAGAAAACTGTCCTCATAGAGCCTGGTTGCTGCCACAGCTCCTTCTCAGCAATGAGGAGGCAGGGCTGCATGTCCGCATGTCACGTCGAGAGTATTAGTCTTCACCAGCCTTGTGAAGAGTGCCAGGAATTGCAGCAGCATGGCTTAGAGTCTAAGGTGGGTGAGACCCACCCTACCTGCCCAGCTCTGCAACCAATGCCACCATACTATGACTGGACTGGTCACCAGAGCAAATGGGCGTTTGTGGCCACCAGTGGAAATGTCAGCTTGAGCTCAGTACAGGCTCTTGCAGTCTCTCACAACTTATGAGGCAGGTGGGGTGCTCCAGCAGCTGGCTGCACCTGGTTGCTGGGGTTCACCTGTATCATGCTCTGTGTGGTGGGAGCTGGGCGGGGAGTTGTATGGTTCCCTTTGAACACTGACCAAGTGCAGAAGGACATCTGGGATGTAGTTGCTACAAAAAAAAAATGTAAATAATTTTCAGGACCACAGTGCAGGTCAATAACCAGTTTCAACTGCTGCTCTTGCCACAGGTACGTGAGAGCAAGGTACAAGGATTCTGGATGGGGCAGTCTGGGAAACATATGGCGCACGGGGGACATTTCTTTCCAGCCTTTGGTTGGCTTGCTTCCTGAAGTGTGATTTACAGCTCATTATTCACATAAATACCTATAGGGTTTTTTTTTCTGTAACCTTTTTACACTCTTCAAAGGACTGGAATGTGGTGCCACAATGTTCCAGTGGTATATAACCCACGCTTGAAGAACATTTTCTTTTGCTGATCATGTATAAGTAAATAAAAATTACAGTCTCATGCACAAGGAATGGGAGCACACGCTTTTATCTCTGCTGTGCTGCTCACTGCCTTATATACCTCCGATGTGCCCCTCTTCCTTATCCTATTTCTAAATTAAACACTCATCCTGTTTTTCACATCTCTCATTATATAGAGGTCTTTCCATATGTCTAACATTTGTTTGAGTCTCGATACATCAGACCATGTAACATGCTGATTCACAGAAATCTCACGTTCTATAATGACCCAGCCTTTGAAATCTGCCTGCATTTTTTAAAATCTGGCTCAGATTTTGACTTATCAAATGTTATCTGACCACCTCTCTTAGTCAGGATGTTGTTAGTATCACTTTCCTGGCAGATTTAAGCTCAAGCATTCATGTTTGTTTTATAAAAACTTTAGTTTATTGAGAGCAGTAACTTTATTCAGGCCTTTATAAGGCAAATAAACATTTTCTTGCCTTGTTTGCAATGTGGAAACATCTTGTGATTACCCCCTATCATAGCTCATTTTAAAACAGGCAACCTGGCTGCTGCCCACTCCCAAATACCAACTTCACATCCCTGAGCTGTTGTGCCTTGAGATGTTTTAGAAACCACTTTAGCCCTTCCAATCCTGTGCTCCTGCAGTGCAAAGCAAGAACATTGTGGTGCTAGAAGAACCTGCTCATGAGGCCGGACGAGATATGGGGCTTCCCCGTTGCTGTTACACCTGCTGGTGCTTGGTGCAGGCGGTAATGGATCATTGCAGGTCCCATTAGAGAACACAGATGTTTTAGAAAACTGGCCAAGCAAAATGGCATCTAGCTTACCAAACATTTGACACCAGAGGAACTCTGGTGCTGGGCAGCTTGCTCTAGGTGGCCCTGCTTGAGCAGAGGTTTTGACTAGATGTCCTCCAGAGGTCCCTGCCAGCCTTAGCCTTTCAAGTGAGCTGTGATCTTATGGTGACACATCTGCCTCTGTGACTCAGCTGGCTGAAGTAATCTAACAAATGAACAAGGCTGCAAAGAAGGTGCAGGTCCAAGAGTCCAACCTCCATTCCACTGAGCTTCAGTGCAGGGAGGAGACCTGCCACCTCAGTCCTGTCGTGGAGGCTTGTGGGGATAGCAGGTCGCCCTGGTGACAGGGAGTGCATGTCTTTCCCATAAGGTTTTCTGCAGTCAGTACACTTGAGCCAAAGAAACATCTCATGTGTCTCACCTCCAGCTGAGAAACAGCTATTTCTGCACCTAAATTATGCATTTCATCACTACACATATGCAGACAAAGCAGAGCAAACACAGTTGGCTCTAGTGGCTGGAGCTGCAAAGGCTGTGTGAGACCCATTGTCTTGAGGCCAAGAGTTTTCCACTGTGTGACTCCCTCAAAGATTTCACATCTCCCAACTCTATCTCTGTTGCTAACCTGGCACCTTGGCTGCTCTTCTGTCCCCTTTCTGGTATGAGGCAGTTCCATGTGTCCCCACATCCACAGTGGTGTCCCAGCAAATTGATCCAAACCCAGAAGTCTTCCTACACACCACTCTACCAGCTATCATGCCTGCCTTTCTTGAAGCTTTGTTGTAAAACATCCTAATTTCATCCCTGTAAGAGTCTCTACCTGTTGACTGTTCCACATTTTGTGTACCAGCACACATATTTCCTACTTGCTCTCACTCCACACCCATGCTGAGGCTTTACACCTTTCTCAGATAGCCATCCTCCAGCCCCATCTTCAAAACACATTTGCCCTTTAGGAAAAAAAGCATTTCTTATTAACTGAAATAAATTGTGGTAACTTTTACTGTCCAGTATTCACCCCAGTCTCTGGCTTAGATCAATCTTTTTGTTCCAGTAAGTGATTTCTGTGGTATCAAGAGTTTTGGATATCTTTTCTGGGAGCAGATAACTGGGCTGTAACACAAAGCTCTGGCTGCGTGTAATCTCTCTGCTGCTTTTAACCCATGCAGGGAGTGCAAAAGGGATGGTTCAGTACCTTGAACCCCACGTGACAGCATGAGGGCCAATGCCAACACTTCTTTTCTGGCACCAGCCTCCTGCCAGGCTTGCTGGGGTCCCTGGGGCCCTTTGGCTCTGGATCTCAGTATGGCCACACTGCCCAGCTGCCACACCGGCCCACAGCCTATTTTGGTGGGAGATGACATTTCCTGCAACACCTTAAAAACCTGTTCCTGCAGCATAATAATCTAAATCCAAAATAGAGGTCTTTATCACTATAAATTACAGTAATTGAAGCTCTGTTTTAATGCTTTCTATTGACACATTCGCACTGAAAAGCTTTGCTAGTACAGAGTGAGGCCAATGCATTCGAGAACCTGATGCACGAGGGACAATAGGCAATCCAGGCCTCACAGACTATTTAAGAATAAACTCCAGACTGTGAGCTGCTCAGACATCTTGGTTGTCGACTGCATATAGGTGCCATCCTAAAACTGTGAAACTGAATACCCTTAATTTAAAAATTCATGCCCAGATCTGTGCTTTGCCCTTCATCCTTGCATTTACAGAAGGCTAAATCGAGATCCCAGATTTTACATCCAAGCGCCGAAATGTTCACAATTCAGATTGCTGTGAAGGTTTGCAGACGAGCACATTTTAAAACCACACCATGTAAACTGTTTATGTGCTCAAGGAGAGCAAGTGATGTTTCTAATGACAAAGAAATTGTTATCTCCTCAGACACAGCTCAAAGAAAACTCCCTTATTTTGAAACTTGCTTTAGGAGGATGGCAAGAGGAAAAGAACACCGAGCCTGGCCACAGCTTTTCAGGCTGTATAAGCACCTTAGAAATACGCTCATTACCTCACATGATGCCTCTGCCCTGACTGCATTGTCGCTATTTCAGAGGTGCACCCCTTCCCTATGCCTGGTGCTGGGTCTGGCCAGGCCTGGGCCTCCCATGATGGTGCTGGCTGGTGTTCCTGCCTGACCTGCACCTCCTGCCCATGGCCATCCAGCAGCTCCACAGCCACTGGGGCCAAAACCAGCAAGATGCTGGTCCAACTGGGCCCAAGAAAAGCAGGGCATAGCACCTACAGCCCCATGGCCCTGAGCGACCCTGGACCCTGCCCGCAGCCCACAAGTGCTTGCTTGCTGGTGGCTGTCAGCAGATGTAATGAGTGCAGAATGGGGCTTGGGAGAGAGATTTGAGCCCCCCCAGCTACCTTTTTGTAGCATCAGTTTGGTTATGGCTGTAATTTCTAGGGGTTCCCTATTTCCTTCTGCAATCCTGAAGTATAAGGCGTGCACCCGTTATATACGCTTGAAATTTCTGGGAACTCTGCAAACCTTGCGACTTTAATCCCATTATGTGGTTTATATTTAATTGATTGCTAGTCAGAGATGGAAATTTCACAGATCTTCTGAAAGAATGAATATTTTTAATCATCACGTTTAGCTTGCAGTCAGGATGCACATCCTCTCTAAACCAGCATTTTGCAGTGCTGTGCGGGTTCCAGGGACTGAAGAAGACAGTTACCCTACAAAAAAACCACGCTTCATAAATTAATCCAAAGCTAAATTAGTGACATGATTGTATTCCCATTACATTCCACTTAAATGCATATGTTTACAATATCCTTTAATAATAATAATTATTAAACATAGTAAAATACTTCCAAACTTGGCTCATAGCATAATTGTACTTCTAGTGGAAAAAAAATTATCTGAAGCCTTGTCAATATGCCACTTCCTCCTCCCCCATCTTTTAACAGAAGCAGCCTCCAGTGAAATAATCCAAGCTGTGTTCAAGAAGTTGGCAAGTGGGTCCAATTAAATGTGGTTTTAGTGTATTCTGGCATTTGCATATCTAGTTTGCCAAGAAGTAATGTTTTAGGGAAAAAAAAAAAAAAAAAAGGCAGAAAAAAATATACAAAAAACCGTGCATCGGTCCAGACAGAGACTGGATGGTGTGATGCATCACAGAACTTTGTCCCATGAATCATACAGATTTAAAAAAAAATAGTCATTTCTCTCTCAACTACTGTCCCTTTTTGGTTGACATATAATCCATATATAATGTAAAAGAAAGTATAGAGTGTGAATACTAGAAAATTAACGCAGAGCAAAAATCAGCTTTAATACTTAATGAGTCATTCAAAAAGCTTAAATGGAGAGACCTTTATTTCATGGAAATACTTCGCGCCGTCTCTCAGCTCGGCAGCATTTAGATACAGCCACCCCTCAGGGCTGCCCACTCGCCTGGATGCGGTGATGAGGAGCTGGGTGCTGCGGCCCCTTCTTCTGCCTCCGCCACCGACTTCTTCTATTCGTGCCCCGGCCACGGCCTGTGGGGTAGGGCGCGACTCCTTGCTGCATTTCCATGTCAGTCAGCATCAGAACGGCAAAGATGTGTGCAAGGAAAAATAAAATAAAATAAAACAACCCAAGCCCTTTGAGCCCCCAGTCCTCTGCAACGCTAAGCGTAAAATTATGCTTAATGCCCACTGACCAGCCCTTTCACTCATTTATTCCATAGCCAGGACAACCTTTGTACAAAGCAATGAGGGTTAATTAATAAAATTAGGCAGAGCGTGGTTCTATGGAATCCTTACAGCCTTTATAAGTTTGCCAGTCCATTAGCAGAGCTGCATTCTCCGCAAACTCCCTGCTCCAATATGTGCAGCAGAGCAGTTAATTTCTTTTGGACTCGGTCTATGGCACCAAGCTGGTTTTTTTTTTTTTTTTTTTGGTTTTTTTTTTTACGTCTTTATCCAAACAAACTATTAAATAATCAACAAATAAGAATATTTAACCAAAAATAATGAGAAGAACGATTGCTCTCCTAAAAACTATAAATTAAAGCTATCCAGTCACAAAAGAAAGTTGAGTCATCCATTAAGCAACAAAAGAGAAGGAAAAAATAGATCACACTCGGATGTTTTTGTGGAGTTCGTCGCCTCACAAATGTGCATCATTTGAGGCCTGAGGAGGACAGGCGGCTGGAGCCCAGAATTGTTCACAGACCATCATGGGTGAGATTCCAGAAGTATTAGAAGGCGCCTAATAAAATAAAAGAAGAAAAGATTTGTATTCCCGTCTAAGACCGGAGCGCAGGTTAAAACCCACAGGAGCTGGAGAGGACGGTATTTTCCCACCTCCCCATGGCAGCAGGTACCCAGGCTTTGCTGCTTGGGCAGCACCCTGAGGGAGCAATGTTGAGAGGTGTGGCAAGTGCCAGACCTGCTGGTGGCCCTGCCCCACACAGTGCCACAGCCTGCAGAGGGCACAAAATGGCTCCTGGGGAAAATGGGGATGAGCTGGGAAGCGGTGGGAGAGGCTGGAGTTGCGAAGCCTCTCACCTTTTTACAATTCAATGATGTGGACACAAAAAGGAGCTCCTCCATGAGATTCCTGATATCTGGGGAAAATTTCTGATGGAATGAACACATTCACAATTAGCGCCATTTCTGCCTAGCTCCCATGGTTGGACTTTCATCCAAGCATGTGCCTCCAATGCTATACAGAGGGCTTTAAAATTATTTTCTTTCACTCACAAATACCTCCCAAAGTCTACAACCAACGGAAACCTGCTGACAGCAGAGAGGCGCAGAGCCAAGTGTAACATCAGGCATCAAACATGGTGCACAAAGGGTCTAAAGAGGTAGCACAGAAGATGTGGTGAAAACACTCAGAAATATCAAACCCTGCATCCATTCCCAGGATAAACATGGCTTTCACTTCCATTTTTTTTCATCTTTCTCCAGTGACTTCAGCAGCTCTGAACATGCCATGTCCCTATCAGCACTGCTACTGCAGGCCCCACATCCTCCTGCTCTGCATGCAGAGTTTCACTCTGACCTGGTGAAAAGGCTTCACAACTGGGCTCCTCTCATCTGTAAAACCACGAGGAGCAGCTCTGTCCTTCCTTTGTTCAAAAATAAATAAATAAATAAATAAAAAAGAGGGAGAAAAAAGCCTTTGAGATGAATTAAAAGTGCTTCATCTTCCACAACTGGAGCAGAAGTGGGGACCACAACTTCCAGTGGTATATTGCTTCCTTCCTCAGAGCAAGCAAAGAAAGAAAAAACTCATAATGCTTTTTGTCCTTCACGAGAATCAAAGTGGTGTAGAAAAGGGGCTTTATACCTCCCATTCCTATATCCTGATTAATGTGCTCTGTCTTTCAACATGTGCTTTCCCTTAAACCTCATTTTTCTGTAATTTCCTTCATTCTTTTAACAATGTGCTTATCCTTCTCCTAAAAGAAAAAGACATTATTTACAGATGTTCCCTCTTTTCTCACCACATTTCAGTCCCAAGCACAGACTCCTCCTCCTCATTCTAAATAAAAGAGATAACAATTGATTCAAAAGGTGAGCACTGATATTAAATTTTAGCAAAGCATGCTAAGGTGGTGTCTTTGTAAATCATTTTTTCTGTTCCAGACTCCTGCATGAGATATTTCTGCCTGGTTTGGGAAGTCGCAAAAACTACTCAAAGGGGCTGAGTATTTCCAAAAGAAAGATTTTCTTGATAATACAGGCAGTTTTGAAACTAAGCAATCTGGTTTATCCATGAATGTTTGTAGGAACCATCAAAGACTCTTGTAAAAAAGAAAATGCATTAAATGGTAGCATTTTCATGTGGGGGAGCCCTGGATGTGAAGAGCATCAACCTAAAATAGAAGACTAACATTAGGAAGAGTGCTAGTCATCAACTAGGTGTCTTGGTAGTGACTCACAGGCAGTTCACGTCAGGTAGGGCCCACTTCTGAACATTCATACGCGGGCTCCTGCTCCACGAAGAAAGGTTGAAAGATTAGACACGTAAATTCACTGCGTTTTTTAAACAGTGTTTGCAGTGCAGCACCCAGATATCCAGCCCTGGACCATCCCACATGGTTAGCTCAGGGCTAACCATGGCTAACATTTTAAATCAGCTTATATCATCAAGTACTTATGTGGCTTGCAGATCTGTCAGTTCTGTTGTGTGCCGAGCAAGCGTGAGTGTGGATATTGCAATTCCCCATTCGCATCACCCCACATTAGCCAACGTCCTCCCAGCAGCAGCCCTTCAGTCACTGCAAGTCACCCCAGTAGGAGTGTGCCCACATACCTTCTGTTGCTGTGTGAGGGCAACGCTCCTTGCTGCAGGATTCTCACCTCCAGGTTCCTATCAGCCAAACAGTGCATGCCTGCCAGCCAGCACATTCAGATGGCCTGCACCATCAGCCCAGCAATGCAGCCAGGATGGAAAGTGGATGAGGCTCTTCTGTGGTTTTACCACTGTGCAGGAAGCCCAGCTTTCCTCCAGGCTGCGAACCTCGTATTATATATTAGGGAGAATAAAAGAGCATGATAAAATTAGCGCTCCGGTTAAAAAAGTTCTCTTGGTTTACTCTCATTTTTAACTACTGATTATGGGCTTTGAAAGGTCTCCTTGCAGAGATGCTAAAACACATGGGTTTCTTGATGCAAATGTAAGCTATGCATACCAAATTTGGTAAGCGAAGTTCAGCTTTGTGCCATTTTTTGCCCTTGCTATTTTTGAAGTTTTTTCTCTGTGAGTCTTTCTCAATCTTTAGGAAAAATAAATACATTCTGGGGGTTAACGCTCGTCCCGCAGAGCTGGGCAAACTGCACTTTCCCCCACAGAGGTCCCAGACTGGCAGCAGCAGGAGCCTGGCACTCCAAGCTACATCCCGTGGTGTCCCCACAGGTTACACAAGGATGTGCCGATTCTGGCTCCCAAAGAACTCAGGATCAGTCAGCCTCATCTCGGTAAGAGGTAGACCCTTCTTTAGAGCATTCAGCCACTTTAAAAGGACGAGATGTTGAGTATTTGCAGTAGTTTCAAGCTGTCACGTATGCACCTGAAAACTATGAATAGAAATCAGATTTTGGATGCACAGTGCCAGTTGAGCTACTTGAAAAGAGAGAGAATATTCTACAGATAATGAAGACCCGGTAGCAATAGCCTATGGAAACAGGATATGTTTCATTAAGATTTTAACGGTATTTTGTCTCAGTATGAAATTCCAAAATTATCTCAACATGAATCCTCAGTAAGCGTGAATACACAGCAAATGCAGTTGAAAATAAATCATGTTTTGTACGATAAACCTCTATCAGTTTCAGGGGCTTTATTTATAGATAAAGTACATTTTTAAAATTGTAAAATGTATATTGGGCTTACATCCAAAAGTTTATAAAAAGTAGATTTACTGCTAAAATTGAAGTCAATTTGACAAAAGCCTAAAACGTAGCATTGAGAGTGGTTTTTATTTTCTTAATAGCTGTAAGTATCATTTAACCAAAATGTATTTTGGGAAGGTTGTGAAAGAAGTATTTAAATCCATCTCGAGCTTTACATCCTGATACAGCAGATAACTCACCATATAACTGTAGTGAAACAGTGAAGCCTGTTAATATATCCATTACAGCACTGAGGCAGCAACATACTGCGTTCCCAGCTAAATCCTTTCTAAGTCACAGTGCACATGTAATTTGCTCTCTAAATATTTTACCAACTTAGAGCCAGCTTTGTGCACCGGGTTGTAGTGTGCAGCCAGAGCTGGTGTGCTCCGTACTGCACCTGAAATCCTTTCTGGTGCTCAGGCTGTGGCTGATAACCAAAGAACGGCAATTGATGGGTTGCACAGCACAGCTCTGCACCGGCTACTGTGTATGGGTGTGAAACGTGTGTCCCAAAGATCTTCAAGCACTAACTGAGAACGTGATGTCAGTGCACACCCAAATAAAAATTGGTGAGTTATTTTAAAGTGCATCCTCACACACACACATTTATAACAATCTGCTTTTTAAAACTTAAGAAATATCAGACTGCTCTAAGTTAAAATTTCCTAAAAAACAACCCATCTTGCAATTAATCACTTATTTCCTGCAGCCTCAACAATCCCAAATCAACGTAAAATTTCAGCTCCAAGGCTAGGCTGCACGTGCTCTATCCTATAGCCCCAAGCCAAGGCTTGCTGCAGGCAGGCAGCAAAACCTCAGAAATCGAAGT
This sequence comes from Lagopus leucura, assembly GCF_019238085.1. NCBI lineage: Eukaryota > Metazoa > Chordata > Aves > Galliformes > Phasianidae > Lagopus > Lagopus leucura. Next base: position 68,832,404 of record NW_024962252.1, on the reverse strand, counting down.
AGGTGAAAGCATAGGTGGCCCAGCACCATCGAAGTGGTACGAGAGGCAGGTCCTGTTCCATCGAGGCAGAGGATTTCTCGGCGCAAGCACTCTTGGCCTCCTGCTGCAAATGGGTAAAGGCAAGGGCTGGTCGGGAATGGTCATTCCCTGAATTCTGCACAAAGAATGTGTTGCTTCAGAAGAGTGGTTGTTTTACTAGGAAAAGCAAGTGAAGCAACAGAATTAGATGAAACCAAAATGAACCTTAAGATTTTAAGCACACAACAGAATCAAGTTCTGTGAGACCAAATAAAATACAATACAATAAAATAACAATAAATCAATTAAACCAAGCAATTCCAACGCAAGAGAAACATTCCTAGTAGTGTATTTCAAATACATATTTTTCTGAAAACACTTCTATCACTTGAAACCACTGCAGCAGCTGCAACCACTGTCACAGCTGAGCCTGCCCCACCTTTGCTTCACCTGTGCCTTGCGCTGTGGGCAGCTGGACTGCTTAGCCTGCACTTGGGTACACTTTGGGTTGTTGCTTGGAGAACACCTGGATTGGCAAACATCTAAAAGCAACACTGCCTTTTTTTTTTTTTTTTTATCTTCCTATAATAAAGTGGACAGTATTCCTGAACGGAGTGTAACCTGCCATTGGTACGACCTGTTACCAGGTTTAGCTGAGTTTTATCACACCACAATGAGCTCCTGGCTCCAGGTTTAGTAAGCAGTGTTCATCTTCCTAAGAGGTTTTCAATTTGCTGGCAACAGATAACATTTGCACTTTCTACCCAAAGGCATCTTTACAGATACAACTAAGAAATAACTCCTCTTATATCAAATAGAAAACAATTTGTATTACCAAGTTCATGATATTTAACGACACAATTAAACCTGACTAAAGCACATCAAGAATTAAACAAAACAGCTTGAACAAGAATATTTTGAAAGAGCCCAGAACGCTTCTTTTTCACTTCTTCCTTCTTTTAGAAACAGTGGGCACTTGTTATAATCCACATTCACGATCCCAGTAAAAAAAAAAAAAAAAAAAAAAAAGATAAATCTTAATGCCTTTTTTAGATTTCTATAATAAAAGACAATACTCCTTGGGAATATTTCTGTTCCAAAATCAGGTGGACAAACAGCATCAATAGTTTATACGTTTGAGAGCACTGCGACATAGAACGACATGAAAATACCTTTGGATCTGCTTTCCAGCGTTAGTGTATTTGTGCAGCCTCAAAATGTAGTTCACTTTAGCTCTGAACAAATTTACACTGCTTCAGGAGGAGAGGAGGCAGTGTGCAGAAATGTTCTCCCCTTGCAAGTTCTCCTCGGCTGCAAATCGCCGCGGTATCATCCACCATAAAAAGGGGAGCTGATTTTACTGATGATTTTGGGAAAACGTATTGTGACGTCTAAAGAGTTCATTAAAAAGTTAGAATATTTGACTGTTGTAGAAGCCTTTTTTAATTAGATAAAACAAAGAGGAGCTGCACTGCCGGCAAATCACGGTATCGCTTCTCCACTCCAGCAAAGCAGAAGGCAGAAGTGGGCAGGCAGTAGAAGGTTCGGTGTGCTGCAGGAGGGAAAGGGAACGCGCTGGTTCCCAAATTGATTTTACAATTTTGCTTAGGATTCAAATGGGGAAATTCAAATTCTGAAGAGGTGTGCAGCTTTAACTCCCGCTCAGCAGAAATACGTATGGAATCATTTGGTCCTAGAGCAGGAGAAGCAGTGAAGATCCCTTCTGTTCTTTGACTAGAAAGTTTTTTCTAAAACTCTGAGTTCTTTTTAAATTTCACCTAAAATGTGCAAAGTTCTTATTGAGTAGATGGAATAATACGCCTGCTTTAAAATTCTCTATAGCATTGATCCCCAAGTTTCAGTTTAGAGAAATCACGCACAATGAGAGAATTTTGGACGATCATGCGAAGAGCTTAAAAAAACAACTGAATCGTAAATTCCCTGAGAGCCTTAGGGTAGACCCACGCCCAGCACTAAAGCAACGAGGGGCAGTGGTCAGAGGAGATCTTTTGAACCTCTGAGGTTTGCAGCACAGCCTCCATCTTCACAATTTGCCTTATGCCCCAATGGCAGTACAAACAGTACGGGTTTTGTTACCACACACTCCCGAGCCAATAGAACCATTCTCTCATGCTTCATTATCTGGGGAGTATATCACAAGAAAAAGGAAAAAAAAGGTTACAGCTATTTGGATATGTCAGTACATTAAAGCTGATGGAAAGAAGCAGCATACAGAAGTATGTTTCATCTTTTCATTGCAGAAACACGCTGATAGCCACAAGCAAGCGTGTGCCGCACATGTATATACCAACTAGATAAAATCTGAACATACAAAGCCTATTTTGAATGATCTTGTCATTAGTGGCTGTTATGTTTTCTGTTACCCCCCAAACAGGGCTCTTTCTAAGTCTAGCCTTATTTGTGAATCTACAGATCTTAAAAATCTTCTTGTTCGAGAACAAATGGCAAATCTGCCTAGAGCCACATCTAAAGCTCATCAACTGTACGCATTTCAGAACTGCAATATTAGCCTTTTTCAGTCTTGATGATACTTTAAACTGCCTTAACTACACATAATACTCTGTTGTATGAAAGACTGGGCTGCAGCAAAGGCTTACTGGTAGAAAATGAGAAACCTACATGACTAAGGATACTCACATTCTCACATTTACAAAAGAAAGTGTTTCCAAAATAACTCACTTTATTAGAAAAGAGAGGGTGGAAAAAAAGAGCAAATGATATTTGAAATGGTTATGAGGATCAAAACAGTGAAAAAAATCATATTGGCTAGGTATGAACTATCACAAATGTAGGAAGAAATGCAGCATAGCATTAAGCGACAAGATTCATTTGGTCAACTAAAGTTGTAGCTAGGCAGATGACAAATCTAATGAAACGTTAAAATCCTGATTTTTTCCTTCATATTTGCCCCGCTGTCTCTGTTCCAGACTTATAATTTAGCTCTACTTTTATACTCCCATTGGGCTCTGCAGGGCTGGTTTCATCCCTAGGAGGGAACGTTTCGATAAAGAATTCTGGGCATATCCTGCAACAAACCTCTAAAATATCTTTTTCAAAGGTTTCACTGCGCTTTACTTCTTTTTTTCAGAAGAAAGGTTTAGCCTGTAAGAGAAATCCACAAACAGCTGTAGGATTATTCTCATTTTCCTTTGTAGCCCAGACAGTTGTGATGGATTGCTGGTATTTTGGACATTTGGACCGTTACTTGCTCTGTAGCATAGACTGCCAGTCCCTACCCGAGCTGTATACTTCAGATTAAGTTGTTTCCTTCTGCTCTACTGTTCTGACAGAAACGGAATACAAAAGAGAGAGCCCAAGAGATCTGCTTGGGGTGAAACTAAGCCCAGAAAAGGAATTTTGGGTCTTTAGAGAGATCTGCGTGGAATCAAAATTTCTGGAACTGAATAGATCGCTTCTGCAGATGTCTTTGGGGGAAAAAAGATTAATCCCTCTACAGAATGATAGAGAGCTACAGACAACAGAAATGCTTTCAAAACACAAGCATTTAATTTGTCGAAACGTTAAGAGAGATGTAAATAACGGACGTTAGCATCAAAGTGCTCAAAAAGCATACCGAAAACATATTCCGAACAGTTAGCAACAGAAGTCTGTGCAAAAGTAATAAAGTTACACATTGTAAAAAATACTCCGTAACTATCACGTAAAAGAGGGAAAAGAAAAAAAAAAAAAAAAAAGAAAAAAAAAAAGACAAGGGAATTGATTTCTCAGTTCATATAATTTATTGCAGTTAGCACACAGTTTAAAAATTCACCAACACACCAATAGTACAAAACTAAACAGCATTATAAGTTATTCCCCCCTCAGGAAAATAAAACATACTATGATTGTCAAAGCTAGATGTCAGTCTAAGTTTTAGAACAAAAGAAGAATGTGAAACTAATAAAAGGAAAAAAGCAATCACTCACAAGGACCACAAAAAAATCCAAGAGAAAGTCCATTTTTTTTTTTCCTCAGACACTGATTGTCTTCTCTAAATTAATAAAAGAATGTATTTTTAAACCTAGAAACTATTCAAGTAACTAAAGATAACGCTCCAAGGCCATTTTCACAGCTTTTTTTTTGTTTTGTTTTAAATGCCATTACAGCCAAATTAACACACATTTGACCAAATATTTCCAAAACAGTCCAGCAATACACAATGGAGTTTTCCATTCAGTATCTTAAGCACAAAAATAGGCTATGTTTACAGTAGTTAAGGCGATCAAATTTTAAACAAAAGCAGAAAAAAAAAAGGAAAAACAGCAAACGTTTTCCATGCTACTCCCATAGACCTTATTTGTAAGTGCAAGACAGGAAAACAAACACTGTGCAAAATGCTTTTGACCTGCGTGTTGGTCATTAAAACCACACGTCAGGCTGCAGTCTCTGCTGCTTGGATACACAGAGCCCTCTACCCTCCCCCGGCCCCCCCCCCCTCCCCCGTCAATCAGGGCTTTCCAGTCCTTTCAGCCCGGGGCTTTTTCAGTCCACAGACCCTTTTCAAGGGGGGAAAAAGAATGACCTATTGTGGATGTGTACAGCAGGAATCCTAAAAATGCTCATCTGGGTAAATGTATGCACCTAAAGTTGGAGCTGGCGTGGGGTTTGTGCAATTAGAAGGTTTTCTTTTAATGAATGCACACTGCACATGCAAATCTTTAAGCCTGTTTGTAAACATTCATATTTTCCTTGTTACGTAGCTAAATTGTCAACTCGTAGCTTAAGTTTTTCTCAACTGAAAGACAGTGGGAAGGAAAATTTAAATTATATAAAATAAAAACAGTGCATTTACGTTCTTCATAACACCGGCATTTTCAACGGTGCTTTTTCCTAAGGAAATTAAATAATTTTAAACTCACTCATTAAAGTTATACAATGCAAACAAAGACAAAAATATACTGAAACTCATGCATTTCTGTAGCGTTAATATTTACTTTTCAAGACTCAACTAAGAGCATCAACACAACCTGCCAAGTTCTTTGATACCTCCCCCCGGCCCATGTAATCAATTACAGTATACAATAACAGTAATTCACATTTTTTAAACACACAGTTCATCACTGCTGAAGCTGCAATATCCTTTTTCATCCCAAGCAAACCTTCATATAAGACAGAGTCCCAGTGATCCCAGTGTACTCTCAGGGTTTTTGTTTTGTGGTTTTTTGTTGTTGTTGCTGTTTTTTGTTTTATTATATTTTTTTTTTCCAGTGGGAACTGTCAGAAATCCAGAAGTTGCCATAATAAGTTTTAAGTCAACCACTTGTTTAAAAATAGATAATCCAGCATTTCAGAAATTTTCCATTTGGGTCTAAAAGCATTCAGGTTTCCAACAGCTAGAAAGGATTCATGCAATTAGAAAAAAAAAGTAAAGGAACTGATAAAATTGGGAAAGGATTTCTACATTCAGATTTTGAAAGGAAAATTATCTAGAGCTCAAAATAACGCAGCGTTTTGGGGAGAACAAAGCCATGTCAACATTTTCAAATTGGAGATTCTTTAAAATTAAAGTATCCGCTGGCTTCTAGTCCAAAAAAAGGGGAAAAAATACTCTCCGATGCTTATTACTTCACCACCATGTTACCTCTAAAGTTCCGTTTTATCAGAGTGCTAAATTAGTGAAATATTCATGCTGCCTTAAAGTGCAAAAACAAGCTAATAGCCAAACTTTCAGTTCAAGGAAACAAGATTGCTTTTAGACTGTACCACAACTATATAGATTTATATATATATTATTTATATATATAAAAATTTCATTTCCAAAGTTCTTGTGAGCTATCTTCTAAGGTCCAGTCTCTGACAGTAGGTAAGCTCAGTGCTTCGCTTTTGACAGACAATGAGTTCACCAACTCACAGTGAAACTTCCGAATGTGTCTGTAAAGGTCTCCGGACTGCGTGAACCTGCGCTCACACCACTTACAAGCGTGTGGCTTCTCCCGCGTGTGAACCACTGCGTGGCGGCTCAGGTTGTGGGAGTACTGGAAGCTCTTCCCACACTGGGTGCAAGTGTAGGGCTTTTCACCTGAATGAGTCCTCTCATGACGTTTCAAGGTGTACATGCAAGAAAAAGTCTTACCACACAGCGAGCAGGTGGGGACATTGACATCGGTAGCAGGCTTGCTGCGGATCCCGTCCTGCTCTCGAAAGTGCGTGCTTAAATGGATCTGCAGAATGTGGGGACTGGGAAAGACTTTGTTGCACAGAGGACACATAAAAATTTGGCCAGCGGGGCTGAGTATGTTTGACACGTAAGGGAGCAAGCTGCTGTCCATGTTTCCTTCCACCTGGACTCGCTCGTTCTCTGGAGTTATCATTTCATCATCACTTGCCTTGTCCTCTCTATCTAGCTCCCTCAAGACCGAATCTTCCCTCATAGGAGCCAGATGGGCCGGCTCGTACGGTACCCTGTTATTAGTGCTCACACTTTCTTTCACAGTGCTATGTTCCATATCATAGTCATTAGTGCCAACATCACTCTCATCACAGGAAGCCTCTTTCTCCACCTTCACCTGAACCAGGCTGCTTCTAAGCATGTCCTGCGAAGAGAAATAAGAACTGTTCAAATTTTCAACTCCTGAAAGGCTGGACTTGACAGACAGGTCCAGCACGCAGTCAACATCTGCTGAATCCCTCATGGAGGTCACAGACCTCTGGGACAAAGACTCTGTTGAACTGCAGGGGCTGGCTACTGTTTTTCCAGCTGCTGTTGCGTGTGTCTCTGCCTCTCCGCCAGTCTGGGGAATGCCTGCTGAGTCTGAGGGCAATCTCATCCACATGTTCCCAGGCTCGGCCGCCAAGTCTCTTTTGCTAGGCAGGATGTTCAATTTTTCATCTTCTCCTTCGTCTTCATCGCTGGGCAAGTCTCCTGGCATGTGGCTGCTGCCGTCGGAGAGACTTTCCACTTTGTCTGAGCAACTTGAGGCGTCTTCCTCCTTTTTTGTACTGTCTGCCTCCGTGGTTGCTTTCTCTTTCAGCTTCTTTTTGCAGACTTTGACAATGTCATACATGTGGAGATAACTGGCAGCTGCTAGCACGTCTTCAATGGGCAAGTCTTTGAACTGGAGTTTTCCTTCGTACATGAATTCAAGCAGGAGAGCGAAAGCTGGGGCTGTAACAATGTCGCTGTTCAGATGAACAATGTCTCTTTTGTCCAGCTGGTCCTTGTAAAAGAGGTGGAAATACATGCTGCATGAAGCCAGTACAGCTCTGTGCGCTCGGAACTGGGCATCTCCTACCAGAACAGTGCAATCACAAAGAAAACCCTGATGTCTCTGCTCACTCAGACACTGTAGCAAATGTCTACTGTGGTCAGGAAACTCCATGCTGTCTTCATAACCTAGAAAGTAATAAGATGTTTCAAAATTACACGCGGCTCGGAACAACAGAACTTAGGAACCCAAGTTATTCCACTCTGAAAGCCCAGCGTTCCTACTGCCAGAATTCTGACACCACCACTACGCGAGGATTATTTAACGCGCACGCACAATGGCCTCTCTTTCCCCAGTCAACCACTGAAGTTCTGCTTTCCCCTCACTCCTAAATAAGCCATTCTAAGAAGCACTTAGCTACTATTTGTATACTTTCTTTTCTTTTCTTTTTTTTTTTTTTTTAAGTACCACCTCTGTTCATAAAATTTGCTCAGCAGTTATTTTTTTCCTTTCTCAGGGAACTTCCTCCAGATTGTGTCCTTAGCAGGACAGACAAAAAAAAAAAAAAAAAAAAAAAAAAAATTTTTTTTTTTTTAAATGCTAAGTTTGAGAGATCACAGAGTGAAAAAAAAAAAAAAATATCAGGTGATCAACATTCTTTTTAAAGCTAAACTGTAATAACAGGAGAGTTTTGTGTATGAAGAAATGTTAACTGCCCAAACCTGAAGGTCTAGCATTCATAAAGAGTGAGAACTGACAGGGGTAAAGAATTTTTATTGATAGGAAAATCAAGCTTTTTCAGAAACCTGGCCTGCACTGCATTCTCTTCCTGGTAGGTACAGTTTCAGGTTTGGAACCTTCTCCACACTGTACAAGAAAAAACAAAATGCTTTTTTGCTAAGGTGTAGAATTTGCAAAAGGAAAAGAAAACTATCAGTTAAAATGCCATTGAGCACTGCTTCCCCTGTGCAAAAGGACAGAAATTTCCCTCCCCTCCCACACCACACTGAGTTTGCAGTACCAAACTTTAAAAAAAAAAAAAAAAAAGCCATTCAACATGAACGTGTGCACATTTAAAAGGAGTATCTTGAGTGCTGTGCTTACCCAAGTCTTTTTCTATTCACCCTCTCTGATGATACAAAAAAAACCCACAAAAACAAACAAACAAAAAAAAAACAGCAAAAAAAGCCCACAAAAAGCAACAAACCAAACTTCAGAGAAGTAGAGAAGTCAGAATTCAAACAGAAAGTAAAATCTCCTGAAACCCTGTCTCAACCTATTCTTCTGTGATTGCTGGCAATGCTCTTCCAAACCATCCAAACACACCGTGGCTCTCTGGGCTGGCAATATCTACTGCTGAAAAATGCCCATCCCCGGCAAAGCGAGGTGTGCTGAAACTTACAGCACAACCCTGGCTATATTCTGTGAAATACCACCGCTAGAGTAAAGCACGAAGATTTACAATACAATCACTTTAAGTGCCCCACAGCCAACATCAATCCTAATCCTTAAGAGGGCTAAAAATAAAGATTGGAGGGCAGCTCACAAGGTAGCTGTGATCAAATTAGGAGGCTGAAAGGACAGAGAGGGACGAAGAAGGAAGCTTATAAACATCTGATCCAGCTGACTGTGGCCATATGGCAGCTGCTGCCCAGATAAAGAGATTAAGAATAGAGGAGTGCGATTACAGCTGTCTGGCCAATTCAGGCAGCTCAAATCTACAAGTTCTAAATTAGTCGCAAATACAAAAACTCCTTCAAATAATTATTGTTATGCCAGAATAAAAGATTGCAAATGCTACAGGCGAGAAAGAAAAGAGGAAACCAGTCAGGCTATTCTCCCAGGTACAAAAGTTTCTAAACACACAAGTGATTTCTATCTTTCAGAAGCACTCCAGCTGTATGCTCCCACAGTTCCGGGCTGCTGGCTATTTAACCACCAAGCGCAGTGAGAGCCTTCACAACAAACACGGTTCAGCCAGAAGGTTCTTTTTAAAAGCATGCTCGTGTCTATTTCACCAAAAATCCCCATCAAGTCAACCTAAAGATGCAGCACAAAAGCATAAAGCAGAACTCCCGTTAGCTCGCCGCCGAATGCATTTCAGTTTTGGTCTCAGAAATTGAGAACGAAGTTACTCTCCTCACATCCTAAAACCAGAAATTTTCTTCTCACGATACGCATTAAAGTTAATTCTATCCATGTGCATCAAACCGATGCTCTCAAACTGCAGCCCCAGCCTTTTTGACCAAGTCCACTTATCTGCTTAATACTCAATTTCATATATTACCTCCAAACTTGGTTAGAAAAGTAATGTGATTTTTCCTGAAATTCAATAAACAACACACCAAAACAGAAAGATGCTGTATCTAATCTATTGCTACTCCTACCTTTAGTACACATAAACCTGATTAAGTCCTTTCCTCTGAGTCTCGCTGGCTCCAGGTCTGTTAGATCGGTGGAAAAAAAGCAGACTGGGAGAGACAGATGCAAAGTGGAGATGATGTTAGAGAGGAATGAGATACCTTCTCCACACACAGATCTGCACACACTAACTCCCTGTCTGTGTGTTAGAATAAAAGGCTGAGGGATGGCAGGCTGTCAGCTGCTCTGACATCATGTTCAGATGGAAATGCTACCTCCAGCTGTGCTCCTTTTAATGCCATATGCTACTCCTCTACACTCCTGCCACCAGCTTTTTCTTAGGAGAACTTTTCTCTTCTGTTAGTATAAACAAAATACTTCAAAGTCTCTTTTTTTTCTTTCTTTTTTTTTTTTTTTTTTTTTTTTTTGTCAAACTTTCGAACGGGGGGAAGAAAAAAAAAAAAAAAAGAAAAAGAAAACCCTCAACATATGGGGCTCCGCCGCGCTCGCGGCACATCGACACTTCTGCCTCAACTTGGAGGGCTGCTCCGCCCGTCGACAGCGCGCCGAGCCCCGGCTCGCCGACCCAGCGCCGCTCGGCTCCGCGGAACCGCCGCTCCGCGCTCCCCGCCCCGGGCCGCGCCCGCGCCGCCGCCTCCCCGCCCGGGACGCGCCCCGAGCCGCCGGCCCCGGCCCTCCCCACAACTTCCCGGGGCCGCGGGCGCGACCCCGCGGGCCCGGCCCCGCATCCCC